>NW_019174291.1:674596-737096 GCF_002260705.1 Seriola dumerili
TTCCTCTTCCTCTCCTCTCCTCTTCCTCTCCTCTCCTCTTCCTCTTCCTCTCCTTTCCTCTTCCTCTCCTCTCCTCTTCCTCTTCCTCTCCTCTCCACATGCTGTGTTTATTGTTGCTGGGTTCGGCAGGATGATGCCGGGGCTTTTCCCACCACACTTATGGGAGCTGACACCGAGCCATCCTCCCTCCTGTTTACAACTCATTATGACAGTCAGGCCCCTCTGGGACGCCTGTCTTAAACTCGGAGCCATGAGGACAGGAGATGAAGTCCAACTGTCGTCTCTGACGCCGGTGGCAGTCACGAGTGTTTAATGTTACATGAGCTCTGATTTCCTGAAACTCAGCTCAAAGAAACACCTGAGATGTAAGGCAGGTGGGTGCGACCAACTTATTTTTGTGTGCAAACCTGCAGCATGGCATGTGGTAGAAAAGCGTCCTCAATGATATACTAAGTAGGGTGGACAAAATATTAGAAACACCTCTCAGCTAAAAACAATCCAATTCAACAGCACCACAAACTACAGCCTTCAAAATGGCTTCTCCCCAATGAAAAATGTTAGACTGCATTAGCGGTAGCTATAGGTGTACCGAATAAACTGGAGACTGGTGTGTCGCCCATTTGCAGTTATACATTTATTTTTTTCATTGCTTTATTATAACAGTGTTTGTTGCTGTTGCAGCTCAGTATCCCACAGGGATCATTAATGTTTTATCTGATCTAATCTCATCTCTTATCTTTATTGCTGTGTTGGGCATAGCCACAGGGGAAAATGTGTTGTAAAGCTGTTAAACTGGTGTGTTTTCTTTTCCATGAAGCTTCTCAGTAAACATGAAAAGCTCGTATTATACAAAGAGAGAGAGAAGAGCTTCACCATCATGGATGACGCCGGTCGAAAACATGGAGTTAACCATGGGGATATTTGCCATAAAATACAGCTACTGTAGCTTCATTCTGTTGGTTTTCTGCTTCGCAGTTGTTACACAAATCTTATGACAAACAAGTCTGGCGCCATCAGGGAGGTCGACTGGAGAACTGACTGTGTGGAAATAATGGTTAAATATACAACCACCGGGTCAGCAGAACAGACCTACCTGATGGACGACCTGTTTGATGTGGACCATTCTGGGCTTCTTCTTCCATCCTGATGCACAGAGTATTGCAGCAGGGCTTTTTCCTGGCGAAGCTGCTTTGTCATCCGACACAGGTTGTTTTACTTGTCCTGGACCTGTGTTCATGTTTAAAGAAGAAATGTCCCGAACTTTGAAAGTCAAAGGTCACTGTGAACTCAAAAAAATATTTTTGGCCGTATCCCATAAATACCCAAAGCAACACAATGTAGACTCAAATATCTACATTAAGTGATGATATTATATGCAAAGGGTCAAAGGTCAACTTCACCGTGACATCATGATATTCTGCAAAGACATTTCTGGCTATTATTAAATGCTATAACTCTGGAAGGGAAGATTGTGACCATATTTCCTGTCACCATGACACCATCGCACATGCCTCGAAAGACACATCAAACACCCTGACGCAGCTCAGCATCACAATGTGATATACAACAAACCTGCAACATTGCTGTTGTCACAGCATTTCCCTCCAGTGTGTAGAGAGGGGCCTTTAAGGACACACACAAGCTTGTTAAAAAAAACGACAAATGTCAAAAATGTCATTTAACAGAATCTCACTCTCTATTTCCTCTCAGAAAAACAAGCATTCACACAATCTTTACCTTCTTGAGATGAGAATGTTTATGAAAAGTGTGTGTGTGTTTGAGAGAGAGAGAAAAAAAAAGAAAAACTAGACGTAAGCTGAAACTCAACATCAATCATTTCTTATATAATTCAGGTTATTACATGGGTAAAAATAGCAGCAGATAAAACTGTGAGCAACACTAGTTATCGGTAACGCACACTGATCAAATTTCATTGGCTAGACTGATACAATCAGTCAGGCATCCAGTTGCAAATATATGAGATATTGAGGCGACGAGCTCTGTGTCTATGCTGCAAGTGTGAGGTGGTCATCCTAGCCCTCTAAGTCAGTCTTTTTTTCGTCTTGATGTTCCGATAAAATCTAACATTTCATAATGTTATTGTAAGTTTTTAGTCTTGGCTCTCATGCAAATAGTGACGTTCAATGACGCTTCTCCAGCAACTGACAGGAGGCAGCAAACCAGTTGCTGTTGAGCATGTGGGGGGGGGGGGGGGGGGGGGGGGGGGGGGGGGGGGGGGGGGGGGGGGGGGGGGGTGGGGGGGGTGGGGGGGGGGGGGGGGGGGGAGGGGGGGGGGGGGGGGGGGGGGGGGGGGCAAGGATAATTGGACACAAGGAAAATAATTTCAAAATGAATTGTGAAATCAAAAGTCAAAACACAGTTATTTCAGGGGCAGATCATGAAAATGATCCATTCTTTACAAAATCTTATAGTGCATGGTAGACATAAGACAATAAAAAACTTAATTTTTAATTTTTTTGTGAATTTTTTTTTTAATTATAAAGACATACAGTGGGCAGCAGTTACATGTGAAAGCAAAAATAGAAACATTATTAAAATGAAAGCTGCTTTGTCTTTGTATGTAATTAGGAATTGAAAAGTATAGACACGCAAAACAAAAACTGTGACTTCTCCCAGCCGTGTGAGCATAAACAGATCCTGTTCAAAGGCTGAATTATTCTGGTCCGATGACATGTTGGCCCACTGAATGTGTTTTAAATAGAAGGGATTCAGTATTTTTCATCCTAACTATGTATACAGTACATGTGTTCTCATTCGGCTGAATCCTTGATAAACAGAGAATAAACACTGCAGGGAATCTACCCCCCAAAAACATTTGTGCGCACAGTGAGAACTGTGGAGGCGGCTGCATCCCTCTGCCAGTGGATGGCTGCTGACGCTAACATCCACTTCCACCCCTTCTCTCCCTTAGAGTCCCTGTTGTCCGCTGCCAACTTATCTGTGGAGCACGAAGAACACAGCAACACATCATCTCCTCAGAAGCTAATTTAGCACCACCACAGTGCCGTTTGTACTGATTCTGCAGTTACAATATCATCGACCGAGCACGTGATAGACGAGGGTGAAAATAGACAGGACTGAATTTATTCTCACTGTCAGCGTACACCACTAAATGTGCCAGTTTTATGGAAGATGTGTCAGATCTGGACGCAAGTGGTGACCAGGATGTGAAATATGCGCTCAGGGTTATTGCATAAAAAGCAATAATCAGTGACACACAGCCAGATGAACATAACAAACTGCTCCAAGCCTGAAATTACTGTTTGACTGCAGCAGAGTTCACTTCAAAAAGGTCTGTGTCGTGTGAAAACATGAGAGACCTGGACACAGGAAACACCTTTTTGTAGTCAGATTTTTAGTCACCACTGCCATCATTGTGTTACAGTGAAATTACTGTAAGGCTAAAGGTTTCTGGGTAGGATGGAAGTATGACGCTTTGGGAGGAGATCTCACCCTGGGGTCTTTGTTTCTCTATAAAAAAGTTTCCTAATTTCCTTCTGTTCCCCATAGACCTTCAAATTCCCCCCTCCAGTTGATCTTTTTCTTTTATCTTTTTTAAAAATGCCCAAATGTCAGCCTGATCTCAGGGGAAGCCTCCTTTTTGACTATAGGGTTGCCAGTTTTAATCTCTAGAGGAGTTGTTGAAATCACCCTGAACAGCAACCACTGAAATAACATTTTCAATAACTGAATATGTCTCTCCTGCCCTCTGTGGAGGACTGCAATTATAGGCAACCAGTCTGACCAGCTTCTCAGAAGGAAACTGCCAGACCCAGCTGGGTATATACAACACAGCGATGAACTATTTGAATAGACAGGATCCAAAAGAGAATATTAATTGAACTGTGGGAAGCATATTTGCACTATTTCCATGTTCAAAACAAATAGCAATGCAAATTTCTCCCACTCACTCAGATTTGCATTTCCAAGCCCTTGGTTTGCTTATGTTGTGTCTGCAGATTCATCCAGACCACTACTGAAACATGGGGGGTATGAAATATCTACATGTATACATATATATATATATATACATATATATGTGTGTGTGTGTGTGTGTATCCAGGTGACAATACAACCTTGAATCCTAATATATCAATGTATCAAATGAATCTGCTGAAGTGTCAACTTGAAATATTGAAAAAATTGGAAATGTAAAATGGCAAATATATGGAAAATAAATGGAAATACTTGATTTGAAAATGTGGAGAATGGAAAATTTCATCTCTAACTTTAATTGAAACAGGACATCCTGAAGGGTGGAGACATGCAGTAGTTTTCCAAAAAAAATGACCAGCATTCGTATAACTCGGTGTATGGCTGGTAGCAGGGACCTTGGTTGTCATGACAACAGACAGAAAACTGCTTCTCAACATTGGTGGGAATGTAGCAGTGTCTGCGTCCCTGGTGTACACTATACTGAATGTTTGACTAGTTCATATCAGGCCTGGGGTCAGTGATCTCTTAATTCCTTTAATCCAGGAAGTAGATTTCCTTCAAATCTAATGAACTGGTGAACTAAAATAAAATACCATGGATTCATGTTTGACGAATTAATTAATTCCCCAGAACAGTTAAAAATGGTTCCATTTGTTGCTGACCAAATTAAAGTGCTTTAATCTCAAGTTTGGACTAATACAGAGCTCTGAAAAGCGCTATCCCATCATTTGTGGCCAGTGAGTGCATCTTCAGTGTGGAGTGTCAGCGCAGGAGAAAGGACTGATGGGACCTGCCATCATTCAAGACAAAGTGAAAAAGCATTTGGGGTTATCTGGAAAACTGCTAAAAAAAAAATCTGCTAAACTCTTGGGTGACGTTGCAGAAGAAGTATTGTTGCCAAACAATTTTGACACACAGTAGCTAATGGCAGAGATTCATTGAGATAGTTTGACGTCATCTTGGTTTGCTTAAAATCCCCTGAGCCGTCCCACGGTGCAGTGCACAGACACGTCATCAGGAGGCTCCCTTTGAGAGAGAGCTGGTTACAGTGACATTCAAGTCCGATCCCTCAGTGCACCCAAAAGGTAAACAAGATGACAAGATGAATTTATTGAACCTTACCGGCTGATGAAAAGTGTCAAAAAATGTCAAAAATGAATTTTTTTTTAAATCTGAGGTCGGGAATGCTGGAGCATGGGTGGGCCGACCCAGAGAGGGACGACCAGGCTGCCTAATGACCCTGCTGACATCAGCTGTCCTCATGTCTAGTGACCACTTGGCTATAACTCAAGTCCTGGCCCTTATTGGTTCTCATAGAGAGCAAGGGAGACTTCGAAAAGCAAGAGAAAATAGAAGAAAGAAAAGAGTTGGCCAATAAGAGGCTTATCCGTCTGTTCACATCAGAATAACTAGGCAGAGGAAGTTAAAACTCACAGTCTGTCACCTGAAGGTCCATGAAACAAGTTGGTTGTGACGCCATGCGACTCCATTAGTGTCAGGTTTATTCATAATCACATTGTGAAGATCTAAACAAATTTGATTTAAAAAATGCAGTAGAGTGTTTCCAGAGAAGTGTTTCCACTGTGGTTTTTGCCAGAGAAAATGAAGTGTAGGCGTGATGACACCCAGGGGGTCCATCCTCAGATCTCACTGACACTCCTAATGAGGCTCGTCACAAAAATAAAATAAATGAAATAACACCAGTCATTCGGCCACCAGCTTTCAAACATCAAAGACCTCCTGATCAAGGTTGTAAATGAGAAAAGCCCTTGTAATGGGAAAAAAGGTGTCCTGCATTTTAACGATGGTAACATTTCTTTAAACTTGTGTGCTTCGGTGTGTGCTTCAGTGTGTGTCCAAAAACAGGCCTCACAGGTAGGAAACTGGCTTTAATACTCCCTGTACCTGCTGCAGATTATCATTGTTTTGGTTTTTATCATTTTCTCCAATTATGAGATTTGATTAGGGGCTGTGAGGTTACTGGATCGTGTTTGTGTGTGTGTGTGTGTGTGTGTGTGTGTGTGTGTGTGTGTGTGTGTGTGTCGTGGAAGTAACTGAGTTGTTTTGTGAAGTGTAAGAGGCGTGTCGACATGTTTGATAGTGTAGCATTACTGTCTTCCTGCTTCCACTGTTTGACTGTCAACAGGAATGTTTGGCAAACAGCCACATGGTCGCTGCCAAAACACACACACACACACACACACACACACACACGCACGCACAGGTTTGTTAAATCTTGAAGAATAACTTCGGTTTATTTAAAAAGTGGATCGTGTTCTGTTGATCTTGTATTTCAGGAACAGTAACTTCGTGCTCTGCCAGTTAAACACTGACATCTGGACATGCGGTGACATCATTAAGAATAAGTCAGACATGGGAAGCAATGCTATCTGACTCTATTTGTTCTAAACGTCCGTCCCAGTGAACACATGACTCCCTACTTCAGATTTCCTGTGCACAGAGATATGATTAGTTATAATTAGTTATTATTTCAGGTACATTCACTTTGGTTTTACTTCCAAATCAAGTGGTTTGATAATCTGGAAAAACTGTTTGTTTGTCTGGTTGCTCTTTTCTTGCCCGATTGGACGTTTACATGGATACATGTAAATGTGTTTCTGGATCTCTCTGATTACTTAGGTTAGTATAATATTATCACAACTGATGGAAATTACCAAAACAATAGGAGTCTATAGTTGAAATGAGCCGGAATTAACTTTTAACCCACAATCAGTCGTATCAAGACGTGGACCTGCTGATCTAAACATTCCTTCACTTTCAAGGTCTGAAATTCAGTTTGGACCTTCACACACACACACACGCACGCACGCACGCACGCACGCACGCACGCACGCACGCACACAAACACTGAGCCTACTGTATATCTTCCTAACAGGGTAAATGACCCTGGTGTTTCCGTTTTCTAAGATACAGCTCAGGAACTTGTTTGTGTCGTCTTCCCTCCTGGCTCCACATTCTCAAGTGTTTCTGTGCTGACACAGAATAATTTACAAAGACAAACAATTAAAGGGACATTCTACCAAAAAACACAAAGGCAGTCAGAGTGCAGAGTACAAAACCTGAATATACTGGATTGTGTATTTTTCTGGATGCTGAACCTTCCACTCCACATAATTGAAAATAACTGCAAAACAAACAAATAAAATAAACTACACCCTTTTGCTTGTTTTAAGATTTGATGATGTTCCTACTTCGACATGTAAGTGAGAGTTACTAAGTGATCTGATTGGCACTAAAAATGTATTTACATATAACTTACACTCGGTCGCGCGTGATAAGACTTGTGCGGAGTCACATGACTTCACCTCAACCTTATCAAAGCACAAAGTCACTGACTTTGACTTTACCTGTTGATGACGCAAACAGCCCGACCTTAACCTTGTAATGCTGCTCTGATGTATGAAAGAAAATCACTAGAGCATCTTTGACTGTTTGCCTTGCGTGCCATATCTCACGCCAAGTTCTTTGTTGTTCTGTGTTGTTCTAGGAGTTTAGGTGTGGAACCGGCCGAGTTGTGATAATCAGAGTTTGGTTACCTGGACAAAGACCATGAGAGCCAAACGTGTGAACAATGGGTGCAGTGAAGGAGGAAAGTGAAAGGAAGAAAAGTACATCGTAAGTGAAGGAAAGGGAGAAACGTATTGTGTCAGCGTGTGTGCGTGTGTGTGCGTGTGTGTGTGTGTGTGTGTGTGTGTGTGTGTGTGTGTGTGTGTGTGTGTGTGTGTGTGTGTCAGCCAGCGTGCATGCCCGCCTTGACCTAATCTTCTCTGGCAGAAGATCAAACGTTGCTGTGTTGCACCGGACGGCACAGAACAGGTTGATATAGGCCTCCATTGTACACACACACACACACACACACACACACACACACACACACACACACACACAAACACACACACACACATTTCTAATTCCTAATTACCAATAAACCTCTTGAACCTCTTTCCAGCTGTGAACTGTGGCCTCAAACCTTCAGCTGCAGCCTGTCCCTGCAGATCTCAACTTTATGTACAAACCACAGAACGCAAACAAGCTTTTTAATACACACAAGACAGAGCAGTGTGACTGATGGAAAGACACAGAGGAAAGATGATGTCAATATTTGAAATCAACTTTTATTCTCAAAAGTGAATCCATGGATTTTTGTAAAAACTCTTGTTAATTTTAAGGGCAGCAAGTCCACTGTTATCTGAGGGACGTGCTACACACTGTTCACTCTACAGCAGCTTCAGAAACTATTCACTTTTTGCACATATTTTTGTGTTGTACAACAACAACAGTAACACATAATGACAATGAGAAAACATGTTTTTAAATCTTTCTTTTTGTAAAATTAAAAATCAAAAAGTGAAATCTCCTATTTAATTCCATTTATTCAGTTCTTTTTGAAGTGCCTTTGGGCAGTTTATCCCATTCTTCCTGGCAGAATTTGTCAAAGCAGTTCAGAATTCATCTTTTTTAAAATCTGCTTCCTCATTTGTCAACCTTTACAATATCAGTCAATGCATCTTTACTAATCTGTTAGTGAGCACAGTGATTGACTGAGAAAATAGACATGGTGAGATGAAAATCAATCTAATTTCTTAAACGTCTCACTCAAGATTGTGTTCTTGGTTAAGTGTAGAATTAAGCATAAGTCTTTTTCAGTGTTTACCCAAACCACCATCTTTCTCTAATGATGTGGAGCACAGGATGCTGACCCCAGTCTGCAGCGTCAGAGTGCTTCCTCCATAATACATCACTTTACAGAGATGTCACTAGGAGGCAAATTGCAAAAAGTTGGGCAGTGAGACTAAATGGTGTTTTCTTTAAAGGTCCCATATAGTGTAAAAGTAGATGTCCATGTGTTGTTTGGTTATAAAGCAGGTCTAGGTTCTTTATTAATACTGTGAAAGTATCAAAGTGCTCAGTCCACAGAGAAATGTACACCTGTATTCAGAGACTGAGCCTTAAAACCAGCCGTCAGGACTTCGAGATGTAAAACTAGACTGAGATGATTTTTGGTTCTTAAAACCACAAATACATCTTCTTAAAACAAACCAAATTTGGGCTGATGCATCAGATACTCTGAAGATGTTGACTTACTAACACTGTACTCTGTGAGCAAGTATTATTCAGCACAAAAATAGTCACTGGTACTGAAGGAGATATAAATCCAGGTTTAACCTGACTGAAACATGAAAAGTCAAATCGATGACTGTCCTGCAGCGAGGATTTGTTTGTCTGTGCTGTGACAGGTGTGATGATGATCCATGTGTTTAGTGTGATGAGACATGCAATTACTTTAGAAAGATAATAAAGTAGTTATGAAACTGCAGCACCAAAGCATCTCATTGGGCAGCAGCAGCTGAAAACATAACTGTCCAAATTAGGTGATTAGAATATGTTAAAAGTTCATGGGTCGTCTCATGTTATAAATTTTGCTTTTGTCTTCTTGTCTTGTGTATACTTGAGGTCTGTTATAGGCGTAACTTCTTCCTGCCAGTCTTCTTCTTCACTGCATATGTTGGGACATTGCTGTCTGTTGGTGCATCACAGCCACTGACTTTGCATCAGCATGAAACCACTGGCAGGATATGAATCATATTGCCCACATGTTTATGCACATAACAAACAAAACAAAGACCTACCTGTAAAAACACTGCTCCCCAGCCCAACTGAAAACTCTATGAAGAGACGTATGTTGACACTGAACATAGTGACATCATTGCTTGTTAATTGATAGGGTTGATAGGCTTTATCACAAAATAATTAAAACAGCAGCAGCAACAACAATAAACTAACTAATATTTTTTATATATTTATTTGATGCAGAATGTTACTTCAGTTCAAGAGGACACATCTGTGTGAGTCTGTACGGTCTGCAGACTCTGCAGGTGTGTAACAGGTGAATAAAACTCCTCTGTGACTCTGTCTGAGCGTCACAGAAACAGTAATGCTTCCTGTTTTATTTTGAAATCTCATGACTGTTGTGTTTATGGTTGTTATGCTTCATGCCCTTGTGTCTCATTGTCTTCCCCTCACAGTTTTCAGTCTCTTGCTGTGTCTCAAATCAAATACTTGAGTCAGTACACTGTCATGTAGCACATCTTGTACACGGTATACTCAGTGCCATAGTGCGGGAACTTCGACAGGGTAGGGTTGTCCCAAACCAAACACTGCTGTTGTGCGCTGGCCAGCGATTACGATCACTACATGTGACCACCAATTGTCTTCGGCTTGCCGGCTGCTTTGCTCACTTGACTCGAATGTTTTAGGGTCCTGTGTTTGCCCGCTGTGTGAAATTAGCCGCCATCGGTGCCAACGACGTGTCCTCCTTCCTTGGTCCCCGTTTTCACAAGTTTGAAAATACGTTGGTGGTCCCTCCACTTCCACTACAAAGCCAAGGTTGAGGGCGAGAGGTGTCCATCATTTTACACATTTTCTGAGTTTTTTGAATGCCCCATCCAGGTATTTATAGTTCAAAGTTCAGCTCATACAGATGAAAATGAACCTGTTCACGTTCATTTGTTCTGTTTTTTTTTTTTTTTTTAAATAGATAGGCCGCTATTATTGTCAATAGAACCTCCTTCTACCCATCCATCACCAGCCCCAAATCATTGCCACTCACGCGAGAGTGAACGCTGCTCACTGTTCACATTCATCATTTCTAAACTGATTCGTTCAGTTCACAAAAAATATCCATTCATCCAACGCTGCTTATAGTGCACTGCATGTAGCCATACTTTGTCAATGTGAACGCACTAATGCACGCAAAATAGCAAGTGTGAGTGTGGAAGTGAATTGAGACACAGCATCTGTGTTCCCCTCACTCTTTCTTAGTTTGTCTGGTGTTGTTCCTCGTTACCTTCTAGTGGTTCCTGCTGCCTGTTCCTGTTTGTTCACCTTCCAGTCTTTCCACCCTTCCCTCTGCCTGCCTGTTCCTCCGTCCACCTGTTAGCCTGAAAATCCACTCAACTGTCGCAGTTCAGTGAGTTCACGACCCAAATGCAGACACACAGGCACACCACCGCAGTGAAGTAACCTTTAGTGACAAATGACAGACTTACAGGTGGACAAAAGAATGGTGGAAAAAAACACACAAGGACAGGAAGCAAAACAAACATAAACACAAGAATTTTCAAAATAAAACGAAAAGCATTACAAAAACTCCTAAAGGAACAGATCACATGAACCATAACACCAATAGAGGTGTGTGTGAGTGGCCATCGCATGCAAACACTACATGATAAATATCTGTAAGCGACTAACCACATTCCTGGTAACAGGTTGGATAAAGATAAACACGAGTGGATTTTGCGACACACAGGGAAACGGGCCCGTGTCACTTTGTGTTAAATTACTGTCGTCTGAACTGACTTCATCTTACATGAACTTAGTTTGTATTATTTTAGAAAGTCAGAATCAAAGCGTGCCCTCCACACACACTGAGAGCACAGATTAAGAGGTGATAAGATTGACTGGCAGTGGTTTTGTCACTGGCATGTGGCCCTGCTGTTTTATCTAATGAGGACATGGGGTGACTCTGTGGTGCTCAGTGGAGACGGATGGGATGTCAGCTCTTTGATAGTGGAGCGCTGCGACTGCAGGGTCAAGCAGAGAGATATTGCATTTTGTTGCTCCTTTCCAAACAGCCTCACACTGAGACAAGTATCTTAACTGTCTTTGCAGTAAATGTTCATTCTTTATGAAGTTGTTCTGGTTAAAAGGTGGAAAGTCAATATGTACATTTACTGAAGTAATGTGCTACAATTTTAAGGTGCTGATATTGTATTTCTATCATAGGTTTACAGAGTTTACTCTTTAATTTTATGTTTTTTCTTTCTTTCTTTTTCTTTCTTTGCTTCTTTTATTACATCCTTCTATCTTTTGCATTTGCGTTCCTTTTCTTCCTTATCTCTGCATCTTTCCTTTCCTTTCCCCTTGTCCTTGAATGAAAGCTTGAGGATCCTCAAAACTGGAAGTAAACTCTTCAATATAAAAACTTCTCATAGTTTGATTGTACTGTTAATAAAATAAATGCAGGTCTTTTGGGAGTGATGCCGTATTTTTAGTATTTGAAGACTTCATCCACCAGTTACAGTTAAATGAAATTACTTTACATTTTTGGTTTCAAATTGACAGGCAGTAATAGTTTATCTTAATCATGCACACACAATTGCAAAATGAAATGTCAGTTTGAAAGAAATTATTTTATTTTATGCTAAATGCAGTCTTAGCTACTGAAATACCGTAAATCAAGACACAGTGCTTAAATTCCTTCTTGCACCAGGTCTGCTGGAGGAAGTTTCTCCTTCATGGAATTACAACATCCTCAAAGCACAAATGATGATCCTTAAACAGTTGAGAGGAGTGAAGTTTCCCTAAAAGGCTAAAAACAAAAAGCCTTTTTACCCTTGCTGGTGTTCGTTGGTGAGACAGTTCAGGCAGCATTTGCTTGTTTCAATGTGGAATTCTAACAATGCAAACAAGACTTTTGGAGGATTTGAAGGAAAAACAAGACAACGGAGTTACCCTTCCAAACTTGACCTTTCAATCCCCCCCACCACCTCCCCCCATCCCCACCCCCAATTCCCCTAGAAACCATAGCCACAGTAATATTAACATGTGGAATGCTAACAACACAAACAAGCCTTTTTGGGAAATGGAAGGTTGATGCTAGGAACTTAAACCTCCAATGTGAGAGTTTTTACCAAATAAAACTCTAACAGTCAGATGTCTCTGGACTGTGGCGATGATATGTGTGACAACAGATTACAGCAGAAATATGACCCAGCTGTGCTTTAGGTTATCAACATGGGTGTTTCCCCCAACAAAGAGTTATTTGACAAGGTCACCGTAGAAATGACCTCACCAAGCCCTCACGTGTGTGTTTGCTTACGAGTTGGTGTGTATGATTGTAGCACTGACTCAGCTCAGTCCAAAGTCACTGTTCCACACCACTGACTGTCACATTATCACAGGCTGAAGCTGTTTCCTTCACAGATCCTTATTTGTTGTGTGGTGACAGACGCTTCTCAGGCCTCTTCCTTGGACTTTTAACCAGGAAGTCAGCACAGACTCATCATGCATGTCGCTTTCTTTAGAAATAGGCAATATTTGCTTTAGTCGTGGAGCCAACATATAGGAGACTTCCGTTGCTCCCCAGCATTACATGACCCTACACCATGCCATGTGCTGTGGATAATCATGGACCACAGAGGACAAACTTAGTGGATTATTTTTCTTAAAGGTCCCATATAGTATAAAGGTAGATGTCCATGTCTTCTTTGATTATAAAGCAAGTCTAGGTTCTATATTAATACTGTGAAAGTATCAAAGCCTCAGTCCACAGAGAAATACACACAGCCTGTATTCAGAAACTGAGCCTTAAAACCAGCTGTCAAGACTTCTATAACTTTGTGATGTCACAACAAAGCAGTCACCGCTCTCAGACATGCCCCAAGCCACGCCTACCTGGAACCTCTGTCCAACCTTTTTGTGTTGATTTAACTTTTTTAACAACATAATACTGAGTGGTTATTCTCTCGCTAAGCTGTCAAACTACATGACAGAAAAATACAGAGAAAATGCTCAAGTTTATTTTTTCTGAAATATGATTTCAATATCAACTCTGCAAAACCTTTTAATATCAATATCATTTCAGTGGGGACTGACCATTTTCATTTGCATTTACCGGTGAGTTTTACCAAGCTACAGTAATGGGCTTGTTACCTGTGGTTGGCCTGATCGTGTGTCACTCAGAAAACCGCCGGCCAATCAAAAGAGAGTCTCAGGGATCAGCACGATATTACTTGTTCTTGCTAGAGCTCCAGAGAGAACCCTGACGGAGGAGATGTAAAACTATATTGACTTAAAACCACAAATACATCTTCTTATGAATCAACACTCTAAATAAAACACAGGAAAATTCTAAAATATGGGACCTTTAATTCCAATTCAGTCTTTCCTTTGATAAACATGTCACTGGAATGAGCAGAGGTGGTCACCTCCGGTTGGCTCTTCATGCTGAAAAACCTTCACAATAACTCATGAAATCTGTCGATGCAGGAGGAATGACAAGAAGCTGAAACACACATAAACTCTGGAGAAAGGCAGGTCCCAGTGCTTAAAAACATATTTAAGTAAAGTGATTGAAAGCATATGTGCGCTCATATCAGCTGTATGCAACAATATCAAGGCGGTCCAAGATGTATAAACAGAAGCTGAGCTCCGAGTGGAAAGTGAGAAGTTAAGGAGTGAAACAGAAACTGAGCTCCCACCCCGCTCTCTCTGTCTCTCTCTCTCTCTCTCTCTGTCTACTCTACATCTATATTCAAGTCATGTTTATGTGAAGGCTTACATAATGCTTATCACATGTCCTGGACTCTCCGTTTGCAAGGTCTTTTTGTGCCTGCACGGCGTGTCAGCATGTTCTGATAAACTCCTGCTGCTTCGCTGTTCTCGCTGCCTCTTTCTTCCCTCTCTCTGTCACTCCGTCTATCACTGTCTTTTCTTTCACACATGTTCCTGGAAGTTGGAGGCAGCAGAATTCAATATATTAGCAGAAAAAAGGGTTTGACTGTATGCATTGAGGGTGTGTTCACTCCAGGCAGTTTGAGTAGTTTGTTTTTACCTCACAAAAGATTCCATTCACTTCAAATAACCAAACCAGATGCCTAGAAAGTGCAGCTCTGAGTCTTGTGACATAAACCGTAGTGCATTACGTGTAAAAGTGTATGTGGACTAGAGGCAGAGCACAGCAAATAAATACAGGAAATGAACCGGAAACACAAACTTTTATGGCTATGGTGTGAGGACAGCTCTGACAAGCCAAACAGGGAAAAAGAAGTGAGGACAAGCTGCAATCTTTTGTTTCTGTTCCTTCATGACCGGAGGAGAGGCTGCAGAGGAGAATGTCAATTAGTGCACAAAGAGCATCATGTTCAGTTAAAGTTACACAGTCATGCTACGCAACCAAACATTATTCGAACCCAAAGAAATTTTATTTCAAATTCTAGCTTCAAAAAATGTCAAACATATCAGTGAAAGGTTATCATGAGGTATAAAAATGATGCACAGGACAGGTAGAGTAGTGTATTTCCACCTGGTGGAACGGTCCAGGGTTTGAATAAATCAGCTCTGATAAGGAGCTGGAACCAGCTCGTTCAGAATATACAGTAACTGGCACAGTCAGACAATAGTAAGTAAAAATTAAGACAAACGTTCACTTGCACTCAAGGATGAACTCATTAGGTCAAAGGTCAAAGTCACAGTGATCTCACGAAACACGGTTTCGGCCTTGTGAATGTGATATCTCAGTAACGCCTTGAAGGAACTTCTTCAAATTGGGAACAAACATTCATTAGGACATCATGATACTCTGCAAAAACACTTCTGGCCATTATTCAATGCTGTAGCTCAGGAAGGGGAAATTGTGACCATATTTCCTGTAACTTGGCTGTTTGGCAGAGGCATACAAACACAAGGCAGTAATTGTAGTTTTTTTATGTCTTGAAGGTTTTAATCTTTTCCTCTTTGTCTTTTTTATGTTACTGTTTTATTAGCTTTAATAATTGATGCAAGTGTTGAAAGTTTGGGGCGCCCTGATGGCTCAGCGACCATATCAGTCCACACCACAGTCTGACCCGAGGCTCTTTGCTGCATGTCATCTGCTCTCTCTCTCCCCAGCTTTCCTGTTTCTCTCTCACTGCAGCTATAATAAAGGCACAAATGCCAGAAAAATGACTTTAAAAAAAGAAAATGAAAATGTATGTAACAAATCTAATTTGTTTTACTGACACAAACAGATATTTTTATCTTTGTACAGTTATTATAAAGCATCATCATTTAAAAGCCTCTCTCTCTCTCTCTCTCTCTCTCTCTCTCTTGCAGATGTCAGGGAGTTCAGAGTAAATGGACGGCCTGTCGGCTCCAAAGTGCTGAAGCTCTGTAAAGTCATTCCTGTGTTTTAGTGCAAACTTCCCTGAGGAGTCTTGTGTGTCATCGGGACCTTGAGACACACCCACACACACACGCTGATGTTGAGCCTCTCCCTCTCACAGTAGACCTGGCAGACCTCTAATCTCTAAAAGATTGATGAGGTCCTGTCCAGGCGCAGGAGACCTGGCACAGTGTCGATAAGGCAGCTTTCATTTCAGCACATTTTATCCCTCACTCCTTCCTTTATTCTCCTCTTTCCTTCATACTGAGGGACACCGGGGGGCTGGCTGCGCAGCGGGAGAGAGGATCATGACATGTCAAAGCCCTTGGGCAAGAAGGACAGTGTTTTTAAGAAACAGGAACCATGAGATGCTCCGGAAATGACAGTTCTGTTTTCTTGGGTCACTCCATCTTGGACAGCGGTGTGGTAGCTGAGCAGGATGCCAGAGTCAGCATGTCACTGTCAAACTGCTGGAGCTGTACTATAGTGAAACTACAGAGAGACACACAGAGCTGAAAATAGCTGAACACACTTCACACACCTGCACACACACACACACCCGCACACACACACACACCCGCACACACACACACACCCGCACACACACACACACCCGCACACACACACACACCCGCACACACACACACACCCGCACACACACACACACTCAGAGTGTTCCACACAGGACAATGTGCAACATCTCGTTCTGTGATGTGGACAGTAAGGTGGACCAGTTCTTCCAGCCCACGCTCTACATCATAGTCATCGTTCTTGGGCTGCCTACTAACTGCATGGCCCTGTGGGCTGCCTACATGCAGGTGAGGAGGACACACACACACATGCACACATACACACATACACACTGCCACCAGCATAGCCAGCAAGATTACTCTCAATACAACGGTGTCAAACAGTCAGATTAGGATCTGGTAGCCTGTTTCCTTTTGGATTTGGCTCCATGATGTGTAAAGCTTTGAATCGAATGAATCTCACAACAAATCATTTCTCTCTTAAATATCAACCAACAATGTAAACCAAAACCTGCCATGTAGGCACTGAGATAAATAGAATATAAGTAATGTATCTCACACAAATAATGCATGCAGCCACAGTGATGCATTCAGATACACAACTCTCTAAACGCCCCTAATACTGAAGTCAAGACAGTGAGAGGCACATGAACAGATCTGCGGCTGCTTAGCTTCCAAAACATATAAAACAAACTACATAGCGACGATCAATCATATATGAAATCGGTAAAGTAATACATCATTTCTATGAGGTTCCATTTGTGCCAAGAATATGTCCACATGTGCACTATATATGTCGACTGAAAAAACACTTGTCCGTCAGTTCAGCTTGAAACTGCACTTTTGTCTGTTGTTGTATGTGACTTACAACAACACAGTCAAAGGGCATTTGCAACAAGACGACTAAAGTGCAGTTTCAAGTTGAATCGACAGACAAATATAGCTTAAAAAAAAAAAGTTTTGTCATTTGAACAATTGTCACAGACAATCTGACTGTCAAAATAGTTTGGTCGCAACTGAGGTTTACTTCAAAGTTGAAAAGAAAAAATGTTTTGTCACGTGTTCAGTCGACATAGACAGCGCACACATGGACACCTTTTTGGCACAAATGAAACGTGGTTAACTCTTAACTGCTGGTGGGTGCAGGAAAAGGAAAGCCATGTTACGAGTCATGTAACAAATTTATTACTGTAAAGTAAGTCTGCAGGTGGCATGATTACGTTTTCACTGTGTAACCAGAGGTGGGTTATTATTTTATTTTTTTTATTTTTAAGTAACATGTCCAACGTTGGCTGCTATATACAGTCAACAGGGCGCTCAGGATATTTTCCCATACTGCATCAGTCACTTCCACTGTTTCCCACAGACTGTCAGTTTACTTTGGCAGACGGAGGGAATCGTTATTGACTTTTAATTCAAACAACTTCACTAAATGTTTTTCAAGCGCAAACGTCATGACAAGCGAGTGACATTTGAACATTAGCCTACTGCTCGCTGCGCTTCCATCTCAGCATCAATGCCACGTTTGAAACTTTCTACATTCAGTTTGTTCCAACGCAAATGAACATGACTAAACATGAACATGATCGGTCTGCTGTTTATTTACTTGAGAGGTTCTGCCAAAAATTAGCAATGTATTATCAATACCGCTTAGGAAACGGAGCTGTCCCCTAGTCGCGGGATTTTATTTTCATTTTCTTTTCTTTTACATTGTAAAAGTTTGCATAAGAAGGAAACACTGACTTAAAACTCTCCATCCATTTTCTCCTTTAACTGTAAATCTGCTTCCACCCACCATCTCCCATCCCACCTTCCCCTCCCGCTTCCTGCCTTCACCTTTCCTCCCCATTCTCTCCTTCCCTTTGTCGCACTGCTCCCTCCAGGTACGCCAACGCAACGAGCTCGGCATCTACCTGATCAACCTGTCGGTGGCTGACCTTCTCTACATCACCACTCTTCCCCTGTGGATCGATTACTTCCTGCAGCACGATGACTGGATCCACGGTCAGGAGAGCTGCAAGCTGTTCGGCTTCATCTTCTACACCAATATCTACGTCAGCATCGCCTTCCTCTGCTGCATATCGCTGGACAGGTACCTGGCTGTGGCATATCCTCTGCGCTTCGCCAAGGTTCGACGAATCAAAACAGGTGGGCCGATGACTCAAGTCGTGGGAGAAAAAGTGACTAACTTTCCAATGGTCCGAGAGTCGGTTCTGTCAAATCACATGGTATCCTGTTTTTACATGATTGAGATATTGCATTTGATGAGTCGTTTCCCAAACTGTGCTACTGCCAAGCCTGGAGGGGATGCACGTCTTCGCATCTGCCAAATCTGATGTAACAGGAAATTCACTTTGTGCGGAGATAAGATCACTTCCATGTCAAAAGAAGTTTTTATAAATAACTACTTAAACGAGGATGTCTGCTAGAGTCATTACTTTTAATAAAATCTAATGATACGTGCAACGAACCCAGACTAACTTTTCTAGAAACACTTCATCTGGATGACAGTGAAGCTCCATTTCATCAAGTTTAGCATCTTCATGGTTTCTTAGGTTGGTACATTGTGTCAATCAATCAGTCAAAGGTTAAGGACTCTCTGTTGGCTGAGCACCCTGTTTTCTTTCAATACAGTACAGTATTCACTCAAGCTAGAGGAACTGAAGTTACCACAAAGTCTAATATTTCTTTCCTCTCCTCTCCTGACCCTCCTGCAGCCATCCTGGTCAGCGCCATGGTGTGGATCATTGAGATCATAGCCAACTCTGCACCTCTCTTCCACGATGAGCTCTTCCAGGATCGCTTCAACCACACCTTCTGCTTTGAGAAGTATCCCATGCAGGACTGGGTGGCAGGGATGAACCTCTACAGGACATTTCTGGGCTTCCTTGCTCCCTGGACAGCCATGCTGGTCGCCTACCGGGGGATCCTGGCAGCAGTTCGCTGCAACGTCTCGACAGAACGTCAGGAAAAGGCCAAAATTCAGCGGTTGGCTTTGAGTTTGATTCTGATCGTTTTGCTCTGCTTCGGACCGTACCACGTCCTCCTCCTGGTGCGGAGCATCATGTTTCTAAGGAAACCATGTGACTGTGGCTCAGAGGAGAGCTTGTTTGCAGCGTACCATGTATCGCTGGCTTTGACCAGCCTCAACTGTGTCGCCGACCCCATTTTGTACTGTTTCGTCAACGAGGGGGCGAGGAACGATGTTGGCCGAGCCCTCTCAGCGTTACTGTCTGCGGCCTGCCACAAGGGCTCCTCTTCCTCACCATCGCATGCTGACATACTGAACGCTGGCTCAGTCACCATGGAAACGCCACTATCGGCAAAGAAGCAGCCTTGTGTGTACGCTGACGGAGGCAAGACAAGCAGCTACAAGACAGAACTGGTGGCTCTGAAGGAAGAGTGTCTACAGATGACCATCCTCAGTGTTAGGAAGTGACTTCTACCTGGTGTTCAGGTTGGTGGGAGGAGGAAGCTCCTGACACGTCTGATTCCTTCTGGCCTGACGGGCTGAAATCGGATGCACTCGTGGCTGCGGTAAAAGCTTCCACTCAGTGGCACTTCAATAAGCCAGAATGGGAAAGACATTGATGAAGTAGACAAGACATACAGTCTGTAGCCATGGTAGCAGCCCCTGAGGGGTTAAAATGCTCACACAAAGTATGTGGAGTGGTCATGTGCACATCCATCGAACCTCAGTGGGAGAGGTGCTGGATACAGAGAAATCTGTGGAGTACCCGCACAGTAGAAATGTTTCCACACCACAAAACAAAAATGGAGGAACTACTTTGCTAAATCTTTACCACTAGAGGGCCACCACCTGAGGGCGGCAGCTGAAGACAGCTAATGTTGAAAATCAGTAGGGTTTATCTTTTGTGGCCATTTTAAGATATGATGTGATTCAACTTTCATCACTTCAGACTGTAGTGTGTCAGCTTCTGCACAGCTGTACTGCATGCTAATGTTATCATATCAACATGCTAAGTCATCATTAATCCCAGAGTGCAGCCAAGGCTGAGACATTAGCTCCTGAGGTATCCTCATGCAGTGTTGGGCCGCAAGAAATTTTGGTCTGCCAGTGGTGCTATATGAAAAGTCAGGGGCTCACTCAAAGTTCTTAGGATTCGGCCTCTGTGGACCCTGAATGTCCGTACCAAATTTCATGCCAACCATTCCAGATGTTTAGCCACTTCAGTCTGGACAAAGTGTTGGAGCACCAGAACGACGGACCAGCTGACAGCCCTAAAGCCAGGTCGGTGGTGTGGCTAACAAGGCTAACATTAAACACAATTTGACAACTTGGATATTTGGACAATTTATCACTGTGCCAGGAGTCATTCACGCCTACAAAGACATTCTTGAATATTTAAGTGGAATTATTTAAACAGACCACCCACTGTATGGGTGAGTATTGGTAGCGGTCTGAGAGGAGAAACCTGTGGATTCAGGCTGCTCGGACACCCGACTGGACATAGGAGATTGGGGTTTGAAACTTAAATGTGCCACTTTGGGATATGAAAGAAGAGCGGAAGGGTAATAAAAAAAAGATTGTAAATTACTGGTCAAACACATTTGTGATGCTTGTTGGAAATGTCTTTACTGTGTCTTTAGTTTGTGAAGGAAATAATGAAGCCTTATGAAGTACCTCAGCTCATTAACTGTGACAGAAAGAGGGATTAGAGGAGAAGTGTGTTTCTTCTTTAATGTGAGCCATGTTTTTTTTTTCTTATACTTTCATTTCTACCACAGAGAGCAAAATAATCAGAAATCAGTTCACAGAGATGATAGAGGAAAACCTAAAGTAAAGCCTCTTACTGCATTCAGCTCAGTTTGAAAGTTGTCAATAACCATTAAAGAATTGGGGATTTCCAAGCTTGTTTTTTATCTAGAATGGCAAAATTGGTACATTCCATCTTGATGAAAGCGACACTGCTGACCGCTAACATTATTTGTCATGTTAGGGAAGCAGATTAAGAAATATTTTCCTGTAGTTTCAGAAGTATGCAGAGGAAATTAAGACATACTTTACTGGATATTATTGTAAAACCATCTCCAGGGCTGTAGCAGCAGCCATGAGGGCATGCGGCAATGTTCAAAACAGCCATGTAACATTGTTGTTTTCAACAATTTATTTCAAAATTACAAAAGTTTACTACAAGCAAGTCGCCCCTTTCGTATGTGAAGCTGATCATTTTAAATGTAAATATAACTGACAACTTTAACCACCAATGCTGGTTTCCTTGCCATCATTTATCACATGTTTACTACTTTCTGAAGTCATGATGTCAAGTAAGAAAACTTAAATGTGCTGCATATATTTACCATGATTTGACTTCACACTGACATGAATTCTTCATTTTCCTAGTTGGCAGCTTGTTCTCACGGTAAGTCCCAACACAAAGCGACCAGACTCTGTGTTGGATTTAACATTCGCAACAGTTGGGATCCAAAAGTTAACGGCAGCGTCTACACGAAGCAAGAATAAATGTCACTTTGACGAAACGCAGAGTGGACTCAGCTGTCAGAGCAGAGGCATCTTCAACTTCCAAAATCAAGTCTGTGTGTTGTTTTTTTGCAATCAAAGAATCAGTGGCAGTAACATTTCAACAATGCATCTGTTTACATTACAGGATGCCCTGCTGTATGTTCAGAAATATAACAATGACATACTGACTTTCCTTCTGTGCAGTATTACGGCTCATATAACTCCAGTCCAGCCCGCTGATTTCATGGTGACAGACAGGTGTACACGCTCCGCTTCCACCTCCCAGCTATTACATCAGACGGATGGGAGATTATTTGAAATGTGTCTCAGTGATCCCAGCTTATTTTTTTTTTTATATTGTCCTGGCATGAAAACGTTTCTGTGTTCAGTGCTATGATGTTAAGGCAGGTTTGTTTTTTTTTTTCTTCAGGTCCGGCCTAAGCGCTGCTCTGTGTACCACTGCTTTTGTTGTGCATCTGTATGTCTGTCTCAGAGAGGAGGTACCAGGCTTCATAACGTGTATTAGTTGATCGACAGTGTCAGTGAGAAATAAATTATGCATATGAAACTGTGTCCTCCTGTTTGTTTGTTTGTTTGTTTGTTTGTTTGTTTGTTTGTTTGTTTGTTTGTTTGTTTGTTTGTTTGGCATCTATGAGCTGAAAAAAAAGCAGGACAGAGGAAGCTTTTTAAATGGAAATGACTTGAAGGTGGGGAACTGTTTGTTTGTCATCTTATTTTATTTTCTGTCTTTCTTCTTTATCTATTTCATTTTTGTTTTTTCTTTCCATCAGTTCTTAAAACCACAAATATATCTTCTTATGGATATCATATGGATATAAACTTCAAATAATTCAACAATCACGCACACTTTACGCAGCAATTGGTCAGGAGTGGGAAGCTGTGAAAGGCAGCATTTGTACTTCTCTCTGAAGCTCTTACTCCAGAATTGACAGCCTGATTGTGTGAGCCCTTTTCCCCGCTTAACAACACACCAACAGCAGGTTTTCACTCTCCTTCTAGTGTGGCCATTCAGAACAGCGACAGACACTTCTGGCTTAATAATGGTTGGATGACACGTTGTACAACTCCAGTTCATTTGAAGCTTAAACATAACCAAACCGATATGAGAGGGGCAGCATATCAGAAAAACGCTCATGTGTTGTTCTAGTCCACTCCTCTCGCCGACAGCCGACAGACAGGTTCACATGCGCAGACACAGAGGTGAAACTCCTGCAAATCACAGTCTGGAACAAGAACTCTGCATAGTCCTGCAACACTGCAAGTATCCTGTGGTAACAGGTCACTGCACTGACCAGCAGATAGGGCAGGTCTGGGATGCTGCCAACACAAAGTCACCTTCTTCACTCTTCACTTTGTCCTGGTCTAGACTCCAAGAGCTGTACGACTAATGAATGACCCGAAGGACACACAGTCGGATCTGTGCATGTGCATGTGTGTGTGTGTGTGTATGTGTGTGTGTGTGTGTGTGTGTGTGTGTGTGTGTGTGTGTGTGTGTGTGCGCGTGTGCGTCTGTCTGCATGTAATTCAATGAGCGTACTGTGTGTGTGCTTGTGCGCTTATCTTTGACAGTGTGTGGTGTGTCCTTTCCACTGCTACCCTGCACATCAGACGGAACCCTATATTTACGACCTGTCCTCATGGGGGTGGACACATTCACACTGTGTTATATAAGATAGGACGTGTGGGTGTGTGAGAGAGACAAGGGAGAAACAGAGAGAAACAGAGCTAGACGGAAAAATAATGGATTTTGTATAACACGTTAACATAATACATGGATGAGCCTAAGTAAATGTATATGTATACTTGTGTGTTTCACTGCATGTGTGTGGAGGAAAAAGTCAGCAAGAGGCAAGTGCCCACGCATGCCTTTATGTTCTTGAGAGGAGAGGAAGGACATAACTCATTCTCATAACTCTGAGGGAACATTGTCTCTCGCCCTCTATGCTTCACTGCTCACCTCTGCTATAGCTCTATATATAGACGCTCACCAGAGGCCATTACCAACTGTCATTACCGCCAGCTCACCTGATTATGAGAGTGATTTATTATCAGGTAAGGATACAGAAACACCTCCGGACATAAAGGATGGCTGTGCTGTTATTTTCATGAGATATTCAGATTTATTTCTGGCCTGAGCGCAGCAGAGGTAAAACTGGAGCATTCAGTTCAGCTCTATAAAGCTCAGTACCTAAATAGGATTTATAGAAGCTGGAGTGACATGCATTCCTTTCCTCAGTCTTTTCTCACAACTAATTCAGTTTAAACAATTTAAACCTACAATTAAAGCAAAAGATTCCTCTGTGAAAGCATTAACTGAATTTTTGGCCACACTGGGACAACAGAAACAAGCTAGATTAACATTAACACCATTAAAGTGTTATTATCTTTTAAGTTGATTTAGCAAACTTGTTTATTTACAGCATGATTGCATGATTTACATAAGCATTAAATTGGAAAAATGTATATCCATGTTCAATATTCTCTCTTTTTTTAGCTCTGAGTTTGTCTCCACTAACTCCTGAGGAAAATATCTGGCTCTTTAGCTGCTAAATGCTCCTCTATGTTCACCTGTTGTTTGCTTAAATGGTTTCACATGTGTCATCTGTTGCTGGACAGGTAATGTACAGTGGGCCTTTAGAGCTTCTTTATTGAAAACAGCTGCCAAATGCTTCTTTAAATGATACAGATGAAAGTAAAGAGAGTGAACCAAAACAATGAGCTGAAAGACGCTAAAATGCTCCGTAGCGCTTAAACAAAGTGTGATATTCTCGGTAGATTTGTCACGAAGCAACCCCTTACACATAAACATAGTCATTTGATCCATTGTTAATCTAAAAGTTTTGATCACTGCAGCTTTAAGTGAAACTTAACCGCCTGAAATCAAACCAATGATGATGATGATTCTCTGATTCAGCAAATTCAACCAAAAATAAACTGAAATACATTCATTTCTTGACTGTAAGTCAATAAACAGCAGTTAGTCTAGTAGCATAAATCTTTACCATCAAAGTCACATGGGTAGAGTTCTGCAAATTAATTAGCAGCTATTTTGATCATTCAGTCATTTTTTTAAACAAACATGCCAAACTGGTTCCAGCTACTCAGATATGAGAATTGGATGCTTTTCTTTGTCACACATGGTGATATATGGATTACCACTGGATGTTGGACTGCTGGTTTTACAAAACCAGATATTTGAGGACTCTGAGAAATTTTAGCAGGAATTATACCAATCTGCTTATAGGGGTGGATCCAGGATTTTTTTTCTTTAACATTGCAGAATATAGAGCATTTTTAAAAGATTTTTAGAATTTAAAAGTTATAGTTATATCATCATTTCATTAATTATGTGAATCTAAGTACATTGTCTTAGTCCACTGTCTGCCTGTGCACAATAGCTTTCTTATCTCTATGATTTAGCTAACCTTCCCCTTTTTTTAAAAAACAAACAAACACCTAACTAACCCAAACTGAGCGAGTGGTGCAAAAAACACATAGCCATCTAGATCAAGATGACAAACTGCATGAATCTCAGTCAACATTTGATATTGCTCTGATTTTAAAATGATGTTTGTTCATAGAGTTATTCAGAGGTAATCATTCATTCCTACAAAATACATACAATTTCGATCATAACTACACAGCACTTGGTGAGCTGCTTATTCCTCCTACATCTGTGACCAATGTGACCCAGAATCCATTCTTAAGACTCATGTTAAAATCTAATTAGTTACTCATTCAGTTGTATTTCCATCCTGGCAGAGGAAGCAGGTCACCAGCCCCTGAACAGCCAAGACAAATGTGCAATACAATAAAAATAGACTCATATTGCTTTTGGATGTGAACCATGTATCATGAACTACGCAGGAGTGTGGAACAAAAGCCCTAATTTCTGACTGATGAGCATGTATATTTTTCTGAGGAGGCGTTCAAGGTCCTTGTGGGTTTATCAAAGTAAAACACCATGTAAACCATCAGTATGTGTAAAGTCAGCAGTGAGAATAAGAGTTATAAGGTTTTATAGAGCAACAAATACAGGATATGGAGTTAATATGACTGTCTCAATAGACAAGTTAAGTTATGGTGAGTTATGGTGTTTATAAACTTAGTTTTTGTTTTGGTAAGTCTTGACCCTTCCAAATGTTATTAATATTTCTAATAATAATTAATAATTCTTATAATCAATGGTAGATAATGTTCACAAAGTTACTCTCTTCCTACAGTGCTTCTCTATTTTCACCTGCAACATTTTGATGATAAGATGAAATTAGGCGGTAGCCTTTTCATTTCTCCCATGTGCAATAAACACTCCTAATTTTAATACACCATAAACCGCCTCTTGGCTGCTCACACAACTCATCATTTATCTCTTGTAACCTTTGCATTGAAATATCTGGACCCAGAGACACACAGAAACTCAGAGGCGGCGTTAAAGGTAGGTCTATTTTAATAAGGAAAGGGTTGTGGGGAGATGAATGGAGAGGATGGGACTGAGGCTGGAGAGGCTGGGGGTTTTGGCACGGGACAGGCTGGCTGGAGTGAGAGTAGAGTGTGGAGCGAAGGGAAGGAGATGGTGGACACTGGTGATGGCTGCAGGTGAACTGTGCGGTTGTGGAGATGGTTAGCAGGCAGCAGCTTGAGGGTAATGGAGGAAGGTCTGACACCGGAGTCTATGAGGAAATAGACTCCAGAGTGCAGCCGAGAGCGTTTCTACCACATTGACTGACTGAACAATCTGCCGATGAGCGTGAGGAAGATTGGAACAGTCCCTCTCTTTATTGTTGCGGTTCTTGGTTTTATCAAGTGTATTTTGTGTAACACGCCTAACACCAGCACTTATTATCTTTCTGTGTTTTAATTGTGTTGATATTTTTCTTAAATACTTGTTTTGCTGCCTTTGCTGCATAAAGAACTTCCCGTGTGAAAATGTGTTTTGTTGCTATGTCAACCTGCAAACTTCAGCTGTGGCATAAATGCATGATTATTTTTTTCCAATGTGAAACTTTATCAAAGTTGTAGAGTGAAAAAAAGATTGAAATGAACACGTCTTGCGACACTTTGCTAAACACAGTCATTGTGAAATCAAGATTAGAGATAGTTGTGGGTAGATAAAGGTTTGGTGTGGTTAACGTTAACATGATAATGATTTGAGCAGGACTTCCTGTTTTGCACACGACTGGCAGGATCCTTAACAATGCACTGAGTTGGTTCGGTGTATTTGAATCAAGCGAGGCGGAGCTGCCTCTACACATCAGCTTCTCAGTAGACTCCTTCACATTTATTCGAATACTCCACAGCCTCGTTATTCACATCCAGAGCACACTGCTCTTTAAAATACAAATACATGACGAGTGGATCACACTGAGCCGTTAGGTTTGGGATATGGATTCATAGTAAGTTGAAAGAGGTCAGGGAGAGAATTGCAAATGACCATCCATAATTCATGTGCTCTGTGACCTAGTTGTGATCCTCTGTGTTCAAAGCCAAGAGATTTGCATGAGTGTGGGAGTCTACGGGCAAGTGCACTAAATACATTAACATTTGTGTCTTAATTTAGCTGTGTTTGTTTAGCATTTAGCTAGTTCATTTAACATTTAGTTGACACACTAACCCAGAGCGACATAGAGCAGATACTCTTAGCAATTATTACCCTCTCTAAGATTCTATAAATGTACCCTGTGTTAGCTGCTTCACGGATTTCATGCGTTTCCCGGATTCACTCTGAATAAGTCTGAGCTGTCAGACACAGTGGCTGTGGCTGCTGAGGAGAGGCTAGAGCTCACAGAGGAACCGACCAATAGAGAGCAGGAAACAGCTGGCGCCCTCCGATGGTTCACTGACCGCGTACCAACAAGAGCAAGACCTCTCAACCCTCCGCTGACAGATGTGGAGTAGCTGGTGGCTGCCTGTTTCCTGAATGTGGGGAGGATTGAAAATGGGTAGAAATACAAACATTATTGTTCGGTTGCCAGAGTTGCCATTAACCGAGACCGTCATCCTGTGAAGAACAAGCCCACCTAACTTTTCATGTTAGTTTATCGATGGAAGTAAGTGACTCACACGGACAAACAGGGACTTGTTGGAAAGTGCTGATTCTTTAGTTTAACGTGAGACATAACATAGTTAGAGACATAAACAGCACTTCTCTAACTCAAACCATGGTGGAGTTATGACGCTCTAAAGACGATGTGATATTTGGGATTCATGGGCTTCAGAGGTTGCGACGCATGTGCTAATTTAGTAATCAAGTAATCAGTAACCTCAATTTTCCAAGTGCGTTACCAACATCTATTAGGATGTATTCATTTTGGAATTGATGCAGTCAGTTCTCAACATCAAAATTAAGCAGGGACTACAGTAAAGAACAAGGGTCACCTCACAAACAAGAGAAGGGTCCTGTATCTGCAGAAAAGACAGAGCTATTTTCAAAGAGTGGATGCTTCAACACAAACCTCCTCCTCCATATATTCCTGCTGATTGCAGCTATAAACAGACCCCGTGTCCACCTAAAGGTGAAATTGCTTCAGTGATTTACACTTCTCCCTCTCCAGTATTGAGCTGTGAGTCACCAGGCAGCTAATCTTCAAGATCCACAGGAGGTAGTGTTATGTCCTCCTTCTCCCCGTTTGTGTGTCTGTTCTTGTTGGTACGTTTGTTCATCTTTCTGAGGACCAAGAGTCTGAATTTATTTGTGAGGACCCAGTGAGGATATTTTGTCCAGTCCTCACTTCTTCAAAAGGGTTGCTTTTGTTTTGGGGTTAAATTTAGACTTAGGTTTAGGGTAAGGGATGTAGTTCATTGTGATGGGTGATGTTAGGGGCTAGGGGACACGTTATGTCAATAATAGTCTCTTAATGTTGGTGGGATACATCCTGAGCTCAGTCATGAGCAACCACATCATGTGTTGAATTGTGTGTGTGCACGTATCGTAGTGTGTGGAAACATATACAGACATATGCATGCTCTCTGTGCATTTTATCGTGTGTGACATGTTGTTATTTGATAAGATAAGAGGTGAAGGGAAATGAAACAATGGCTGTTTCTGCCTCAGCTTCATGGAGGCATAATGTTCTGAAGTCTGACTCATGTCTGGCGTTGAACCTCAGTCATCGTCTCCTCCATCGCCTCCCTGCTGCTCTAACAATGAACATGAGAGAGAAAGAAACAGAAATCAAGATATGCACTAGTGTACACTGGGGCCCAGAAATAGAAAATATAAACTGTAACACACAGAACTGTTTTTTTTTTTTTTTTATGGCGAACTGGGAAATATTTTGTTCCAGTTTTAAGCTAAAAAAAAAAGTCACTTTAACAAAAATGAACTGAGAGAACTGATACAGATACAGACAGGAGTATGAAGAAAGTCAGAGGTAAAATATATATGTATACAAGTGATATGTTATCTAATAATATAATACATAATATGAAATAATGTTATTTCCTTCATTTATACAGTGTGTGTTTGACATAAAATTCAAACTACCATTTCCAATGTATTTGTTTAAACTAAATAAATAATATTTTATGTCTATCTTGACCTCAAAAACTTTGTCTTTAACCCCATTATCTTTGATTGATCATTAAAGTTGTAACATCTTTTCAGGTACAATTAAAAACAGCTAAATTGTTACTCTAACTCATGAATGCAGAGGAGCTGAGAGACGTTTCTTCAGCTCTGAGGAGTGTCTGCAGTCTTCCTCACAAGCTTCAAAATCTGGTTTTGATATTGATGATGTCAAGCTCCAGCAACACTTGTAGTATGAAGAACAGCTTTAATGTCAGACCAAAGCGTTTCATCAGGTCAAAGTGTGTAACACTGTGTGCTCACCGATTTAGAACAGTGGTTTAACGGACTAAATATCTTAGACACGCTGTGAAATCCTTGACAAGAGTTTCAGTTCTACAGCAGGCTAACTGTGTTTATCAATGACTTAAATAAGACAAAATCCAAATCTTAATAGAGTTGAATAGGTTGTCTGAATCTGGATTCTTCCTGCTGCATGTGAGGAACAACCAAATATGTTCAGAACCACTTTAAACAAAAGTTTTTTATCGTCATATTCAAGAGAAAAATCCCAGAGTTTCTCACTGAGCCTTAAATTTATGGTGCAACAGAAGAGGTGGGAAATCAAACCTATCTCTATGTGAGTAAGAATGAAATCATTGTATCTTAGTGTTTGTGCTTCTGTTTCTCGTGACATTGGTATGTCATTATCCCCTGACCCTGTGACCTGGAAAACATATTTGACATCACATGATTCTGCAATATACCACCCACTGTCTTTCTGCTGAATGTGAGAATGAGAGTAATTGACTTTTAAAGACGGATGAATGATTGTTAGTCTTGTATACTTAATAAGTAATATGACTGTTGCGTGTCATATTTAACAACAGAGGAATGCTGCAAACTATACCATGCACTCAACTGATCTACTTTCTTTCTAATGGTGGGAAGCGCCATTAACCAGCACGTTTCAGTCAAGCACTTTCAGAGTTAGGGTATTTAGTTGGAAGGAAACTGGGATTACTGGGGTTACACTGGATTCTCTATGTTTAATTTTCAGAAGTACCTCCTTCTCAGGGTTTTTTTAAACAACATAAACATGCTGATGTGAAAATTGAATGGTGGAACTGGAAAGCAATGGTCCAACATGAGACCACATAAATATCAGCGAGGGATAAGATAGTTTACAGCTTAAGTTTATTTTAAACCTTTATCTATCCAGGGTGAGCAGGTGTTGAGGTAATGGAGTCTACCACTTTAATTTACACAGTTAAACCCCGCCCACATCACAAACATTAAATATTCAAATTGGAGAGCATCAACGTTTCCATCAATGTTACCTTGTCCACCTGACGCTGTCCTCTGGTCGTGCTGTACATCTTCATTTCCAGCCACGTGTCTCCACAAAACTCACAGAAGGTTGTGATTCTGTCCCACCCACGGATAAACTTCTGACTGACATTCTGTTGCTTCGCGAGCTAGTCCGAGTTCATTTTGGCAAGAGGCTTTACTCGCCTTGGTTGTTTGCAATGCACAGACTGAACTGAATTCTTTTATTTTTTCTCCTGAAGCAGTCCTAAGGTGGACAGAGGTCTTTTAGAAATGTTTGAATTGAGCAAAACACTAATTGCATGTAAAGTTTTTCCAGTTATCTGCTGAGTTTGTTGAGTCGTTGTTTGGTAAGATGCGTGGATTACAAATATGTGTCCTCTGTGTGTGTCATTGAGGGGGGCAGCTTGGGGGCTGCAGGGAGTAGCTATCGAAAAGTGCTGAGACGGGCTGGGGCTAGCTGGTTAGCGTGCTAACTTCAGTAGAAGAAAAGACATTATGGAGACAAGAGTTAAAATTGGTGTTGCTCTCACATGTGGAGACAGCTGTTGCTAAAGGAATGAAGTTTGATGCTAAACTCACATTTCTTCTAGAGTGGTGAGTAAGCAGCTGTTAATGTTAACGTTACTTATGTAGCAATAGCAAAATTTTCAATAGCTCCTTTAAAGGATTGTTATGTCTGAACAAAACTTTGTTCTTAGTTCTGTTTTTTTGGCCCATGTTTCTGCACTGTTAAACTTATTTTTAGTAATATCACCGTGTTCCCAGATCTCCGCAATTATTGGTGATTACAATGGAATTTTTCCTGAAAGACACAATGGACGAAGCAGTTTTCTCTCTCTCTTTTGTTTCTCTACAGCCCTGCTACTGGTAATCCCAACTTTCAAGTAACAAACCAGCTTCTCTGCTCTTCGAGTACTTCTGTTTGGTTATTTATATGTCACACTTCATTTAGTTAATCCCTGCAGAATAAACAAAGAATTTTAAGTTAAATATGAGATCATTTGTGACGGCTTAGTCTGATTTATTTTAATATCAAACTGTGTTTATGTCAATCACAATGGTAACACATAAACAATGGGGCCAAATGTCAAAAAAAACAACAACACATTCAGTTTTGTTGATATGTAATGTAAACCAACACACTTCAGTAACTTCTGAAGAATTTGTAAAGTTCAAAGATCAATCTTTTTTTTTTAAGTGTTGTATTAGTGTCCCTGCTCTGCCAGCGGGTCAGACCATTAGCAGCAGTGACCCAGTAGCTCAGTTATCTTTGGTTTACTTAAAATGTGTCCGACACCCTCGCTAACCCCTGCAGATGTTTCCCGACAGTCCACTGAGCCGGTGGTCTGTTCCCGCATGTGACTCCTGCTCTGATTGGTCGGCTTAAAGAGGAAATAAGAAAAGGAGCCCTGAAGCATAAAGCCAGCCTACTTCCTGTTAACAGATAGTCCCCATGGTGGTGACAGAGCAAGTCCAGCTGTGTCAGTGCGGGGTCTGTGAATTTTGAAAGAGCAGGGCTCAGATTAGAGACTGGGACAGGAGCAAACACTGAGGACTGGGTCTGAGGTCTAGAGACTGAGACTGGAAATGAGACCGAGGCCTGGAGACTGATAGAGAGACTGAAACTGGAATAAAGAACTGGTCTTAAACTGGAAGCAGTCGCATTACTAGGTTGGACTAGGGATGATATCTGGACTGTGAGTGGGATTGGGATTTAACTGTGAATGCAAAGACGATTCAGGACTGAAAAGGGAAGTCTTTAGACTGGGACTGGAATTAGAATCAGGAATGGGATTGAGGCCTGTGAGTCCACAACAAAAGCAAAATGTCAGGGAAGAAAATAAGAGTGTTGTATTATGTTCAAAGAATATACAGAATCTAGTTTTAGTAAACAGAAAACACAAACTGATTGTAACTGCTACTGAAAGTAATAGAATCTGCTTTAGAAGTTGCTGTTTATTACATTTTGTTTCAATGGGAAAGTAAAATTTATGGTAGAATGGAATAACTTAATTGATTGCTACAAGGCTCTGGAGCAGTCTGTTGAACCTACACATCTTAACTAAAGAAAGCTGTAAGAAAGAAGCAGGGTGAAGGGTGAATAATGAGAATATGATCACGTAGGAGAATAAGCATACACTAATTACACACCAAGGGAGAGCTGGGGTGTGTCATTATTTGAAGATACCATCTCAAATAATACTTTTTCAGCGGAAACACCTGTATCGCTGCTCTGAAACACTGCTGAGTCACAACTCTGCTAAAAATAGAATCTGACTGAGGCATTTATTTAAAGATTAGTTTCAAACTTATTTGTGTTGGGAGAAAATGTCATAACTCCAGTATTCATGTGAAGGATCACATGTTCCTCTGTGAGATTAGAAAATTCCACAACCTTTGGGTTGATGAGACCACTGTAAAACCTGCTGCATGTTCTGAAATGTTTGTTAGATGAACTAAAAAATAGATAGATATGAGGTTTATTGTGTAGCAGTGCAACCTTTAGTTAACACAAAAAAAAACTGTGCAACTGTAAAAATCTTACAAAGCTAAAGGGGATTTTTGCCAGAAAATTTTAAAACTTAATTATGTGTGTTTTATTATGAGTAATCCACAAAGAACGGAAAGTGAGACTTTGTTCATTCACAATAATGTGTGTTGCAGTTTTGATGTGTGTATACGTTTCAAATCTAAAATTTAGTTAAGTGATGTAAACCCAGGCAGATTGTCATTATCAATTGAAGAATATATTTTAATACTACATTTAATACCTTCTGTGTAAAGGTGAGTATTTGCACTTTTGCTTCGACAGCAAAATGCCTGTTTTTGAAAGAGGCTTATACAAAAACAGTCCCTGAAACAAGTGCACACTTAAAGGAGCGATATGTATGTTTTTGCTGTGGCCAGTGTTAGCAACTGTAAACTTTCCAGTCTAGAAGAAACGTCATCAATGTCATTCATTTACTCGCCGAGAGCTGTCTCCAGCGGTGGAAAGCAACGTCAGCGTTAACTCTTGTTTTACCTCATTTTCTATCACTTCTTTTCTTCTACTCATTTTAACATGCTAACCAGCAGCAGGGAAAACTTTCATATAGCTCCTTTAACCCAAAGTGAAAACACAGAGATGACCAACAGAGGGTTAGGGTTCAATATCTTGCTAAAAGAACACTGCAACGTGGCTGTAACAGCTACAGGAAAAGGACCGAAGCTGTGACCAGTTGCATTATAATTAACTCTGAACTGACAAATACCTTCATATGTAAGAAGTAAATGTTGGCTGCAGTGTTGCAGATTTAGCTGCTGGCTGACATGATCGATGGCTAATACAGTTCTGGCAGCAGTGTAATGAAGCCTGTCTGCTCAGCTCTTTAAAAATGTTACTATTATTTTTTTTTCCAACAATTGTTTATTCAGGGAAGATTGACTGAGCATGAAGCTCTTTTACAGCAATGCCCTGAAATCACATTAACGTAGGCTAAAAGGATATACAATATATGATGACAGCCACATCGGTAATAATGATAATAAGATGATGATATCATCAAATACAACAAATAACTAACAGGCGTGTTTGGCAAGAATGGTTTGAAATGCAGTAAAGGATGGGTCTGTTATGTTAGATGGAAATTTACAACAGTCTCAGAGAACCTGAATGAGCTGTAATTTTCCAAAGACAGAAAATTACAAAGGAATTATCAAGTATTGTATGTTTTAACTGACTCAACACCCTCCTTATCAGCAGCAGGGAGAGTTCAGTGTCAGTGAGTCACAATTTGACCAAAAAAAAAGTCCTGGTTTCATCACTTCCAGGATAATCCAGAAAACCACAAATGAATTAATCAGCTGTTCCACTTCTTCACAGGAATAGTGCAACATCAGGAAATCCCATTATTTAGTCATGTCTTTGTGTGTAGAATGAAACTGGAATCAGGCCGTGGTTAGCCTAGCTTAGCATTAAAGACTGAAAACAGGGAATCCCGGGTTTTTCATAGTCTAAGCACCCTAGTCTATTTGGATTGTGGATGACTGTCTCTGGGTCAGTTTTTTAGAAAGACTCATTCATGAATATAAGATTCAAGTAGGTTCTCTGCGGGTCAGCTTCAGATCAAGTTCAGAAGCAGCCCTCTCTGTTGTTGGGGTTTGACCCTGTGATATGTCCAGGCAGGAGTGGAGGGAACCCTCCGGATGTTTTACCCCTGCAGGGCTGTGATCCGTGTTTATGAGCAGAAGGTTCAGCAGGAATGTCCTCAGACTGGAACAGTGTAAACCAGTAGGCACGGAGGAGAACGTCCAGAGTAAACAGCATCAGCTCGAGAAAACAAACAGCCTCAATCATCTGCAAGCCAGACAGGCAAAAATTTCATCCCATACACTGTTTACAAACAAAATTTGCCTTTTCTCCTCCTGTTTCTGCTCAGCCCCGGGCTCCAGCTATTTGCTGATCAGTGATTCTGCTTTGGTTTATTTTCTATTCAGAAATATCTAATCACTAAACCAATAACCAGGCTTATTTTCAGCAAGTGATGTAATTATGTTGTTTGGCGAATGATGCTTTACAGTCTCATGTTTCTGGATATGGAGGCTCTTTCAGTCCAGCAACACGTTTGTCTTATTCTGAGTAGTTCAGCACTGCTCTCTCTCTCTCTCTCTCTCACTCTCCTTCATTTTCAACTTGCAGAATTTGCGGAGCTGGATTAAATGATTAAGTTTGACAATTGCTTTTCTTTCCCAAAATTAATATACTGTGATTTGTGAAGCGAAACTTGTTCCTCACTATCATATATTGCAGATACAAATCTGACCTGTAAGTAAAATTAATTAAATATATGCAAAAATACCAATTGAGGCTTTATAAGTGCATCAGAAAAGTACAGACACATTAAACTTTCAGAAATTATTATTTTTTTCATATTGGCTAATTAAGCTAAGGTTTAGGAAACATTTTTAAATGTTTGAGTGGGGGTTGATTCTTGACCATGCACCTCTATGTTGTAATAAATGTAATGAGGAGGTAAACATACGATACAGCCATCAGCTCATGACTTGAAAACGTACTCTTTTCTGTGTTGTGGCCTGTGAGCGGAGACAGGAGACTCTCGGCTCCGTATAGGACAAATATGTGTTGTGTGTTTCTTTCTGTGAAGAACCAATAGAAGGAGCTTTCTCACGGTACCCAGACGGGACCGATGCTGAACAAACAAACTGGCGTAGTCAAAGAATATCATCTACGTGACCAGCGTGTTTACCTTCCCTCCCAAGATGGTCGACAGGCTGTTTTATTGCACCGCACGAACAGCATTTATGTAAGGGCGTTAGACGAGTCAGATTACAGCAGACTGATGATTGTAATCTGATTACACATTTGATTGAAGAAAATGTTCCCATTCGCTCTGAGTAGTTTAATGGAGGAGAAAAGCAGTATATGAAAATGCAACGTGAACACCGTAAGAACGTTAATAATTAATCAGGCTTTAGATATTGATACTAACTCAAATTACAGTTGGAATCTGTTTTTATCAAATTATTCTTCAAAATGAAACTGTTGAAAAAATAACCCCCAAAATAACCCAATATTACATTCCTGGAACAGTGTAATCCCGTGTTCTTATGAATACAGTTGAATTTTGAAGCACAGTGGCCGAGAGTTGAACTCAGCATTAACATAGAAAAAAAGTTATATGGTTGTAAAGCAGTGGCTTTAGAATCGTGGCACTTTCAGTAACAAAAATACTCCGAATGTTGTGTTTTCCCATTAACTTTGAACAGTTTCACCTTTTGCTTTCCTCTCTTCCCCTGCTGCACTTTAATTCTCACATATACAGTATAACCTACTGTGTCAGAACAGGAAAAGTGAGTGGGACAAGGTTCAGTGTGAATCTCTCTTTGAGGAACAAGATAAACAATCTTTAGTTTTGATAGGATCTCAGTCGATGCATATCCAGCACTGCAGCGCTGTGCTCAGCTCTGGCATCTGGATATTTGGTTTTGATGAACTGAAACTTGGACAAGAGCGCCATCCAGTGTATGAAGGGAAAATGACCCCTTAGTGTTGACTGAACCCTCAACTTACTGAAATGTTCAGTTTCATTTGGAGCTCAGAGGTAACCAGAGGGTGGACAGTAGTAAGTACTTGAGAAAGTGGTTATATTATTATTATTATATTATTACTATCAGTTATTAATAAGCAGTATTGATAGAAGGTGTAGTTCTATTCATGGATAGTTTGTATTGCAATGACAATAATTTAAATATCTTTGTTGTGCTGGTTCCAGATACAGTTCTACCAAATGAAGAGAAAATCAACCCTAGATACACTTAAAAACACAAAAATATCTCTTATTTCAAACATATATATTGTTATTTCTCTGTTCTCGCTTAGTATTGGTTCTGTAGCCGCTCAGTGACACTGACTTGATGCATTAACTGAAGTGTAAGAGCTGCACTTGTTTTAAATCAGTCTGGATAAAAGTATCTGTTACAGTTCTTTACCACTGCTAACACACATTTCTCTTCACCCAGCACAACAGAAGTCTCTGTGGACTGAAATGCACTCAGTGACATCAGATTTCAAATTTCATGAAATGTTTTGTCACTCTGACATACTGATGTAAAAACAGTTAAACGTGTTTAAAATCTTAAACATGACGACATTATTTTAAATTAGACAGTGATTTGCTACATTTGGTTACAGCTACATCAAGTGTACATCAAAAAAGAAAAGAATAAAATTATAGGAAGTCCTAACTGAGCGATACAACACTGTGCATCTGTTCTCATTCCTTGACCTCTACAAAAGACTTGTGTCAGGTCAGGAGAGGAGGAAGCTGAGGTTCCTATATCTGTAGCTATCCTAAATACACATGCATCATGAATATAGTTTCAGTCTGTGCATATTGTGTGGAGTCATTCTACGCAAAAACAACAACAACAAACAAACAACTGACGCATACTGCAGCATGTCTGATTCACTTGTGTGATATGTACTGTCAGGTAGCACAGTCCATGCAATAAAGCAATGCTGTTCTTTGTTGCAGTGGAATCTATACAGTAGATCCTCCTGGTCAAATATTACTGCAGTACTTAAAGTACTGGAGTACTTGCTTTTAGAAATTCTTAAGTATTCAAAACTACATTTTCTTATGTCAACACATTGTTGTATTGTTTTACAGTGCATTTACAGAAGCTAATGAATCTGACAAGTATGTAGAATATGATAAAAAGCCTGTAGAAATGGCCATAAGTCATTTGACCAACCATAGCATAAAAACAGCAACTATGACAAGCTGTCTGTTTAAAAGTTTATCTGGAATGAAACAAACGTTACATACTTCCATATGGGGCATGTTGGATGGCAAATTTTTGTTGGCAGTGATGAAATTTGGTCGTGGTAAACACAGCAAACATTTCAAAGGAAAGGAATCTTTATTTCTCAACTTTCAAATGTGGACTTAAGATAAGACAAAGTCTGCTGTTTTACTCTTTGCTTTAAGGATCGTCATTTTCCTGCCCAGATTTTCTCTGATGGTCCAGAGCTGGAAAGTCTTTTCCCTTTAAGGCTGGCTGCTAGTTAGACTGTAATTTTAAACATTTTATCAGTGTTGGAGGATTAACATGGCTGAAAACTGCTGACTCACATTCATCTGTGATAATGGTTAGTTTCTGACATTATCACTTCTACACTTGAACAAAAACTTTCTCTGTGCAGTTTTTCATTTTGAAATTCAGAATAACCTAGAAGATTAGAGAAATCCTTCCTTGAGACAGGGGTTTTTTTTTCTTCTAATGCAGCAAAAAGGCATTCTGTGTTGAGATAACGACATCTTGCTGGCTTGTAACTAATAATTATAGTTTGAACACTAAGTGCAACTTGGCTGGTAGCAGGTAAATAGTAGTTAGTCTTAACAAGTAGTCAGTGTATGTCATCAACAGCACATACAGGAGCAGTGGCTGGATTCACCGGCACTATAGTTACTGTGTAAAATGATCCTGCAGGCTGCGACACCAAACTTTACCCGGCTGTTCTCCTCCCCACACTGGGAACTTGTGTCTTTTTCAGACACCTCAGATTTTAGAGGTGGTTTTAGTTAAATCTGTTTGCTGTATAAAGATATCTATGTTTTTGTCCACAGCCAATTCCCTAACGGCTTTCTAAGATGCTGCACAGCTGTGGTTACTGCGAGATTTATGATGTGAACGTTAAAGCTTCCATCAAAATGTGCTCCTGAAAGCAGCTGTAACATCACCTCCTGCAGCAGGCCTAATGTCAGAGTCATTGAACAAAGGGAATAATATCAGAAGCACAAAGGCGCTCTTCTCTTGACCAGATGTGAGTCAGTCCAGTGCACATCAGTCTGCTGCAGCAGAACAGTGACTGTGATGGCAGCTGGCCAGACAGGAGCTCCCCCTCTTCATCAGCCTCTCTCAGGAGGAGAGATGGAAAAGTCATATTTCTAATATGGAAATGTGTCCTATTCTTTCCAATCTCATTGTGAAATAATGGCTGTTTTACCTGCCCCTTGGCCTCCTACCACAATCTGTCAAGCGAAACAACTCAAAGCCTCGGTTGTCACAGCTCACTGCCCAGTGCATGTTCATTCATATTTGGCCATCCCAAGGAGAAAAAATTCATATCTGAGGCAGAAAGTCGAAGTGATTTAGAAGAAGGTGATTTATTCTTCCTCCCTTCCTCCCTCCCTCTCACGTACTCTGAAACACTATAGTTGCCTTTTTGACAGTTAGCTGACAGTTCTCCAAAGTGGCTAAAAATGAGTGTAACAGCAAGCTGCAGGTCAGTGATCATTAAAACTTGACATAAACAGGTTAAGAGGGTCAGAGTCAAAGTGTAGATCAGTGAGATTCCAGGAATGACTGTGGAACACAGAGTGGAGAACCAGCTCTCTCCAGCATGTATGTGCAGACACACTCACACACAGCAGCAGCAGCATTGTAAAGACAGCTTGCAGAGAACAGTGTGGATTTATGGGAAAGCTCATAAACCTCCACCAGAGGTGGTGGAATGATGGGCCGACCCCCCCACCATCTGTCCAAAATTACCATAACACACGCATTCGTGTCTTTCCATTGTTCCACAGTGTTTTGTCTATTATCCAGAATTACTGTGACACTGTGTTTGGAGAGAAATAGCTGTTAAATTTTTCAAATGTAAATTTTGAGTGAATTCCACTCACCTCCATTTTTATTGTTAAAGCAGTCACTGAAATCTCTTAATCATCTGTATAGTTATATTGGAAGTGAGTGAGAAATGTTTTTAAATGAATGCATTACATTGTAATGTGGCTGAACTGGCCCTTTATGATTAAACTGGAACAAAATCATTTGCACTGTTGAGATATTGAATGATGAAGAATTAAATCATAACCACCCCTCCTCTCTGGAAAATAGTCTGATAAAAACCGGCTGACTCTGCTTTAGGACAGTACTTTCTGAAAACACACGTGCTGATTAGTAAAGTCTGTATAAATGGTATACACTTATAATCTACTTTCATCTGTTGCAGTCCGGTCCTGTTGATTTCAGTCATAAATTTTCAGGACCATGGCACGAGTGAGGTCAGCAACCAGGGACACATCACATCTGTCTCCTTTCAATCTCACAGAGTGGTCCGGCCTCCTCCACTGTATCGATTTCACTATTGATTTTAGGGACAGGACTGAATGAGTGCGGGATGGGAGGACAATTATGCAAAAGTGGAAGTGGGAGGGGACAGACTGGGCTTCAGGGAAAAGTCCTTCACTTACACTGTTATCAGAGGCTGCTTGTCAGAACGCTGGATGTGGATAGATCTTCTTTTCTGAGAGAAACTGAACAGTGAGCGTCGTGTCATTTTTAACACGTAGAGATGTGGAGCATTTTAAAAGTGAATGCTTCAGTCAGTCATGTAACCAACTTCCATTTTGCAAAGAGCTTTTTAAATGTGTTCATTGAACAGATGAACTTGACGGTAACGGTAAATACAAAATAAGATTACATTTTAAACAACATACCAAACTAAAAATGAATTAATGCTCACTTTTTTTCAAATCTGTTCTAAAAAGACTTTTTGATTGCTGTAATTGTTCCTCCTGTCTATACTGACCCTGACTTCCCTTTTTAAAGCTCCATATTTTCCTCCTCTCCTCTTTTTTATTTGAAGTGTTGATCCATAAGAAGATGTATTTGTGGTTTTAAGAGCCAAAAACCATCTCAATGTAGTTTTACATCTCCTCTCTCAGGCTTCTCTCTGGAGCTCTAGTAACAGCAGTTCAGTGAGCCAATCAGAAGAAAGGCTCTGCCTCTCTTCTGATTGGCTAACTCTTTTCTGAGTGATCTAATAAAAATATAGCAGATTTCAGGAAAACACCAAATCAACCAAATCCTGCAAGGTTGCATGGTGGGTCCAGGTGGGCGGGGCATGGGGCAGTGACTGCTTTGTTGTGACATCACAAAGTTGCAGAAGTCCTGACGACTGGTTTTAAGGCTCAGTTTCAGAATACAGGCTGTGTGCATTTCCCTGTGGACTGAGGCTTTGATACTTTCACAGTGTTATTATAGAACCTAGACCTGCTTTATAATCAAACAACACATGGACATCTACCTTTATACTATATGATTCCAATCCAAGAGATGTGAACTATCCTTAAACTATTATAAGAATACATAAAAACATATTTACAACAAGCTATATCAAACTTGAATCCTGTATAAAAATATAGCACACAAAATATTATTATCCTACAATTTTTATGGACATCTGCAAATGTATACTGTACATGCCAAAGCCAGTATGTCTCTGATGAGCTAATTAATTACACCAGTCACTGTGTATGAATGATAAGGGCCAGAAAATACATTAACAACAACAAAGTCATTTCCACCAGTGAAATCCAACAGAGGATGATGACTGGAAAACAATAACTGGAGTAAATGATATCAGACGGCCGCTGCTCTTCCACAGGCGACCAGCAGGGTGCAGCAGAGGCCCAACATCTGTGGGCAACAAAGCTGATTCTACATCCTGAATATCCATTTAGCTGCAGTCAGCCTTGACCCAGTGCAAGAGGAACACCCTGAATGCTGTACGCACAGGGCTGAAACCTGCAGGGAAAACAGGTGTGAGCGGGGCACACCTGCAGAGGACGACCTTATTCTGAGAGAAACTCACTGAAAATTCACTGGACTTTACACAGGCTTTATGTGAGTTATTGGAGGAAAAAGAAATTGCATCAAAATGCTTTTTCTAATTACAAGACTGATGGTGGCATTACAGGGTGGAAATGTTTACATACATGTTGATCTCACTGCTCATTTTTTTTAATTTTTTTTTTTATTTCTACACCAGGTCAAATTCAAGAAGCTCTTTTACTATCTCAGAGGTTTGAGATTTGACGCTCCAGCTGGCTCGTGCCTCAGCTCTTCTTCCTTCTTGCTTTTGAGTCACTACCAAACATCTTTAGTCACATAACTGGGAATTCCAGGCTTTGGTTCCAAAATGAAAAATCCATCACTGGAAAGTTTCCTCTTCCTAACTGATGTGGAACTGAATAACATTTGCTGCTGGCTAAACAGAGGCTTTTGCATTCAGATTATTACATAGTGGGAAAAACTGAGTTATTACTGTAACCTTGCTTCTTCTTCTTCTTCTTCTTCCTCTTCTTCTTGCATGTGCTGTTCGGGAGAACTTGTGTCAACTCTGAATGCTGCTGCTTTGAGTGTTTGGGGGTCACTGTCCAAAAGCGAACAGGAGTTTGCAGAACCAAATCTCTTAAAACCATCTCACTAACATCTGCTCATAAGCCCAGCCTAATAAAAACTCAAGAATGCTGCTAGTCTGTGTGTTTTACTGCTTATGGGGCTACTTCACTTTTTCCATATGCTGCTGCTGCAGTGTGGACAGTCTGGCTTGTGTGGGACCCTCAAAGCTCTGCTTCCAATAGATTTTGTCTTTGCTCCAAATGTATAAAAGCATATATCCATCTGAAAGTGTGCTACACTCTCCAGACTGCGCAGACTAGCTCATGCAATTAGGTGCCGCCATCCAGGCCTTTTGCCCCTCTGAGCAGCGCCTGCTATTTGTGGTGCAGAATCTGTTTCAGACTGCAGCTTGGGATCCATCTGCCTCGGATTTGCCACGTATTTCCAGAGCAGGAGACTGGCTCACCGGTGCGTTTCTCATGGCGATGTGAAATAGTGTGAGATAGCTGCTCTGTGCGACTGTGCATGTGTGTGTGCGCGTGTGCTCGTGTGTGTGTGTGTGTGTGTGTGTGTGTGTGTGTGTGTGTGTGTGTGCACAGGCAGCACAATGTCACCTTGACTACAATCTACAAGAGGCACTGAGGGCGCACTGCATCTGCACGGCACTGGTCAGAGGAGGAGAGAGGGAGTAGAAGGTATTTGCGTGTCTCTCGGAGTGTGAGTGAGAATATGCCAAATGTGTGAGTGTATGCGTGTGTGAGAGAGAGAGAGGGAAACTGAGGCGGGTATAGCTCTCTCAGACAGCTCGCAGTTCTGGAGGATCCCTCTTCAGATCCAGGCAGAGCGACGCAGAGATGTCAGGCGCAGCACACACAGGTGGGTCACACGGCAGCTGAGGGGTTCAGGTGAGACAGGCCGGGCTCGCACATTTCACGCGTTCCTCCGTTACAGGGCAGTTTTCAGTGTCATCATAATGACGCTCATGCAAAACTAGCAAACAGGTTAAATTATGTTTTTTTTTGTTTTGTTTTTTTGGTGCAGGTAGAGGCTGGACAGGCCTGCAGGCTGGCCTGAGGGTCATCTCGGTTGGCCAGGTGCTTTGGAAACAAAAAAAAATCTGTCAAATGTGAATCTTTAGGGATCACAATGAGGCGCACAGCCACAATTATAACCAAAAATAATCAGCGAGATTTAATAAACATCCAAGCCTAGTAGTATGTGCCATTTCCGCTGTAACAAAAAAAAAGAAACAATCCTCCTTAAACTTTCACCAGCTCAATTCACTTGCTGATATCTAATCTTAAACATGTGAGCCAGAAAACTGTAGGTGAGCTCTTCTCCGGCTGCAGATTTCCAGGTGTGTTGGAGGCTCTCTTGGCCTCCTGACAGGCAGCGCTACAGACCTCCAAACAGCCGCAGTGGGACCTTCAGGCTCCCGTTCAGCCATAATTGCATTTGCCGCGGCTGTAACAGAGTAAAACCCGCCGCCGCATCCTTTCCTCTCCGTCATGTGACTCCGCCGGGCGAATATATCTGTGTCCTTTTCGTTTTGCTGGAGAAATGCATCCTCGGCCAATCGCGTCTCGACGGAGGCGTCTCTCTCTCCCTCTCATTTTTTCTCGCTTTCTCTCTCGTGACGCGTTCACGTGTCGTCGAAATGAAGACAACTCATGAGCGGGTTCGCATGCAATAGCATATCTATCTGTTGTTATTTATTTCCCCCTGCTTTCACTTGACTTCGTGTGATTACGTTTTGCATAAAAACCTGTAGTAGCGTGTTTTGGACAATGAGATGGTAAAAGACCACTATCACCACCATTGTGATATAATCTGTACCAATACAATAAAGTGTTTTTTTTCTGCAACAAATCTCTGGATCAAAAAAGTGTCTCTTAATATAAAACACATTCCCCGGAATAAGAATTCTTGGCTTTATTTTGGACAAAAGGCACTAAAACACACAGAAAATCGCACTTTTACTTAAGAATATTGAAAATCCGAGTTTACGGGAAGCCCATGAAGGCAGCGCGAGGCCCTGTGACGTCAGCCGCTCCCCTGCGCTCCCTCCAGCAGCCAGTCAGAGAAGGGATGCTCTGAACGCAAGACTGCAGCATCTTCACCGAGAGAACGAGCAGGAAAAAACGTCTCTTTCTCTGTGTGTTCCTCCAGCTCCGCGTCTCCGGACCCTCCTCACCCACCCCGTCACCCCTGGGTGTCTTCATGATCGGACCCAGGACAGGATAAGAAGAAAGAAAATTATAGCCTGCCAGTAACGCATCGGATTTTTTTTTTGTATTATTATTATTATTATTATTATTACTTCACCGACCTTTCCTTTCTTTCTTCTTTCCTCGGTTGATTTCGCCTCTTTGTCTTTCGGTTGTGATTTTGTTTTGTTTTATTTATTGTTCCGTTTCGCTGCTGTTGCAGAGGAGCGCCACCATCCTTCACTGCCTGACATGAGTACGCTCTTTTATCCGGTTGCAGCGGAATGACACACATATCCTAGCCCGCATATCTGAAGGTTAATGGAAAATTGACGCTCCATTTGCACGTTTTTTTAGTAGCCTAGAAGATACTCCATCTGCAGAGGTTTCGGATTTTTTCCCCCCACTCTGAACCGATCATCCGCCGCTTTCTGTCCCTGCGCAGCATCTCTCTGTACGCACGGCGCACCACGGAGAAACGCGCAGCTAACCTCCCCCGTCCGTAAGAAACAGGCGTATTTTCCAATTCCTAAATCGCTTTCGCCTTCTCCAAGGACTCATCTGCACGGCTACGCTGCGTAAAAAAAACGGAAAAGGGGGGATTTAAACGCAAACGCAACCCAAGCATCCAAGAGCAAGCTCGAAAATGATGGCCGGCGGAGCAGTACAGCAAAACGGGATTTTCTCAAATCCTCACCATCACAATCAACAACCACACATGGAGTCCGATCCCCCGGACTCGCGTAAAAGACCCCTGGAGACTCCCACGGAGGCCAGCAGCACCAAACGCACAAACACGGGAGGTAAGAGTAGCGATGGGGATGCGGGGAGCTGTTCGGGTTTCGGTGAATGTTGCTTCGTCCTGAGCCAGGCAGAGAGAGAGAGAGAGAGAGAGAGAGAGAGAGCGAGAGAGAGAGAAAGGGGAGCAGGTTGATCTGATTCTTGACGTACGCAGCGGCATGCTATACAGCCCCGCACTCATAGATCTGTACTTCAATAACGCGGTGATTATAAATACAGGCAGCACGGTATTTTTACCCGCTTTCTAAATGTGTGACAGTCATTTTCCATCAGCATGAAAATAATCACAGGCCGCCGCTTTTGATGGGAAGGAAACAATGAGAGGGACTGAGGGGGGATTTGGAGGGAAGCCGCCGGTTCCCCTCGCTCACATCCTGACTCCCTCAGCCTCTTTAGATCAGCAGAATTGGGTGTTTTTATTGCGTCTTAAGATTTACGCGCAGCCACAGCGGCCATGCTGGAGCCAACATAAGGATGTAAACAAGTGAAAGCCAGATCAGGCTGGTGCGTGATCGCAGGCTCTCATCCCGTCGACGGATGACCTTGTGATAATCTCACACATCAGCCACCATCGCCGCTTTGTGTACAATTACACAGGCGGATAAACAAGCGGACTCATAATAACAGCAGGCCTGTGGCGAGCCAGAGAGAACAAGGGGGGATCCAGAGCAGCTCAGAATGCGACAGTGTCTCTGTGTTATTGCAGTATGTCAGAGCCTGTATATTTTACCATGCTTTGCTGTCCTGATTTTAATAACCTGCAGCTAGAAGAGAGAGATTTTTTTTCTCTCTTAATTTTCTCCAATCATGTTTCTTCATTATTCTCTGGTTGGATGAAATATGGATATGTCTCCATGGCAATCACCATATTTGGTTTTTGTTTACATGCTGTCATGCGCCAAGCATTCCCATCATTACAACCATCAGTAGCCTATCCTGGCCATGCACCCCATCATGGACATTTGGACATACAATACACCTTTAAATGTCTTACTTACACAGCACCGCGTGCGCTCAGTGAAGATATGGTGACGATTCAGGCGATTTTTTTCTCTCTCATATGCAGCTCAAGATTTTGACTCTACAATGTTCTAATGATTTAAAAGCTTCTAATTACAGTCTGTAGATTTTGGGAGACCCAAGCTTTTAGTGCAGACTGTTAAATCTGACTGTCAGTGTGAACATGTTAGTCTATCTTTGGACACAGCTTCCTTCGGGAGACACTGGGAAATGTGTCATTTACAAGACTGAGAAAAAATGTCCCAGTACAAAGTGGCAGAGAGCCAAGCTTTAAGGTCACGTCTGCCGTTATGGTCATCAAGATTTAGAAAAAAAAACAAACTAACACGCAAAGAAAAAAGATTTTAGTCGACCTGCAGCTTTAATGCTAAGAAGTAATATTTTCTGATTGAAATTGTATTTAGCTCTTATGTTGAATTTGTTTAAATTTGATTATTTTCATGTCAAAAAATATTCAATGTTTTATCCCCTGAGGGAAGAAAAGTCTCAAACAGTGTGCAGACGCTTTCAAACTCTGCACTCACACACAGATTGATGAAATGTGTTTTGTGTTAGCATATCCTTAAAGTCAGATGACTAATGCTCGCTGAATTATAAGTCAAATCTGAGATAAATTAGAAAACATTCAACTGAATAAAATATTCAAATAAAAATAAGTAAAATGATTTCACTGTGAGATTCTGCAGGTTTGATCAGAGAGGAGCCTCCATCATGTTAGAGGTGGTCAACATGACTGATATGAACACTGAGGTGTCATTATTTTCCTGATTTATTGGTCACATGACCTTTCAAAGCTGTAAATTCAGTGATGGTTATAAGAACATAAAATAAAATGAATAAATCAAAGTTAAGTGTTTGAGTTGTCTGTCCCTTTTTAACAATAATAGGGACAACTTTAAAAAAAAAAAAAGAGAAAAAAAAGTCCTCAAAATCAATAAGTTTTTATCTTTTTGTAGATTTTTTGTGACCTGGCCCTGACAGTCATTTTTAACAGTTACTTCAGCTCCCAACAGAAAACATGACGGACAAACCTCCAGAGTAATAATCACACAGAGAGAGTGTCCGGCTGAGGGGGGGGGGGGGGGGGGGGGGGGGGGGGGGGGGGGGTGAGCTGCAGGTTGTAGCCGGCGTTGTTTAACTGCAGATCGATGCAGCGCTCGGAGAACTAAAGGCCTCCACTTCACTGTATGTAAAATCCCAAGGCTCACATCCCCCACCCCCCCAGAGGACCATCCTCCTGCCTGTAACAGTCAGGCAGCTCGTCCATTTAGACAAATGAAAAGGTTGGGATGATGATGATGATGATGATGATGAGCATGGCCGAGCAGGCTTTTACTCAGGCCGCGCTGAACACCAGGTCAACACTCCCTCAGCTAGCAGCATCAGGCTGATGATCGGATGACATTTGGTCGAAAATGACCAAGTCGCTCACACACGCACATACGCACACACACACACACACACACACACACACATTGAGATAAACAACAAAGAGGAATCAGAGCTTGGTTGCGGGTCTTTGGTGAAACATTTTTTGAATTCAATTCTGTTTTCAAAATGTGTGTTTGTTCCAGTGACATGATGGAAGAATCTGGTCTTGATGAGCTCTATTATAACTGACATTTACAGCTTGAATTAATCAGATGACACATAAGAGATTAGCCTAAATGACTCTTTTAAATTTCTAATAAGATGCAGAAATTGTTTTTATTCCTGGCCCTTGATGCAGAAGAAAACATTCACCTTCTAGTGGCTGTATATTGCCTGTATATTTTCACTGAGAATATGTTTTTTGTATTTATACTTTCTTTTTTTTTTTTAATCTGCACTCAGGCTGCAGTTTTAAATTTATATAAAGTCAAAGTACTGCTAAGAGATCATGATAATGGTTGTTTCTCTGAATGATTAGTTTACGCGACACACTCCCCACCCCTGTGCTTCCTCTCTCTGTAGTGGCCTTCCTGCAGCCCCTATTTGAAACTGAAGGCATTGTATTCCCTCACCAAGAAACTGAGACTCATGGTAAGAGAGACTTTGATTTTGATCTTCTGCCTGTTTTATAATCTTTACTGTAACCTTCTTCAATGCAGGACTGATTCAGCAGTGATAACACGTAGCTTCATGTTGTTGTTCTTAAAGGCCAAATTCTGCAGAGCCAAAATCTAAATTTCAGGGCATTGTCTGACTGCTGCAGGGCCTGACATTTAAATAGGATTTAAAGTAACATGTAACACCTTCATATTCTACTCATGATTCAGGATAATGCATGCAGATATTGTTTATATTGTATGTTATCAGTTCCATAACATCCATTTTCATGCTTTTTATACAAATCCAGTGTTTCTTTTGTCATGATACCCGACATTACTGCACAGATGAGTCCTGATGACCTTTGACCTCATGCCAGCCATATCATCAAAGCATTTGGGGTTTATGACTGCTGATGTATTGTTGAAATGTTCATTCGCTGTCCATTGTGCTCAGAGTGTTATATATGACGGCTTCAGTGTGCACCGCGCAGCTGCTGTTGAGTAAAAGTCACATGACTGTAGTTGTAATGTTTTTTCTTCCTCACGGGTCTAATCGAAACTTGTTGTTTAGGGCCCCAAAAGAAAGAAGAAAAGGTCTAAATCATCAGAAGTATTCCTCTGCATCGGAGCAGAAAATTATCATTTGTCTGTCATGTTTTTTTTTTACCCAACAGCTGCAGCGTAGAAATATATCCAGATGTAAGGAATAATACCTGAGCAAAGTGTTTTCCATTCATGTCGATCAGAGCTGCTGTGTGAATGAGAAGTGAGATTTAATTCAAAGAAGACGAGAAAAGATGGACTTGGATTTTTCCACTGAGCTTCCAGGTGGTTTGTGTCCAGGGTTTATCCAAACACGTGTGCGTACGTGCGTTTGTGTGTGTGTGTGTGTGTGTGTGTGTGTGTGTGTGTGTGTGTGTGTGTGGAAAACGGGAAGCAACACTGGAGAGAAAGAGCTGGTCAGCTGTCAGACAGTAGATAGGGGATGACATGGGACCGCTGTAACCCTGCAGGTCATAAATCACGACCACTTCTCATAAAAAGCTGAAGGTCTCAAAGACGAAAGGATCAATGAGTAACTGCAGTAGCTGCCAACACCCCCCACCCACCACCACCCCTCTAATCCACCAACCCAAACCCATTCTTATCTCTGCATCCCCCCGGCCCCTCACCCCGGCTCAGTGGGGTTCTCCCCGGCATTAAAGGAATTCAGATTTCCTTCTAATCGTGTACACATATGATCAGACACGTTTAATGAGCTCAGTGTTAATATTTAAGTTTGTTTCAGATGTTTAACCTCAGATCATTTTCAAAGCCAGACTTGATCCTAACTGAACCAGTCAAAATCTTCCAGTAATTTTATAGGATCGGCTGCTGCCGGCCAATCAGGGATCAGCTGTTTCACTACGTGGACTACAATATATAAAGAAAAAAACCTCATGGAGAATGAATTCTTTTATCTCAATGTATTACATTTGACAATGAAATAAGAAAATCCGAATATCACACAGAGCCTTCAGGAGGATTTACAGCTGTTTTGGAGTTAAATGCTTTTACAGTATCATGTGGCCAAAATGATTCAGGGTGGGAGGATGTACAAGGCTACTGAACACCAGCTGGAAATAAAACAATAAATCACCTGAAACACACCACAATATCACTTTATTAGCCAAGAACGATACATTTACAAAAACAACTACCTCAGTGGCTTCAGTGCAGAGACGCATCAACCCTGAAAACACACTTACAGTATGACACACACAGGTTGAAAGGTTAAAATATTTACTTACAACTTATACATTTTATATGCAACATAATATAATGTAGTATAATATAATATAATATAATAAAATATAATTTGGAGCAGGGACTACAAACATAAGGCACTGAAAAGTGCTCCAACTTAAAGGACCATATAGGTCGTATGACCCTACCTTTGGATACGACCCTTAGAGGCATACTGGATCTTTGTCGTCATGGTAACAGTAATCAACATGTGGGTAAGCTTGTGGAACGAACACAGTTTGGTTAGGTTTAGGGAAGGATTAAAATAAAGTACTTCATTAAGGTTAAAGGACCTGTGTCGTCATGGTTACAATAACAAACACATGGTAACAATCATAAGGTTGTGGAGTGGCCATAGATATAAAAAACAAAACAAAACACAGCTCTAACTATCAGTTTCACACAGGAAATGAACTGTGGTCTATTGGGTGAAATTCGTGTGTTTTTTCGACCTGTCCATCCACTCCAAGCTAACGTAGACTTTGTCACTCTTTATATTACGTCACCCGACTTCCCCCTTCGCTCCCATCATAATCATGATGGCTGCTAGAGGTCAGCTAACAATGAAATGATTTCTAAGCCCCAAAATGATCAGAATTCATTATCTTCAAAAAAAAAAAAACAGCATCCAGACGATGAGAGGCTATAACTCTCCGCTAACACTGTGGACTGATAATTGTTTAGGGTATTGTATATAACCAATACTTCAACATCCAACAGCAGCGTCCTAGCCTGATAGAAATGACTCAGATTCAGTCCGTTCAAAACAAACACAGCTTTCAGGGAAAAAACTGCTTGTATAAGCCATTAAGAAGTCTTATGTAAGCACAAGCAAGATAAATTGGATGTTTTGTTTTTTGTTTTTTGATTTTCATGTAGGTGGTCAGAAAATGAACATGAAGGCAGATACGCCTCCAGGTTTTACAGTGAGGGGAAAGTTTGCTGACCTGGACGTACAGACCTTCAGTCCTTTCATCACTTTATAGTAAAGACTATAGACGCTCCTCTCCTCTCCCTCTCCTGTCTGTAAGATATAATACATTCATTTAGTAAATGGATTGACTGGCAAGTCTGTGTTGGGAAGGAGGAGGGGAGGTTTGAAATGCCCTTGCCAAGCGACAGGGGACTAGCAGTGTGTGTGTGTGTCTGTGTGTGTGTGTGTGTGTGTGTGTATGATGTAGATATCTTTTCTGTCTGACTTTAGTTGCAAGAAGCAGAGATGAAGCTAAATGAGAGATGAAGGTGTGTGTGTGTGTGTGTGTGTGTGTGTGTGTGTGTGTGTGTGTGTGTGTGTGAATGATGAGCTGTGCTGCAGATGGACGCACATGCACAAACACACTTAACATATGCAAACTCACACACACACACACACACACACACACACACATGCGTGCTTGCTGTGTATTGAGCCTTGACTGTATGAGACGGGGCCTTTGATGCTATTGATCTGTGTTTTCTGTTGCTCCTGAAGCTGAGTGGAGGATCTTTTTTTGGGACATCCATACAAAGCAGAGCTGCTTCCTCGCATTGATCGGCTGTGTGGCCGTGGAGGAAGAAGCTCCATGTTTAGCTTTGAACATGCAAAATTACACCGGGAGCCAGAATAAGTAGTTTTTTTTTTAAATGAAATACGAAGTTTTGGAGAATCGACAGAGTTGTGTTGTTCATACAGTGAGTGTTGAATGTGGAGCATCGTTTGAATCTGAAAAACGGGGTGACTTTTCTTAGCTCACACTCGTCCTTTAGCCTCGGTCTCTTGCAGAACACTGCGTTCTCCTCTGCGACACGCCTGTTTTCTTCACTCGCGAGCCCGAGCGGTTCTCGGCTGCTCCCTCTCCTCTCTCCCTCTTTCATTCTCTCCATCTTCCTCTCCTCCTCATCCATACTAATCATGCTCTACTTCAGACCATCACGACTGCATCGTCCTCCTCCTCCTCCTGTCCTCCTTCACCCTCGTCCTCCCATCATTTTGTCCTCCACCCACCCCCTTCATCAATTGCAGGCAGCCATTGACGAGGCTCGCTCGGCAACCGTTTCCGAGGCTGTCGATCGATTCGCAGCCGCCGTCGGCAGGACTCTGCCAGCAGAAGCTGCAACTCTCCTCCTCATCCTCCACCCTCTCCTCTTCCTCTTTTTTTTTCAAGCCACTGCGTCAAAGTAAAAAAAAGAAGCCATTGTACAGGGTGGGGTGAAGGCGCCGAGAGGTGGGAATGTTCCCACAAAGGGAAGCGTGCGATTGGTGAAGCGAGACGCCAGTCACAGCTAGCTGGTCGCTGATAGGTGAGGAGAGCGGGGCGGCGATGAATATGGATGAGGGAGCGATGAAAGGGCCGATGCAGCGAGGACGAGTGGATGGGCCCCCTCCTCTGAAATAGCCTTGGTCCATGAACAATACTCACCGGTTTTCACACAAACACACACACACACATACACACACACACACACACACACAGTGAAGGCAGAAAGGAAAAGGAGGCGGCTGCTTCAGTATCTTTGTTAGCGTAGTCGCTGTGTCTGCTTCGATTTCTACGCAGACGCCCTGATGATAGGGATCGTTTCAGTACGGAGGCATTTGATTGGTTCTCCCTGAACTTCTATTCAGACTGAATTTGTGTGTTGTTCTTCTAACACATTACTCTGCTGGCTCGCTGTTTCTTGATCAGCAGAATGGGACATTCTCTCGTCTGTTACCGAACATGAATTTAATTTCCTTTAAAACTTTTTTTCTAGCTCCCATGTTTTAGAATCCCATCATTTATTACGATTTTTTTTTCTGCAAAATAACAGGAGCCACTTATTATTTTTCTATAAAGAACTGGCATCATTTTAAAATTGAAATATCCTCCATTTTAAAACACACAGAATGATTGTTGACATGAAAATAAAACACAGCATTAAATGCTGCGGGTGTTGTGAGTCATCTTGGTACCTTTAAGAGAAAATAAAAGCTGTTTTTAAGGACATGCTCATCTGTTACTTGATGATACGGACTTCAAAATTCAGATAAAAAAGACCTTTCTAAATGTAGACCTGCAGCATTTAGTAATGAAATCACTCAGCAGCACTGTGAGGCAGGTTCTCGGACGGCATCTATATCTGGGAATTCAAGCTTTAAGAAACTCCCTGCCTCATTTCTTCTCCAAATATTTGATTATTGAAAGAGTCGCAGGAATTTGAAGGACCTTATGGCGGCCGCTGCCAGCATCCGAATCTAGTGATTAAGAAACTGGAGCTCCCTCTGCACACTGAGAGGCATCACCTTAAATGTCAAATCTAAATTGAATGGATGACATGGAGAAAAAAGGGAAACATTCAGACGCTGCGAGGAGAACGATGAAGATAGAGAGATTTTTCCTCTGCGAACTCTGTGTGTTTATGAGGGACGACGACCGTCTTTCAGACTGAAGACAGCTGGTCAGAGCCTCACTGCAGGAGAGCTTTACATGTTTGTGCGTGTGTTTGTGTGTGTGTGCGTGTGTGTGTGTGAATGCCACCCCCCAACAAAAGAGCAGAGAGGGTGTGTTAGACAAAGCCTGCCCCCCCCCCCCCCCCCAACCCCCCTTAACTCTCCCTGCTTAGGGGAGATGAATATTTTCCAAGTCCCCAGAGCTCCATACCAGAGCCCTCCTTCATCAGCCGAGGCCGGGTGTGCACGCTGCTACACCTCAGGCTCTGCCTCTCATGTGGGTCTGACATCTGATGTTTTCACACAAAGTTGCATGAGATCCTGGTCTGGACTGCATGTGTACATGTGACCTACATTTGTGATATATTTAGAATGAAACCCCGTATTTGGAGCTGATTTCTGGAAGCTGTCGTTATCCTACAGGTTTTCAGATATTTGGTCTTAGAGTGGGAAACATTCAGAGCAGCGTTGAACTGTAAAACTATCCCCTGAAATCCAGATGCTTTGTTGTTTTGATGCTTGTGTAAATTATTCTTAAATGGTTCACATACAAAACCAACGTGATTTGTACTACTTATGATAGAAACAGAATCTCCAGTTTATCAGATGTTTCTATAATGACAGTGCTGTGTCCTTTGAGGGAATGAGAACAAGGCAATGTCATACATTTTTCATGGGGGGGAGGGGGTTCGCTAGGGGACAGAATTGCCTCTAAAATTCCTCTAGAAAAAGCCAAACAACTGCTGAGCACTACAGAAGAGTCTAGAATCCATTGACAGTATTATAAAAGGTAACGTGGGGTGCGTTCATAAGAGTTAAGCGTGTGAGGGAAATGTAACAGAACATTAGAAAGGATTTGTGATCTTCAACCCCCCCCCCCCCCCCTCAAACCCCCCCACCCCCTGCGGGCCCGTGGACACCAGATCCCAGGATTTGAGCCTCCAATCCCCCAGCATGGAGAGCCTATTCTGGGCCTGGCGGGTCCGCAGGGGCCTTAGCAACAGATTGGACTGTTTACTCATCCAGTTCTGTCGGAGAGGACGATTTATTATTTATTGTGAACAACCTCTACGTCTCCAACAGCACTCCCGATTTCACCCCCCTTTCTTTCTTGACCCACAGATGAACATAGGACACACAGTTTGATAAACTTATGAAGACATTGGTTCTCATAACATGCAAACACACACACACACACACACACATACACACACACACACACACACACACACACAGCTGGGTGCAGAGCAGTTACACTGTAGGCACACGGAGGCCACTCTGACCTTGCTGCTTGTGCTGTTAGCTCCCTTCAAAACAGAGTTTCTGGGAGTGGTGGCTTGGCCGTATTTTTATTACACACACACACACACACACGCACACACACACACACGCTTCACAAAGCAGATACACAGAAAAAGACAAATTTTTCTGTCAAATTCTTTTGACATGTAAAAGGAAATGTGTGCACTTCCTGTGTGTGTCGTAACTGCAGGGATTTGAGTGTGTTCCTTAGAGGAGTGAAAACAAAGACTCTCATCACAGCAACCACTATCTACAAACACACTCAAACACACACACACACACACACACACACACACACACACACACACACACATTACCATTACCTGCTCTGTTTGAACGTGTGGCTAATCCCTCCATTTTCTATCCTTGAATTTCTTTATTCTTGAGCTGTGTCTCTGTGTGTTTGTGGTTTGTGTTGTGGGAGTGCTGAGGTTCGATAAGACCGCTGGAAGCTCGCCAGTTTACATCAGCTCAGAAAGCTAAGACAGTGAAAGAACTCCGTACCGCGCTTCACACAAAAGTAAGCCGGAACACAATAAACATGACATTAAAGGGACGTTATTGGCATCTATTTTAAAGCAGCTTTGAGTGAGGGAATTAACTGGCCCCTGTTTAGCTGGTGCACTGGTGAAACAGAGCACATGTAGTCCCTACATGTTGTTATAAATTAGGTTAAGATCTTTGATGACATAACGTAACCTCTGGCAGCCATTTTGGAGGTCTTCAGCTGCGAGGGGAAAAGTGTCTGTGAGCAGCTGAATGTGGGTCTGAGAGTCAGACTTCTTTTATGTAGTTTGATTTTATTTGGAATTGAGCTCTGAAAGTAGAGCCTGACCTATTTATCGCCTGGGCCGACACTATCAGCCAGTGTTAGTTTATCACGGACGTATTGTATTGGCATGTGCAGTAGGGCTGAACGATATGCAAGAAAAATCGTATCGCGATTATTTTCAGAAAGTGATTCCTCTCTTGGGAAGGAGCTTTTAGAGTAGACAACTCTTAGGCCTTTACTTCAAACATGTCTGAACTTATTATTCATAGCTTGCGCAATAGCCTGAGCGTCTCTTCATGACATTAAGGTAATTACTGTATCCTAAAGTACAAGTGCATCCTTTTAGGAAGCCCACAAAAATACTCCCTCCACACTTTCTGACAGCTAAAACAGTGAGAACTAATCAGTAACAATCACCACATCTGTAATTATGGTGTTTTTCTTGTTCGTATTTGGACTGAAAGTTTACATGCTCATTATGCTGTCAGCATGAAAGAGACGCTGCACACAGGGGGTGGGGGGCGGTGTGTGTGTCTGTGGGGGGGGGGCCTGAGACGCTGGATCTTTGATGATGCTTCATATCAACAAGTGCAGGAAATAGCAGCAGAGAACAATGAATCTGACATCGTGCTGAGACATCAGGTTCTCTCAGCACACTTCCACCAAGCAGCAGTGTGTTATTTGTGTTGTTTTAACAGCCTGAGTGGCCTTGAACCTCAGTAGATGTGTCTGGTTTGTGTTCGGGTCGACCTCTCATATCTCCAGTGTGAAAGCTCATTTTGAAGTTGATTTAATTGGTGCACCAGTGAACCGATGAGCATTTGTTTCTGGATTCCTATAAAACTGAGCTTTATTTTTTTTTTTTTATCACCAGAACTCTTTTTGTTCATCTTTTTTTTCTCCTAAGAATAAATTATTTCGAGTCACCCCGAGACATTTTGCTCAAACACCCACGAGTGGAGAAGTTTTTTTACCAGCACTTTTTAATTCGCTGAGCTGTGAGAGGGAATGATGTGTGGGTGAGCGTTACGTGACCTCTATCGGATTTTCAGGTTAGTGTTGACACCAACGGGTCAGACGAGGCTAGCAGAGCCTCCGGCTGCTTATTATGCTCGCATAGGTCGGCACGCAGGAGTGTATCACCTGCACCCCTTGGAGGTGGGATGACACGCGGAAGCGAGCGTGGTGTATAATTACACATAATTAGGATTCGCAACTGTGACAGGTAGATAAATGAGGCTTGGCTTTTTCCAAAACTGTGGGAAAAATACAACCAAATTGTGGCCTTTGTGGGGCGGGGGTTCACACTGGATCAGGATGGCATGAGTGACATGAGTGGCAGGATAATTTCACAAAATTAGGATTCACCTCTGTGCTCTCTGCAGGGAGGTCGAGGGGGTTACAACCGGGGTGAAATAGTGAACAAGATCTCTCAAATAAGAAAGCATTGTTGCTCCTGAACGCTACATTCATGTTAGAAAACCTAAAAATGTATCGGTTGATGTTACAGAAACATCCATTATATTTAATTCATGAACTGTTCTGTAACATTAGCCCTTTCCATATAGACTCACAAAACTGTTCAAATCAAGCAGCTAATCGTGATTGGTTCTGATTCATTCAATCGTTCATTCAATATCCACGCCGCTTATCCTTATAGGGTCGCGGGGGGAGCAACCCCAGCTGGCAATGGGCGAGGGCGGGGTACACCCTGGACAGGTCGCTGGTCCAGCACAGGGCCGACATGTAGAGACAGACCATTCATGCTCACATTCACACCTACAGGCAGTGTTAGAGTCGCTGATTAAACTAACCTGCATTGTGTATGGACAGTGGGAACCCACACAGGCACAAGGAGAACATGCAAACTCCAAGTTTGTACTCCTGAAGTTCTGATTCATCATTATGTTATCATGCTTTTTATTTTTTGACTTGTCAAAAACCACACATTTGGTGGGAAAGATCACATGAAGCATTTTTAGCAAACCTGTTTGTACCAAAGTCAAAACATCACATCTTTAAGTACAAAGCAGAGTTTCTGCTCATGTGATATTGTAAGATATCCAAGAGGATCTTTAATGTCACACACAGAGAGCTTTTACTTTGAAAACAGAAAGCGCTTTGAAAAGAGCTCAACTTAAAGATGTATAAGTTTTCAGACGTTTGTGGACTGTTATATGTCAGAGGTTTTTAGAAAGAGCAGATAGAGCCGATAAAACCTGAGGAATGTTGATAAAAACTTGCCTGTACAACTTGCCTGCACGAGGCAGTGTGGGAGGATGAGGCAGATAGCACAGCACAGTTTTTAAGCTTTTTTTTTTTTTCTCATATCTGGAAGTTAGTGCATATTTATGAAAATTGAGTCATGGCAGTTATCAAACTGGCTAAAAGCTTATTTCCAAAGTGTAATTCAATCTGTGTTACATAACCCTGTTAGCAAACTCACCACTGGAGCTCTGCAGCGACGTTTAATGATACAGATGAGCTGTTGACTCGGTGGGTATGGAATCTCACAGGCTCGTGCGTAAACATCTGCATTGAGTTTGTGTTTTAAACGGCTTCCAAGTGTGTAAAACTGCTGTTTTTCAGAGATATATACATAGTACAGTGTTCACAAAATATATTTTTAAGAAAAACAATTGGTCAGGATGTAAAATGTAGAGGAGCAGGTCTGTTTGAAGTGTTGTCACAGGTGCACAGGATGCAGGTTATCTTTATCTTTAGTAAAAAAAAAAATGTAAGTTTGATTCAAATCTTGTTCTTGGACATGATCCATGCTGCACATATAAATATATTTTTTAATGCTTACCATGGTAACCTGTACAAGTGTAACCGTGCAACAGATGCAAGTGATGAACATGAGTCACTCATTACATCCTCTTATATACATGAGTCATGTTGCCAAGGTGTGTAGGCTTGTTTATGAGACGTCGGAAACGGTCTGTTTGTGGAGGAGGTGTTTGTGAGTGTGTGTGTGTGTGTGCTTGTATCTGTTTTGTGCTGCAGACACGCTTTTGTGTTTGTGTGTGCATGCATGGGTGTGTGTGTGTGTGTGTGTGTGTGTGTCTGTGTGGTTCGTATTTACCAATTCCCCTGCCTTATTAATACAGGCTGGTTATAATTAGCCTCTATCTAAAGCAGGTCAGTCCACGGCTTCGTACTTAAAGTGGGTCACTGCAGCACAGAGAGGAGAGGAGAGGAGAGGAGAGGAGAAGAGGAGAAAATGGGAGGTGACTAGGATTAGAAAGGAAAGGAAACGAGGAAAGAGGAAAGAAAAGAGGAGGAGACGAGAAAGGTAACGAGGAGGGGACAGGCGACAGTTTCAGGCCACGACCATGAGAAATCTTTTTTTGAGCTCAAAAACAAGGTGCTGCTGTGATCTTTGTAAATATCAGAGTGAGCCAGAACTCAATCTGCACGATAAATGTTACATCATACTGTTTGTGAGGTATTAGCAATAGCCGGCGTGCCTGAGGTTCCCAAGATAAGGCTGGTGTTACTGGAACGAAAAAACATAAATACGGATGGGAAAACTTTACAGAATAAAGTTTGTCATGAGGAAGCTGTGAGAGAGGTTGGTGACGTGCCGCAGTGCAGCTGAAGTTTGACTCAAAGCGCCCAGGGCTGTGCCCCAGAATATGCCACATTCAAAACACAAGGTTTACAGGAGAAGCATCCAAACAAACCGCTGAAAATAACTCAAAAGAGAGATGCAGCACATTCAGCAAACACAAACCCAATATAACAACCAAAATATAAATTTCCCCAGCTAAAGTTCACCTGAAATTCAGTGTCGAAACCAAGAGGGTGGAGGAAACTAACAGTATGAAGTCTCCTTACCGAACAGCATTAGCCTACAGCTATCGTAGCTAGTGTGCTAGTCTGCTGACCCTCCAGCATCAGGGGTCACGAATACATCAAGTTTGTCTGCCAGGTTTTGGTATTTTTCAGCAGCATCTGATGTTTCTAGAACAAAACCTTCAGTCAGAGTGGAGAAGAGACCAGGACAAGATGGAGAGAAGGATCAAGCAGGTAGATGATAGAAGGATGGCAGGACCTAAAGAGGAGTAAAAAGGGGAGGAGTGACGGCTTAAGAGAAAATCATCATCATGGAGGTGTTTTTCGTTTTGCAAAAATAAATTTGGAGCTGCGGTTGTCCGAGGGGAAACCACCTTTAACTTAACACAAATCACAAATTAAACTCACTGAAAACACTTTGCCTGCTAATGCACGTCAGGGAATTCAGATTAACGCAAGCTTTTAACAAAGGAGGCTAAATCTTCTCGGACGAATGAAAAAAGTGTGTAAACCGAGGTCAGGTTTGGTTTTTCTCTCCTCCACATCCATGTTGGAGCTCCCTGCAGTTTGTATTTCATCACTAGCAGAGCTGAGGAAGGGCAGGGGAGTGTCAGGTTTCCTGTCTGTGTGCTCATGCTTTGGCTTGGCTGAACACTCAGAGATGAGAACAGAGCCCACCCAGTATGTACAACTGAACACTCCACACCGCCCTTTACAAACTGAGACAGCCCAGAGCACAGGACTAAAGTTTGGTAGAAATGAAATGAGAGAAAAGAAGTTTCCTCTCATATAAGATTTTGTTCAGATTTACATTTTCAGTTTGCAGTATGTCTTCATTTTGAATAATCTTTATGAACTTGTTCTTTAAAGATCTTTAAAATGCTCCAGACCTCCTCAGAATTACACTGTACTCTGGGCTATAGGCATTTCTACTTATGCAACATTCAGTTAATGAAGTTTCTGACTTGTTCCACATTTAAATCCTGATTGTAAGTGGAGGTCTCTGAAAGCTCTCATATTTCTGACTGCTCATGAACACATCACACCAACTAAAGTCTGTTGTTCAATGCAGTCAAAGACAAGTCTAATGAACATACAGCCAAGTCCATTTTTATTTGTATAGTAGCAACTCACAAGCCTTTGTCAAGGCAGTAGTGCTATATAGTCAGTTCAGTGTTTTTAAACCACACACTGCCAGCTCTGCTAACACCTGTCTCATGGTGATGCACGTCATACACCTGGGAATACTCTCCACCTCTACCATCCATGCCATATGCCATGAGTGTGGAATTAGCCCAGTGGAGTGCAGTCTCACCCACACGCTCTAATCATCAAAAATAAGTTTGAAAAATGTGGGTGCAACACGGGAGTCTCCGGGCTTTAAGATCATTATTTTTATGGAAATTTTACATCCCTAGTGAATCTGAGGAAAATGTGGGGATTTTGAGGCACTATTTGATGGACAAAACCAGGAAAGTTTTATCAGTCTACAATGTGTTCACGGCCATGTTCAACCCATTCAGGTGTTTTCACCTGTCAGACGTCTTCTCAGGACTGTGTAGGTGTGTGTACAGACACCTGCCACACGCTCCATCTCCCTCTCTCTTTATGATTCATGGACTTCTGGGACCTAAGCAAGCTCCCAGCTATCTCTGCCAAACAACTGTACAATCTGAGCAGAAAACGACTGTGTGGGTGTGCAGGGCCGTTCACTAATTAAATTTATTTATAGTGAGGTGTCACAAACACCTCCTTTCCACTGTTGTTTTGCTGCAACGCAAGTGTTAATGGGATTTAAGGGGAGTTAAAGCTATTGAAAGGCTTTTAATAAAACTCAATTAAACTCTATGGGACCTGGTTGTACCTGATTTAAGATTTTTGTATGCATGTGCATTTCTACATTTGAGTGTCTCCAGTTGTTCGCCTGGGTAGCAGACAGAGAACACTGGTGTTACAAGGTGCCTCGCCTTGCTAAGAAAGTGTGCCCCTGTAATAATAATCCTATTTTAATCTGCCCCCTGAGGTTACATGTCCTGGATTATCAAATATGAAGAATGCTGCAAGGGAGGGAAGCTGAGACGAATCAGTGACAGCTTAAAGAGACACAACACGTATAAAGCTTTTGTTATTTCACAACCTCAGAAAGAAGATTTTGAAAGAATGAAATCTTAATCTTCTTTTTTAAACGTCATTTGATGATGTGAAGACTGAAGAGATTTTAGGGTTTTTTTTGGAGTTATGAGTCCTAATCAGATAAACTAACTGATGTAAAGGTGGAAGTTAAGGTGGTATTTGTCCTAAAATAGCTTCATAGGGAAAAAAAACAATGAAACAAATGATGAAGACTTAGGGCTGTAAGCAGAACAAACATTTTCAGTTTCTTCTCAAATGCTTCACAGTCAGAGGAGCAGCACGCTACAAACTAAAGGTCACAGGTTCAGTCCCGTCGTCGCTTCAGGTCGACTGAAGCTTCGCTCAGCGTCGCTGAATCTGTCCCCGCTCCCAACAAAATGATGAAAATGTGCTTTGACCTTTCGCTTTATTCCCTTTTGGCTTCTTTTTTTTTTCTCCACAAAAACTGAAGCAGAAATGTTGAAGCTGTTTTTTCTTCCCGCACTTTGGAGCGTCTGGCAAATTACAAAAAAATGACATTAACTTGAAAATGTTAAACCTCATTAAGTCCGCCGACACACCTGTAGCTCATGCTGTCTTCAATTCAAATGCAAATACAACATTTTCTCTGGCAACAGTGGAGGGTTTGTTTCAGCAGGTTTGGTGACGTCGGGATTCATCTGTTTTAGCTGCAAAGAGCCTGTTTAATAACATGGATGGATTGTGACGCTCTGTAGTACAGACCAACAAAAAAGACCAATAAAATCATAAGGTACAGCTAATAGATTTGTGTCTGAACAGGT
>NW_019174291.1:742096-749596 GCF_002260705.1 Seriola dumerili
TTTAAACTCACCATGGTCTCCAAGTATTTATTTAGTTTGAAATTCAGCTCTCATTCTTGTTGTCTTGGTGTGTGTGTGTGTGTGTGTGTGTGTGTTTAAGATTGTGTGAATGTGTGTATCAGTTCAGTGTTGGGGTCTGCAAACAAGCCGCCGTTGTCTGACACCGGCACACAAGACTCCTGAAATCTCTGCCAGCTAGAACAGATGCAAGGTGCAAAAGCCTCCAAGATGCACACATGCACACACACACACACACGCACACACACACGCTTGTACACAAGAGCACTGACAAAAACACAAACATATACAGTGAAATATCTTACATGAGCACATAAATCCAAAGACAGTTTTTACATTTGCACAGAGGAAGTGCATATAAATACACAAAAATATTCACACACACACACACACACACACACACACACACACACATACACACGGTTTTCAGTCTCCTGGTGTTTGTTCGCCAAAATCGCTGCAAAGCCGAGAAGGGGTGAAGAAAAGGGGCGAGGAAGGGAGACAAGTGAAAGAAAGAAAAAAGAAAGAAAGAGAGGGTTGTATGGGCCCCAGTCTGAAGGGGGGGGGCTGAAGGAGCTGTGTGTGTGTGTGTGTGTGTGTGTGTGTGTGTGTGTGTGTGTGTGTGTGTGTGTGTGTGTGTTCGCATGTGTGTAAGTGTGTGCACCCTTCCTCTGCACTGAAGGGGGCATCTGTATGCAAATGAGACACGGTTCTTCCTGGGTGACAAATCAAAAGGCCCACCTGCTGCAAGGACCAGTCTGTGTGTGTGTGTGTGTGTGTGTGTGTGTGTGTGTGTGTGTGTGTATGTGTGTGTTGGGTTGGGAATAACAGGGCCAGTCTAATGAACAGAGGAGAGAGTTACTGCTGTGTCTTGGCCAAAGCGTCTCATTCCTCTCCTCTCCCTCCTCGGAAGACATCAGCCTCCTCCCCCACCCCACCCCAACCCCTCCTCCCCCACATGCACACACACTAACACACACACACATACACACACACACACACACCCAGCTGTCATGGAAAACCTGGCAGAGGTCACTTAAGTTTTGGGAATCTCATCTCATTGTCCTGGGAAATGTTAAAAACCCAGCGAAAAAGTTTGAAGTTCCTCGTTTGGCCCAGATTTGAACAGTTTAACTTCCTCTTTTCAAAATAAATGTCGCTCATAGGTTTGGTTGATGCAGTCCAGTTGTAAGGTAGAATTGCCTGGAGACTTTTAAAGAATAAATAATAACCTGTTGAGAAATTTGCCAAAGTCCCACGGAGTGAAAGCAGCATCGAGCCAAAACAAGATGTGATCCAGCAAAAAGAAAATCTAATATTTCAAAAAATGTGAATTACTTTCCAAAATGAGATCATTTTAAACTAAAATAAAGCACCTCTGGCTCTTCCACACAGATTCTTTATCACAAATCTCTATCAGTGTTTGGCAGTGTTTCAAGCACAGAAAGCTGGTGAAATCTCAAGCCGGTTACTGCAGATTAAAGATATAGTTAAGATAGAAACAAAATCCCTCAAATTGGATTTTTTACAGTAAATGTATAAATAAATATTGAAAACAACATTTTCAAAACTAACTCTGTAATTGTCCCCTGGGGGAAATTTAGCTGTTCCAACAGCAAAGTGAACGCGAGGGGAGAGAGAACGCAGCGTGGAGAAACACAGAAAACCCAACATGAGGCTGAAAACAGAAAAATTCAATGAGCAGCGGAGACGATAAAAAAGCTACATAACAGGATGTAAACAGCTGTGAGGTTAAAACCAGCGTCTCCACACAGGCACAGGGAGTTCAGACAGTATGGACACACTGGACAGATGCTGCAGACTAGAGGACTGACTCTGAAAACCAGAGTCCTGATGCTCATGACCTTGTCTTACCCAGTTCTCCTTTCCTCAGCCTACATTCCTCCACTCATCTATCACACTGTTCTCCCTCCATCCCTCTTTTTCCTCCGTCTCCCTCTCTCTCTCTCATCCCTGTTTATTCATGCATCCTTCGATCCCGCTCCATCTCACCCATCAGTCACTTCTCCCTCCTTGTCTCACTTGGAATATTCCTTCACCCCCCCCCTCCATTTGCTTCCTCTCCCCCCTTCCTCTCCCCCCTCCTTTCCTCTGTCTCTCGTTCCATCCCATCTATCTGGAGAATAGTGCAGCAGCAGCACTTAAGCCGACGACCAATTAGCAAGGAGCAGCAGTACTGGGGGCCGAGACAGGCCACTATTCATCCTCACACACAGACACACACACACACACACACACACACACACACACACACACACACACACACACACACACATACACACACACACACAGACACACATACACACACACAGACAGTACTATGCAACCCACCATTCACTATTATGGCACAACAGATTTATTACATACTCATACAGTACAAGGCAGTGCCGCCTCCAAATATAGCCGCTCTCTGTCTCGCTCTCTCTTTCTATTTGTTTCTCTCTCTCTCTCTCTCTGACTCTGTCTCTCTCTTTCTTGCTCTCTTGCACGCTCTCTCCGGGCTAACTGGGTAGAAAAGGGCACACCAGTATTTTATGACAACGCTGCATCTGCAGAGCTTCAATCAGGAAGAGACAACAAAAGAAAAAAAAAATCCTTTCCATTTAGGTAAAAGGACAGAAAATGAAAATGTGTGTTTGTGTGACAAAGAATAACACAACACAAAGCCATGTTAGCCAGCACAGACAAAAGAAAATCTGCATTTTCTCATTTCTAAAGACAAATTAGTTAATCAACATTTTCTTCTTTGTGAGGGTGAGACCAGAAGGTGGATATCTGACAGTCTTATATTGGTGTGTTAATTATAGAAATGCTGAACTGTTCCTTTAATAGGTTCCAGTAGCTCAGATGACACTGAATCATCAGCTAATTAACTTTAACAGCAATAAATACACAACAAAATACACACTAAATCTGTGGTTATGTTCTTTTCAGTGATGCAGTGTTATAGTGTGAGCCTCTACTTTGTGAGGCTCGAACATGTACAATGGTCCCATATTGTAGTAAGGTACATTTCCATGTGTTGTTTGATTATAAAGCAGGTCTAGGTTCTATATTAATACTGTGAAAGTATCACAGCCTCAGTCCACAGAGAAAGGCACACAGCCTGTATTCAGAGACTGAGCCTTAAAACCAGCTGTCAGGACTTCTGGAACTTTGTGATGTCACAACAAAGCTGTCACTGCTCTCAACCATGTCCCAAGCCCCGCCTACCTGAACCCACCAGCCAACCTTGCAGGATTTGGTTTCTCTGAGTGTTTACCTGAAATCTGCTGTATTATTAGATCACTCTAAAACCAGTCAGCCAATCAGAAGAGAGACTCAGAGCCTCCTCTCTTCTGATTGGCTCACCGACCTGTTGTTACTAGAGCTCCAGAGACAAGCCTGACAGAGGAGATGTAAAACTACATTGAGATGATGCTCGGTTCTTGAAACCACAAATATATATTTTTATGGATCAACACTTCAAATAGAATATTGGAAAAGTATAAAATATGGGACCTTTAAACTTTCGCTGCTACTTCTGTTTCCAAAATAAATTAGCTTAGATTTGCAGGGCACTCACTCAGCAAGCAGCCAGTGAAGATGACACCTGTGCAACGGCTACAACTATTGGTTCATCAGTTTGTGCAGAGAACAAATACGGCCGCTGCCACTCCACATAAAATATTCATTCACAACACCTGTTTTATAATTAGAATCGACCCACTTCCCTCCTCTTCTTCTCCTCTCCGCTGAGATATTGACCTCCGGGTCGGACACAGAGGCAAAGCCATGAAGACAAACTAAAAGCTGGAAATGAATTAGTATTGATGCTGTCAAAGTTTCCTCCTTCTGTCCTGTTGCCGTTTTATGGCTGCAGCTGAGATTCAGAGCCTCAAGGCTGAGCATCTCACTGAGACTGAAGAAACACTGTGAGTGTTGAACTGTTAGTGATGCTGGAGAGCAGAGATGGAGTCACATCCTGCATTGTTTTTATAGTGGAACTGGGACTTGTCATTGCAATAATGTTCAGTATGATACATTTTATGAAGATTTCTCAATACCGCTGCCATATGCGGAGCCATTTGTCTAAACTTTTGAACTGCTCCATCCTTCAGTTTAGTTTGTTTGTGTGGGTGAAACCTCAGGTGGCAACGTTTCGTTTCAATTTCTTGCTGAACTAAAATGAACTAGAGCTGAATATGTTTCATGACTTTGCTGCCAAAATCTCAGTGCTCATGTGATGACAAGTCACCAAACCATCACAAACTTTCATCTGAGACATGACGTCATCGTAAGTAGAGTCTAAACACTTCAGAGGAATGTATCCTTTTTTCTCTCTCTCTCTCTCTCTGTGTTCATGTGTGCGTGTGTGTGCATGTGGACAATAATATCAGTATCTATTTGTGCCCTTGCACCCCTCCCAGAGCGGGACACATTCCTGCAGAGGTGACTTCACCACCACATATAACCCACTCCAATGAGCCCAATCTAAACTGAATCTGATTGTTAATGAGACGCCCTGGAGGACGAGGACCACATGTTCTGGTTTGACTCACGTTCACACAGAGAGAGGACGGAGCAGATTAGTTTCTCATTACTAGCTGGGAAAAGGCTGCAGCTCCACTCAGTCACATGTGATAAGAATAGAACTCGATACTCACTCGATTATTAGTCAGTCACATGGTGCAGCGGCCAAAAGTATGTGGATGCTAAATTATGACTTCTACAAGATGCTCGTCCACATACTTAAGGCCATGTACTGTATGAAAAAACAACAAATGATTTTAAGGGTAAAAACAGACTCTCTCTTGTCTCAAACTCAACCTCGATCACTCTCTCTCCATCCAACCATTTTCTTCGTCTCTCTCTCTCTCTCTCTCTCTCTCTCTCTCTCTTTCTCTCTCTCTCTGTCTCCTCTGTCTGTCCTCTGTCACAGCGTGCCACCATTTTAGAGCTTTGTCTTTAATCCCATGCCATGATTGCGGTTTTCAGTATTTAATATCCCGTCTGCACACACACACACACACACACACACACACACACACACACACACACACACACACACACACACACACACAACACCAGCACTCATCTGTCCCAAAAGGCCACATGAACTAACATACTAACACACACCTTACCAGTACACACACACACACACACACTCACACACACTGCCCCGAGCCTTTATCAACATTACTGATTTCAGCACTCTAAGCCTCTTATGCAGCTCTAAGCTCTCAGACTGAGAGATGGAAAACTGCAATATTACATATCACACACACACACACACACACACACACACACACACACACACACACACATACACACACACACAAACACACACAAACAGTCATACACACATGCATATGCAACTGTAATGAATTTCCTGTTTGTTAGCCATTTCCCCTCTTCATTAAGCGACTTATTCATTACAAATGTCTGCTGTTTATCAGTTATAACGAGATGATTTCCATTAAATTAGATTCCTACTTTGGTTCCGTCTGAATTTGTCAAATTACTACGGTAAATTGACGCCAGTTAAAGTGTCTGCAGTCTGTCTGAGCTCGAGCGTCACAGCTGATCAGAGCGCAGCTGAAATTTAAACCCCTTCACTGTGTCCGTGTCGTTACTTTGTTGACGATATGTGAGTTAGAAAAGAGATCGTCAACACATCTCTGATTTATGGTTTGCTGATATTTTTTTTTTATTATTAATCATGAATCAGTGTTTGTGATTTGTTTGCCTAGGCACTGAAAGCACTGAAATGAAACTTGCTATATGCTATATATTTTGATACCACTTTTCTTTTTGTTGCCTCAGTTACATCATAATGTTAATGTGGGCTGTCCCAGATACATAAACAGATAAATACATGCTGCAAAAAGTGATTATTTTCCCTCCTCATTACTCTATTGACTGCTTTCATAAATTAACTGAATAATCATTTCACTTAGAAAATGTCTGAAAATGCTCGTCAGCCCAAGGTGAGGTCTTTAAATGTCACATTCTGTCAGAACTTTTAGTCCATGACCTGAAGATTTTCAATTAAAAATGATGTAAAAACAGAAATAAGCAGCAAATTGGCACATTTGAGAAACTGGAACCAGACAATACTTGACATTTTACAAGGCAAATCCATTCAATCCACTGTTTGTTCTATCACGCTAATGAAATGAATAAATAAATAACTTGTTACATGCAGGGAATTTATCAGAGCAAAGCAGGATAAATAGCAGGGGAGGGATTTTCTGAAGAGACAACTTTTCACCTCATCAGTGAATATAGTTGAAGTGTTCTGAAGTTAAGTAAACACAGATGAATACCACCTTTTTTATATTTGTGTGTGTGTGTGTGTGTGTGTGTGTGTGTGTGTGTGTGTGTGTGTGTGTGTGTGTGTGTGTGTGTGTGTGTGTGTGTGTGACGTCAGCCTGCAGGCAGACAGGCTGAGTAATGCCTCAGTACCAGTCAGTGCCACGCAGGCTGACAGACAGACGATCATATCCCAGCACTCGAGCTGCAGCACTTCCATGACCCTCACAGGCTTCCGTAAGAAGCAGAAATGTTACTCAGATTTGTACAGCGGCAGCTTTCTAAGATGAGGTTGATCTACAATGAGATGCTGTATGTCTATAAAAGACATGAAGTTACATTTCATAGGAAGTGAGCAGTCAGTAGCTGCTGTTATCTGCTGTAATGAGCTCTGTCTTCATTGTTTTCTATCATATGATCTTTTATTTGATATAGCAGAGAAATAGCGAGAGCAGATACAGCCTGTTCATTCTTTGCACTTCATTCAAGTTCTTTTTTTTAATGGGAAAAGTTCCGTACATGTCTGTGTTTGCTGCAGGTCACCGAGACCTTGAAGTACTACATTTTTATATCCCAACCTGGAGTATCTGACAGAAAACCTTTCCCTTTTTGCTCACATGGAAACACAGACAGTTTGGAGTGGAGGAGCTCTGTAGTTAAAAAGGTCAAATTAAAAGTGGCGGAAGCTTGTTGCTTCCCTCTGAAGTGGCTCTCTGAGTGTGTTTCTGTGTTCAGACGCTCCGCTGGGAGCTGAACCCTGAACGCTGGCAAGGTCACTGCTGTTCTCCAACGTGAACTCATGCAGAATGAGACCCCTTAATGCAACGCTGACATACAGCTCCGTCAGCCGGCGCAAACACTCAGACCACCAGGCTTCACAGCGCAGGAAGCTACAGATGAAACAGGGAGGCTAATGATAGCATACTGTATACGACTGTGTTACACTGAGAGCCGTTTCTAATGGCTTTTCAACATCGAGCTACATACAATTCAAATGTCAAACTATTATAAATGTAATGCAATCCAGTGCAGCAGCACCGCCAACTGCAGCCACAACTGAATAATCACCTCTCTTAAACATTACAAGCTCAATGAGCATTTGTTGTGATTCTGTTACACTGGATTGCATCACATTGCAGGTGTCCCCGTTATGGTGTCCACCCAGTC
>NW_019174291.1:752096-759596 GCF_002260705.1 Seriola dumerili
GGGTCCTGTCTACAGTGTTAAACATGGACGGCTCTTTTATTGTTTACAATGTGAGACGAGACTTTTTTTTTTTTTTTTGCTTATGTAAGTGAAACATGTAGCCTCCTCGTGAAGTGCTGAATGGAGAATCCAGCAGTGTGTGAGAGAGAGAGAGAGAGAGAGAGAGAGAGAGGAAGCGAGTTAAAGAGATTCCACCTGCCACTCATAGCATCATGGCGCCCTGCAGCCAGTCAAACTGCAGCGTCATTGTAAAGGCTCCCCCACCGCCTCCGTCGTGCCCAGCTGAGGTGCATCTCACTCGGTGATGGAGCCGCCGCTGCTCCCAGGCCTTTGCCGAGGCCTCCAGCCTGACGGGACGCAGCTCGGAGGGGCAGCTGGACTCCTGTATGAAGCTGTTAAACACATTCTGCAGTGATGCACTTGATCCACCTCCAGGTCTGTTTAAGACGTGGAAAACTCATTTCCAACAAGAATGATACTGACAGCTAATCTGCAGAGTTTGTTTCCATGCATTCTCTGTCAGTGTTTTTTGATTTAAAAATTTTTATTTTTTTTTCCAACCACCGAAATTACATCAAATTGTGAAAGTATAATTTGATTAGTCAAATCTTTCTTCTTGTTGAGGCATGAAAACACATCAAATTAGGGTTGTTGTTTTTTTTCAAGTGTCGCAGGTCAAAGTTCACGATACGCCTTGATGTTGTGTTTAGAGCAATCTACAGGGCAAATTGTACATGATCATTTATGAAATAATACAAACTGGGATTGTCGGAGAGAGTATTAACTTCTAATCAGGGTTTTGGCTGCATGTAAACATGATTCTGATTCCAGTTTCCATTTTGGAACTGAATTTAGTCAAAAGATCTTATTTTCAAACCTCCTGACCAACAGTTCATTTCTTATCAAATTAGACTCTTTATCTTCACTTTTCTCTCTACATTTATCAGCAGCTTGTGGTTGCTACTTTTGACATTTTCTACCTTTTTTAAAATCTTTTACAACTTCTATCATTTTCTGTAACAAGCTGGTTTTTCCCACACGGATCATCAATGATTCATGTGATCTAATCTCATCATCTGACTAACAACTGCAACATCAATAACAGCTATAGCTTCAATTCAGGCAACAAACATGAAAGAAGGTCTTAGAGTTAACGCAGAGGTTCAGTAAACAAAGTAAAGCACCGCTGATAAATTCAGCATTTTTTGTGCCTGTGCACGTCTGCAAGGGTCCAGTTGTGTCAGTGTGTGTGTGTGTGTGTGTGACAGACTGAAGAGCCCAGTCAGCACACGGAGAGGAGGGGTAGGAAGAGGAGGATGGGGGAAGGAGCGAGCGAAAGAGAGAGTGAAATAAAGAGGAGAAAGGAGAGAGGGCAGAAGGAGGAGGAGGAAGAGGAGTAGTTGAATGTGCAGAGGTTTGTATGAGCTCTGAGGGTTTCCAACTGTCACAGACAATAGGTGGAGGCAAGGCGCTCTGTATGACAATAGGCTCTTTGACCCCGGTCAAGCTAGCAGGGGGGAGGGAGGACAGGGGGGGAGGAGGGGGACAGAGGGTGTCCCCATCTGCCTCAGAAGAGAGAGAGAGAGAGAAAGAGAGAGAGAGAGTGTGTGCATCTGTACTCTGCAACTGTGCAACTGCATGTTGTTTTGATGCACACACACACACACACACACACACACACACACACACACACACACACGCAGACACAGAAGACTGGAGCTGTGCACAGCATTAGTGTTTGCTTTGGTCAGTAACCACAAAAACATAGTGCAGCGTTATTACAGTATCAGCTGTATCTATCTAACAACCTGCACTGACTGACTGTGTGCTTTGCTTTGTGTCTGTGTGACATCTCAAAACTTCAAAACTTCAACTTGTGCATACATGTCTGCGTCATCATTTGCACCGGCTAGAATCATTCTGCGCCCGTTCACTCTGCGTTCAGTCCGACTTTCAGGCAGCTGCTTTAAATATGTTCTGTTTTCTTCTGATGCAGTTTCCTTTAAATGCTCTACGCTGGTGACGCAAAGTGCAAACACAGGCTGCGACACATACAGAGGCTATTTCAAGCTCCTTTGCAGATGATGCTGGCGAACTTCACTGTATGAGACCCTGAAGATTTATAAAGCTACTGTCTTTAATTAAAAGCAGCGCTTACATTTGGAAGCTACAGTAAGGAATGCTGGCTAACATTGTTTTTATTGTGACCCTTTGACGACCCATCAAAATCTTCCATGACCCAGGCTTTGAAAAACAACGCTTCAGGCGGAGTCTAAGTCAGCAGACTTTAACTGATGGATGTCTCTCTCCCTCCGTCTCTCTCTCTCCTGTCACCCAGCTACTTGTATCTGTCAGTTCTTATGACAAAGCTCCTCTCTGTGAGGAGCTTGGCTAAGCAACGTGGCTCAGGCCTCTTCATAAAACATCTTTATCATGTGCAGAGCCGGCATGCACCAACACACACACACACACACACGCACGCACGCACGCACGCACGCACGCACGCACACGCACGCACACACACACACGCGCACACAGTGCAATTTCAGCTGCTTTGGCTGTAGAATATTCCCTGCTTTCTCTTTCCCCATAAATAGCAGACATAGCCAGATTTGTCTCTGTGTCACCATGGCGATTTGCTGCTTTCACGACTTGCTATGACGGTAGCACCGCACCAGGCCTTTGGTGGATGAGTGTGTGTGTGTGTGTGTGGAATGTGTGTGTGTGTGTGTGTATGTGTGTGTGTGAGATTCAGGTTTGTAGATGTACAGCACAGTAGCTACCACACACACACACACACACACACACACACTCACCCCCACCCCCACTGGACAAAGCAGAGGATTGTGGGTCTGCACACCCGTTGCCTTGGTGATGAGAATCAAAGTGACAGCTCTCCTAGAGGAGGAGTACCCCCTCCTCCCTCCTCCTCCTCCTCCTCCTCCTCCTACCCTCCCTAGCAGGTGTAAGAGAGCGAGGGAGACAGAGAGATGTCTTTCTTCCCGTCTTGGTCGGCTTCCAGATCCTCTCGCCTTCTGTCCTTGAGAGTCGCTGAAATAAGCAGCGCTGGCAGGAAGTTGAGGCTGTAATTTGTGTGTCAGCTTTTAATAACATCATAAATTGTGTATGCAGTGGAATAGATGCTCACGGAGCATCATAAGACTTAGTATTTAAGCAAAGTACAAGGCTACACCGTAGGATTGTACAGCAGAAACGCAATATGCATGAAGTGTAAAAGCTTTAACTCTTAATGGGGCTGCTGCAACGTTAACGGCAGACGCTAAAATAAAACTTTATTACTTCTTTCATTTAGATCATAATCTGTTAGTGAACTAATTGAAGCTGAATCAAATGCAGTACTGATGAAACACACTTTCACACATGCACACACAGAGACATATGTGCTCCGTCCTGATTGGCCCTCCACAACAATGACACTTAGCGTTGGTGGTAGTCATGGCAACATCCCTCTGGTTGCACAAAGGGGTCACATCTAAAAGGTCTAAATCTGGTAATGTCTCTGAGTACCTCTCTCTTATACACACACACTCGCTGGCACAGATGTGTGTGTGTGTGTGTGTGTGTGTGTGTGTGTGTGTGTGTGTGTGTGCTCTTAAAGGAGCAGGTTCCTTTACTATAGAATCCTGCTTTGTGTAGGAGTGGCATTCCCTTTAAGGAGGAGGAAGGTGAGTGCAGCAAACAAAGAGCCTCATTGATGAGAGGGAGAGAGAGAAAGAGAGAGAGACATTGAAAAGACACAGAGAGAGAGCGAGAGAGAGAGAGAGAGAGAGAGAGAGAGAGAGAGAGAGAACCAGTTGTAAAATTGCAATTTTTCTCGTCTTTACAGACCCCCAATCTCTGGCAGGGGGACAAAGGTATCCCTCTGGGACCCCTTAACCCCTCTGTCTCACACACACACACACACACACACACACACCCCTCCCTCACAAAAGAGCTGGTTCCACAGCTGCCCCAAAACCCCATCCCTCCCGACTTCCATTATTTCTAATCCCCTCAGTGAAAGCTCCCCCCAATGTCTCCCCCTTTCCCAACACCCACACCCCCATATAGGCCCCGCCCCCCACCTCTCCAACACATATACAGCCCCCCAAACATCCCCCACCCCCCTCCCTTCTCCCAGTCTGAGGTCTCACAAAGCCGTCAGCTGTTGTATCGTCTCTCTGACACACCGGCTGGACTCTCACTTTAATAATGAAGCTCTGAGCCTGATTACTGTGTGTGTGTGTGTGTGTGTGTGTGTGTGTGTGTGTGTGTGTGTGTGTGTGTTTCAGCATATCTGCATATGAGTGTGTAGTTATATGTATTATGTGATGATGTGGGTCAGGGGTCAGTGATGGTCATGTGACTGATGGATACCCACATAGAAAAGATGCTGATTGGCTGATGGGGTTCATGACAGGTTGATACTTATCCTGTCTACCATCTGACATCCTCTTTCTTTCTTCCTATGCCTTGTTCCTTTCTTTAATGCATTTTTATTGGCATGAATTTCCACCAATGAGCCGTCTCTCTTTCTCACTTTTCACATTAACAGTTTTCACCTGAAAGAACGCCACATTGTTCTCTTGTCTGAGTGTTTTCCAGCCGTCATCAGTTCTCTCATGTGTGTCACCTCATCAATAAACTGGAGCCACGTTCTGCAGAACTCCGCTTTCATCCTCCTCCAGCCTGCAGCCGTCTGTTGTTCGCTGCGCCGTGCTGTAAATCATACGATCACGTTCCATATGGTTGTCATTAATAAAGATGAGGTCACACTTCCAGTCAGACCCCACCCTCCGCGCTCACATGCACGTGCACACTCGCACATTGCACACACACACACACACACTCACGAGTGAGTACACACTCATGATGCACACATGCAAATGTGCAGAGACACGCGCACAAACACTCACAGCCGACACTGATACTTTGCAGAGAGCGAGGCATATAGAGAGAGGGAGAGAGAAGGAGCTAATTAGTGTTTTAGCTGATTGCTAATTGCCACTTTCTTCCAGCTACTTACACACAACACTGAGAGAGAGAGAGAGAGAGAGAGAGAGAGAGTAGAGACAGTAGAGACATCTACTCCTGTTTTTATCAGAAACTCTCATCATTTACTTCTAATAACACACATGTCCATCATGCCTTTATTAAGTCTGCACACACACTCTCACTGACCTCCTGTCTCTTAGAGCTTCTTCATCCAGCAGTTTCAAGGTGAAACTTTTTGCTTCAACCCGGATCTGATGTCAGGATGAATCACCTCTGTAATTCTCACACAAGTTACTGTCGCACTGTAACTGAGTGCAGCTCAAGCAAAGTCTGTAAAATGTTCTTCTCAGCTGTCACAGGCTGAGCACAGTGACCCAGAAGTGTTTATCCCGGGGTTTTGTGTTGCAGTTTGTCTGTTCAGCCCCGTTTCACAGTGTCTGAGAAGGAGCGTCGTGGAGGTGCAACATCTGACACTTCATGTGCTGTCAAACTGGAAAATATCATAGAAGCAGATGCAACATGAGTGATGTATGTGCTGCTTTTGTTCCTTTACATATTCAAGTGTTAGAGACTAGGTATTAAAACGTGCAGCCTGAGTCAGCTGATGAAGCATGACTGATCGTTGCTGCAGTGTAAATTTAGGTTTTGCTGATTCATAGAGCTGGACAGCTATTCAAATGATTAGTAACTGACATGAAGTCATATCATGTTTGGATCATATTGTGTTTTCATTTCACAAACTTCTGGTAATTTCCGAACAAGCACACAAACAAATCCTCTTTAAAAATGAAATTATTTTTTCAGTTTAGTGTGATTTTTGTATACATTTACTGTACATCTTATATATTGATCCTGATTGTATGAAAAATGACATGTAAAATGAATATGAAATATGAGATGATCTGTAAAATTAAAATATTTGGTTTGATATTTTGCATTTCATGAGATAAAACACTCCTGAAGCCCTCTATAATTACATATTTAAGCTTTTAATCGCAACTTGCTCTGAAAAATTGTTAAAATAATATCATGATAAGATGACATCTAGCCCAACTGATGAAGGGAAATATAATCTTATTACGTGACGTCCTGATATGGATTTCATAGCATTAAATGTCTTTAATGAACTGACATACAGTATCTGCCGCTGGATAATTAAGCTGCCTGCTGTTAACTGATGAGGATCACAGCAGGTGATACCACTTGTTATTCTCTATTTTTTTTTGGCAGTTTCTCCAACAGAAAATGAAACTGAAACTTAAATTTGCAGGAACTTTCAATGGCCAGTCACTTCCATTTTGCTCCTGCTAGTCAAAACTGTTTCTGGTGACATGAGACAACGTTGGAAAGAGGCCAAGAAACAACTTTTCTTGGCTGGGATTCCTCCGGCTCAGTCAGACTAAAAGGAATCAGTCCGACTCCTGCTTGCTCGTCGATCACGTTCCTCACAGTGTAAAAGTTGGGTTCGAGTTACAGTGCGAGTCCTCTCCTTCAGCCAGAGTTTTATTTGTTTTTCCAGTGTGGATTTATGTCATGTTGGACGAGCCGTGTGTATTTCAGAGTGAATTCTCAGGCGGGTTTTACTAGCAGTGCGTGAACGGAGGAGCCGGCAGAGTTCAAGTGCAGTTGAGGATGTTTTGGTGTGTGAGGCTCAACTGCACAGTTTTCACTTTCTAAGGCTACGTGTCCTCAGTGTGGAGCCAAGTCCCCGCTCACACACACACACACACACACACACACACACACACACACACACACACACACACACATAAACACACACGAGTATACATGATCTCAGATGCACAAAGACATACTCACACTCACACACACACACACACACACACACACACACACACACACACACACACATACACACACACACACACACACACACACACACACACACACACACACACTACAGTTCCAGCTGTAACAAATGGGGACCAGATTGTGTATGATGATGATGATGTAAAAGACCAGGCATGCTGGTCTCCATGGATGACGAGCTTTGTTGAGTAAATGTTGAGTGTGTGTGTGTGTGCTGGTGTGTGTGCTAGTGTGTGTGTGTGTATGTGTGTGTGGGTGTATGTGTGTGTGTGTGTGTGTGTGAGAGTGTGTCCAGAGGGGTCAAACCCTGATCCACGTGCCATGAGCTATTAAACAGCTCTATTTGGTTCCCTTTAGAATTCATTGTTTGTTGCTGCAGCCAATCACAAACAGCCGTGTGGGGGTGAGAGAATATGTTTCCTTCATTCTACTTTTTCTCTGTCTGTGTGCTTTGTGTTTGTTTATATTTGAAGAGGAGGAACATGTAATGCAGCTGAAGAAAAGATGACATCCTTATTTGATCTGTGCGTTTCTGCACAGCTTTGACTCATTGACTGTGTTGGCCCAAATGTTGGGGGAAGGTTTCACGTGATGGTTTGTGTGTAGTTTCTGAACAAATCTGAAAACTGTGAAGATCTAAAAAACTGGGCTGGTTAAAGATTATTTAGATCGATTTTT
>NW_019174291.1:764596-1053191 GCF_002260705.1 Seriola dumerili
GGGAGGTTAGAAGTAAGCGAAGAGTGTTTCCTGTAAAGAAAAAGGTCACAAGTTCAAATCCCTGCTGCAGCGTCCTGTTACAGAGCACAACTTTAAAACCCCTTAGCGTCATTAAAGGATTGTTTTACATGCAACGACAGCTTCATTTGTTTACTCTTACAGTAAATAGCTTGTTGCCATCCGTTCTCTACTTTATTTTTACCAGATAAACTTGATTGATTTTTGCTTCGTTTCTTAAATTTCTCAATTCACCTCCAGATTGCTTCGAAGTTGGGATGAAAAATGTATTGTAAGTGTATTTTTATGAGGTGTGCAGATATGCAGGCGAGGGACTTTGTGGATCGGAGGAGTGAAGGACATGGAGGTGGAGACTGGACGGAGAGCAGCAGGCCTCACCAAGTGAAAAGCGTTACATCAGAGCCGAGGAATTCCTTCCTTTTCTTCCACCTTCTTTTGTTATTCTTTAGAGAGAGTTGCCTTTATTCTTCTCACCGAGTGCTCCGTCACTGCTGGACCTTGGGACGGATAAAGGAGGACAGTGAGGGTCGGGGGGTGGTGGAGGTGAGGGGGAGGAGAGGAAGGAGCCAGGGGAGAGTGAGTGAGCAGAAACACAGAGGGAGGGAGGGAGGGGGGGAGGGTGGCTGACAGGAAACCATGTTTTTACTGTTCCTGGTGCTGCTTTAAAAAAAAAAAAAAAAAAAAAAAAAGATTCAAAAAAAAACATGAGGAGACGAGGAGAGCAGAGGGGAGGTATCAGTAGAAGAAGAGGAGACAGGAAATGGCAGATAACAGACCATCATTAATGTTAAACACAACTCTCTGAGCACATGTTCCGCTGAACAAAGATGTTCGGCCTTGTGTTTTTTGAGGATAACTCACACAACTATCTGTTTTATTCCAATTAAAATAACAGGTACATTTATAGAGCCTTTACACACGTTTTATATGATATGATGTAGTTTGTGTTGCATTGGTCTTTTTTGAAACTTGCAGTACAAATACTTTGCATTACTTGTGATTCTTTGTTTTTGTAGTTTTCTGGAGGACTCGCTACAGATTTCTTCAAATTCATTTTCTTATCTCAGTGCAACGCTCAGCTCCAGTCGAAGCCGTACTCTGGAAATATACAGGACCTTTCATGTTGAGTGTTCACACCTCGGCCTGTCGAGACACCAGGATACCTGAGCAACACTTCTTGTTTTTCCTGCTGTGTTGCCTTTAAAGTCAGTGAAAGTCAGTAAAGACCAGTAAAAAAGCAGCACCCCAGGCCAGCTGACCACAGTAACTCCAGGATTTAATAAGTTTTTCCTAATTGACCATGATTTTGTCTGGTGTAAATGATGTGGAGGCCGGTGGGAGAGTGTGTGTTACAGCCCTGTGGGCACTCAGGGGACACGAGCTGGACTCTGTGCCAGCCTGTTACAAAGCAACCATCACATTTTCATCCACATAAGCTGCAGCGTTGGACCAAGCCCTGATTTCTGTTTTTCCTTTCTTTTTTCTTGTTTGCTTGTTTTCTTTTCTTTCCTCCATCTTTTTGTTTTTCTTTGCTTCCTTCCTTCTTTTCTTCCTTAATTCATTTCTTCAGGTTTCTTGCTTGGGTTCCCTTTTGATCTTTGCTTTTCTCTTTCTTTGACAGTTTTCCTTCTTTCCTCTGTCCTCCCATCCTTCCTTTTTCCATCTTTCCTTCCTTCCTCCCTTTCTCCCCCCTTTCCCTCCTTCTTTGCTGCCTCCCGTCCTCCCCCTCCTATCTTTCTGTCCTGTTCTCTCTAATGAAGACTTGGTCCGCTGCAGCAGAGAACAGGTCCAAGTTTCCTTACTGCTGCTGATTACATCAGCACATGCAGTCATGCTCTCTCTCTCTCTGTCTCTCTCTCTCCCCCTCTCTCTCTCTCTCCCCCTCTCTCTCTCTCTCTCTCTCTGTCTCCAATCTCACGGACTGTCTCTCCCTTTGGAATAACAACTCATGACATCACCAACAGCTGCCCAGCTGCATGAAAGAGTGTGTGTTTGGTGCATATTCACAATTGTGTGTGAGTGTATGTGTGTGTACATGGTTTTGGGGGAGGGGGGTGAGACTGTCAGTTGCCAAGGTAACCAAGCAGGATCAGTCAAGGGGGTGAGGACTGACCGCCTCCTTTGTCGGTTTAGAGTTGCAGGCCAAAACTTTGCAGCAGCGGTTATGCAACATCTATCTATCTATCTATCTATCTATCTATCTATCTATGGTCAATCGGCCTTGCTTCTGTCCTCTCTTTAGGCCATAAAACTTTTTAATTGGATAGTGAGGTCTGTGCGGTCGTTTCCATTGGCTTTGTGTGGTGTCAGTCAATGAATCCATCCGTCTCTCAGTGACAGAGGCCGATCGGTCGTCGTCAGCACTTTTTCCCACATTACAGGGAAAAGCTGAGGCTGTTTCAATGCAGAGTAAGAGCACGGGAGGAAGAGGGCTCTTTATCATGTGACAGAAGGTGATACTTGATCATAATTTGTGGATTTAGAAGTACCACATGTAGCACTGAAGAATCAATAAATCATTAGCACATTCATTTAAAGACATTAGTACAATGACACAAAGGACCACAGAGCAGGCGACGGGCTCTTCAGACCTCTGTGCAACAGAATAGCCTCTCGTGGGATTTCTGTTTTGTCGTTTTACAGCACAAGGCAGGAAATCATTCCCTTTTACAAATGAAATAACTAGTGTCGTAGTGCATTGATTTCAAGGTAGACAACATTTTGCATGTAGCTGATGAAGTTGATCACTTTCTTCTGCCATTTTGTTGCTATAAAACTAATCCTGGTTAAGGAACTACTTCCTGCACCGAACTTCGGCTCAATTTCTGACGTTTTTTTGTGTCATGTTTTCGCTCAAACCTCGGATTAACCTTTTTTTATGAGAGAAGTCATCTCGTCATGTGCTCCTGTGGAAACTTTATGAGACTTGTGGAAACGTGATACCAGGGCAGGAGGATCTGCAGCTGACCTCCGTCTCTTTTTGACTGCTCCCACTCCTCCTCTGCTCGTCTGCAGGGCTGTAAGCCTATAAATTTGATATACTCTTTAACCCTGCCGAACAACAAGGTGTTGAGCTGCACCTCTAACAGTCGGCTAATCCAACAGATCTGATCAAAGGTAGCCAGTTAACCTGAGCTTATCCGCAGCCTAAGGAGATCTGTTTAATGAGCTTACATTAAACCAGCCGCCAAGTCTCACTGTGCTTCCAATCAGCTCTGATGCAGCCTCAGAGGTTATTTTATACTGAGGGCTGGTTTTTATTTATTTATTTATTTTATGCCAAAGTCTCTCTCTCTCTCTCTCTCTCTCTCTCTCCCTCTGCATGGATCTCTTTTCATTAATATGTGTTGTTTTCTGTCTTTCCACCTATTCCTCTGTCTTTGTCTCAGTATGATTGCATTCAGTCTTTCACTCTGCATGTCTCACTCTCAGTTTTGACCTATGACGTGAATATCTGTCTGCGCGGAGCTACAGAATAAATCAGTGAAAACAAAGTGAGAAAAAAATGACAGGAAGCAAAACCAAAGCATAAATGAATACAAGCGAAATTATAGATAAATAATAACCATTTAGTTTGCTTGTGAAATATTATTGCCTGGATATTTTAACACAACACACTCATGTTTCAGATCCATTATAAAAGAATTGTAACTATGTTTCTAGTGATTTTCATGTTCTTCATTAAGCTGAGTTTGATTTTCTCACATATTATCAAACCCTCTAAAAGGATTTAAAGTTCATTTTTTTAGGCAGTAGTTTCTTTAGACAAACATATCTTGAAGATACAGTACGGCGTCTTCACCTGAAAACACTGTAGATTAAAAAGACATGTAGGCATGTGTCTCTCATGTCCTGTACTACTTGACTGTGTCTTTCCTTGTCTACGTCTCTGTATACATGTTGCAGTCTCTTCTTCTCTGTTTTTTTCTGACGTTGCTTTGTTGTGACAGGTTTCACAAAGGTTTCTCTCTCTGAATCCCGTTCTGTCCGTCTCTCCGCCCGTCTCCGTCTCCCTCTTTCTCTGGTGTCACTCCATTTTGTCATGACTATCGTGACTCTGCGCCGATCTGCCTCTCCCTCTCTGAGTTTCTGTCCGTTCCTCTGTCTCTCCCTCTCCCTTCTCCTGGCTTGATGTTTTGCAGATGTGACAGAAGTCGTGTGAACCTCTGTATCTCTGTATCAGTCGTCTTATCTCCCGCCTGCTGATGTTTTTTTTTCTATCAGAGTGGTGTTGGAAGTGAAAAAGCTGTACATCTCGGCATAGCGGGGGATGAACATCATGTACCTGTGAACACAAGACCTCTGGCAATGCTGTCACATCTTGTCTCTTCTCCTCCTCTGTTATGTTCTTCTCTGCTGATATCTCAAATATTAAAAAAGTTTGAGAAACTCACTCAGGGAACTTCAGGGGTCTCAAAAGACTCTCAGGGGAAAATCTTTTTTCTTTTTTTTCTTTTTTTTCACAATTGGGTCACTTTGCAGGAATTTACCAGAATATATCTGACAACTTGTTTCGCATATTCGTCTACTCTGGCTGGCGGTTTTCTGCCCAACTGTAGAGGAAACCAGACTGTTTATGCCTTTAGTGCTAGTCTGAGCTGAAAAACAACATTAATAAACCAAGAAGGAATAACATTTTTTCAGGCCATGGAAGCTTTTCTGACTTTGTTGAGGAAAGTCACAGATTTCTTCACATCAGGGCCTGTATATTTATTAACATAAAATACTCCTTAGAGGTCCAGTTTGTCGACCCTAAATCAGATCACTGCCTTAATTTGTCTTTTGATTCATGGGATCGGGACGTTTTCCCGCTCTGAGAGCCTCTGCAGCTCATACTGATGTACGCAGGCTAGATGATTTTTTATTTAGCAGCTGTTTTACTGGTTGCAGATACAAGACGAAAACAACAGCTCAAGCTTTTGGCTGTACAAAGGATTGGTTCAGTTTGGTTTTACTCCGTCATGAAACAACACACGTAACATTCCTTCAAAAATACTGTACAATCTAGATTTGTATTTATTTATATACTATTACCTTTTCACATAAAAGTATATTTTCTTGAATGATTGAACATTATTGGGAAAATCGTTTCAACAGATAAACCTGACAACAGAGAGCTGCAGGGTTGATGTATTTTCGCGGGCCAATCTGGATGTTAGCATCACCCTGGTCCCCTCTTACTCTTACAAAGTTAGTATTAGTTTATAAGAGCATGAGTATAAACACCACGAGGCTGTAAAGGTGGATGAGCAGATCGGTTTTCATATTCAGCGTGATGATGTTTAACATCCCCGACATCCTCTGTAGTTTCATTTAGCCACTTGTTAGCAACCAGCCATTTTTTAACAGATGTAAAAGCTTAAATAAATCATGACTGGGGTATTTACTGGCGTATTGTATGTCTTGAGCTTGTGTTAACCACAGACTTTACACACATCCAAAAAACCCAGAGACTTCAGGATAAGGGAACCAAGAGTGCTAAAATGCTAACTCATTTCTCAGTCCTGCAGCAATTTGAGAAATTAAGGTCCAAAAATGCTGGATCCTACATTTCCTATAATGCAACTTAATAGCGTCAAACTTCGCCTGCCTGGTAAATGTCCACCGCTTTCAAACCCCAGGGTGATACAGCCCCGATGGAAGACTTTAAACTCAGCCTTTAAAAAACTCATCCAGATTTATCTGCCCTCTAAGCAAACTGAACTTCACGTACAGTATGAAATCTACACCCTGGCCATCATTTGACCTTTAAAGCATTAGAATCTAGTGGGACATTTCCGAGCTGTGTAAATCTGCGTTTATTGTCAGCTACGGTAGCCCAGAGCGGCCAACTCTCTCCACCCTTGGCTGGCGGAGGCTGGAGGGAATGAATCACGCCTGCTGGCTGCAGATTGACCGCTCTGCTGCAATTAACAGGCCGTGAGACACCTAGTCATCTTTACAGTGAGCAGCCACTGTAACGACACGACAGCAGCGGTCAGTGTGAGGTTACGCTGATACACCACTCTCCTCTCACTTCCTGCTGAGAATTACCTCACAGTGTGACTGCGCCTGTTAAATCGTTGGCAGGAAATGCAACGAAAAAAGGCTGAAAAGTTCAAGTTCAAGCTTTTCTGTATGTTTCATTTTGCAGCAAAGCACGAACCATATTCACTGTAAAGAAAACAAACATTATGCATCTTCCCTCTCTCCTGTCTGAAGTTGGTCATGCCTGTAGCAGCAGAGGGCAGATGTGCACCCTCCCACTGCTGGATAGGGTTGCTTTGATTTCTGACATGCTAACATGTGGCTCGCTGTGTTCGAGTTTTAGCTCCGAGGAACATGTCACTGTCGCTCATCCCGGAGTTTCTCCAGCAGCATCAGTGTGCATCGTCATACTGAGCATGCATATGTTTCAGTGAGTTACTGTGAGTCAGAAATCAGAGGCGAAGCCGCTCACTGTGTTTTCTGTCGGCTGCCTCCGGTGCCTCTCAGGTCATCAGGGAGAGGAGGAGGAAGAAGAGGAGGAGGAGGAGGAGGAGGAGGAAGAGGAAGGAGTGAGTCATGCGAGCTAGACTATAATAAAAACAACTGCCAGGGTCCACAGCCTGGATCATGGCGGTGGTGATGATGATGAGTGTTCTGGTGCTGAACAAAGTGGTGTTGGGTCACTTGGTCACCGTGGGGAAGAGCGAGCTGCAGTTCATGTCTGGGATGAATTTCACAGACTCTTCACAGCTTTTCATTTTCGGTCCTCATCATCCTTTGATAGAAAGAAGAGCTCCAGTACTTGACCCCCCTTGTACATTTTGTTCTCGACCCTGCAGGTTAGACTGGAGTCGAGCTGCAGCCGATACAGTAGATACTGTATTCATGAAACGTTTGCCACTGAAACTGAAGCGCAGCACCATGGCTGAATAGCTTTCATTAATATTTCTGACTCAGTGGAAGTTGAACACCTGGCATTACTAGATCCTCCTGGCACTGCTGCAGGTGTTTCATCAGAAACTTAACAACCTTTTGACCTGAAACTTTCCACAACTGGAACATTTGGGAGACTGTGGAGCTCAGTTCTTTGTATTTGTGTTGCGGTTCGCTCCACTCCTTTCATAGTCTTGTTTCATGTTCACGTCCCTCTGTTATTTAGTCCTGTAATGCATCTCCATTTCTTCCCAATGCTGTAATAAACCTCCGGTCTATTCCTCTCAAACATGCCTATCAGGACTTTAACATGGTGGTCTGGAGCACACGTCAGTGCTGGTTCAGCTGCAGTCGTTGCAAATGTGTTTGCTAGTTCCTGTTTTATGTTTATTGAAATCCCTGTTGTGATGAAACAACACATTTTTTCGACCAAACAGGACTGACAGCTGTTAGCTTCACCTGAAAACACCTGGAGTATGAAAACAGTTATGAACGTGCTGATCAGAGCTGAAATTAAAAAAAGAAAAAAACAATAAAGCAAAACGAAATGACAACTTAATGTTCTTAATGTTCTGTGAACAAAAATGGCATGAGTTGACTGTGTCCGTGCACATTAGAAATGTTAAATATGCATTATATTGTTCTCCCTGCCATGTTCTACATCAGCAACATGAACAATGTCTCATAAAGCTGGTATTTAAACACAAGAGGCTTAACAACACTGAGCAGATATCGCTGCAGCAGCTGCAGCACGTCAGGTTTGGAAACAGCTTCCAACTGTTAAAATGTCAAACGATGAGCTTCATTTTACAAAAGTTACATACAAAGACACACACACACACACACACACACACACACACACACACACTCACACACTGATGTCTTCCACCAGTGGGACCAGTATCAAAGTACACAGCTCACTCTCAAGCTCTGAGGGAAGTGTAAACTCACTGGTTTGGTATTTGTGTGATTGTGAGTCTGCAGGGCACTGAGACATGAGCGCACTATCATTAAGTAAAACACAGATTCATTGAGCATCATTCTCAAAACCTCCCCCTCTGAACAGGATCACAATCAGCTGATTATTAATTGATCTTTAGGTAAATATTTAGTGATGAAGTGAAGCAGCTCTGTGGAACAGCTGTGCAGCAGCTTCAGGATGATCTCCACTGACAGAGTGGCCTTTCCTGCTACACTCACACACACATGCACACACAACAATCACAAGCTACACACACACACACACAAACACACACTCACACACTCATGCCAAGACAATGGCCTGTTAATCCTTGCTTCTGATTGGATGAGTCCAGATTACCCAGAGGGCACCAGCTGTCGAGGAGAGGCAAGGCCCAGTTTCCTCAGTATCAACACACACACACACACACACGCACACACACACACACACTCCACCGGACATGCCACTCTGCTCATTAATACTAAATTAATGCAGACTGATGCTGAAGTGTTTACCCACAGACTGTTAGCACGAAGCTACACCTGAAATCTCGCGCTCACGCCTCGTTTGTATGATTTATTAGTTCGTCACCACGTTCGTTTGTCCAGACCGAAGCATTCAGCTGCTGTCAACAGCGACTGTTTGTCACTGCTGTCGACACACTGTAAAAATAGGAATGGGAATTCATACCACTGTAATGCTGACAGCCATTACAATGGGCCAGTGTGGCCAGGTAGCCGAAAGCTGCGAATGCCTGAATGTGCTGTGTGTTTTATTTTTAGCCTCTGTTGTTTCACCGCTCCGCCATGCTGCACCATGAATCCTCAAATCCAGGCTTTTTCGAAATATTCAAATTCATATTCAAATACACAAATATTCACAGTTTAAGAAGTTTTCTTTGTGCAGAATTTTCATGAGAAGAAAACTGACAAATACTTTTATGTCATCTTTTTTTCTTTAATACGCTTTTGCAGTTTCATAAATGCAACGTGACTCTCACCATTGTTGCTTCTGAATTTTATTAACTAAATTGGTCTTAAAATAAATTCCAGGCAGCATTAAAATAACATTTTTAATTTAGTTCTCTGCCCTTACACCACGATGAACCACCAGTTCCCAACCCCCACATACACACACATACAGCAGCTTTTATCCCTCATTCCCTCAATCCCCCTGCTCCCATGCAGGGCAGCCACAGAGGGCCGAGCCGGGCCAAACCGAGCCAGTCCAACAATGCAGGGAGAGGGAGGGGACGGGAAGCGCTAACTGACACACTGCTGGGCCGAGATAAGAGCGGATCCCGCCAAATACTGGAGTCCAGGGAGAGAGACGGAGAGAGAGAGAGAGAGAGAGAGAGAGAGAGAGAGAGAGAGAGAGAGAGACATGGAAGAGGGAGACAAGGAAATGAGGGAAACGAAAAGGGAGATAAAGCGAGTTAGCGGGGGGGAGGAAGGAAGGGAGAAAGAGAAACGGGAAAGAGGAAAAAGAAACAATAAAGGCTAAAAGAGAGAGAGAAAAAGAGAGAGAGAGAGAAAGCGGGGGGGCAAAGAGAGATTTACTTTCAGTGTGTTGTTGAGATAGAGTCAGACTGAGAGGCTTTGCATTGGCCTAGATTCTCCACTGTTACACCCTCTGTCTGTCTGTCTGTCTGTCTGTCTGTCTGTCTGTCTGTCTGTCTGTCTGTCTGTATTATTGGGACACAGAGGAGTTTGTCATGAAAACACCGACTGAGTTTAAAGTGCTGATTTCCAGCTGTTAAGAATCACACTTCTGGTTTTGCGTATTTTGGCCTATTTACTAAAAGTCGTATATTTTACATTGCAGCTAATGATTTTGCAAACTGTTGTGTTTCGGTATTTTTACAGCCATCGGTTTCTTTCATTTATATAAAGCAGGAAAATAAATGAGCACACTCCTGAACCTCGCTGGAGCTGCATGTGTAAACATCAGAGTAAAGATCACAAACACATTCTTGTGACAAATAATTATTTTTATTAGGGTGAATTTGCAGAACAGATTGTTTTGATTTAATCTGCGCTTAAACTGCATCACAACAGCTGAAGTCATATAACCTTGACAAAAAAAGTGAAAAAAAAGTGAATGCAGACCTGATGTTGACTGTGATGGATTACAAGTGAAACAAGTTTTAAAAGCCTCTCATTGATTTTCATATTGTAGGAAAGTGAACTGGGTTAACTGCGAACTAGTGGGAAAATATGAATAAAAATATCTAAACTTATGAAACTTTGTGTATTTTAAAATGCTAAGCAGAGATACAACACATTGATGAAGAGCTGCTAAACATACTTTCGTTGTTTTTTAACAATGACAATAAAGATCTATCCTATTCTATTCTATTCTATTCTATTCTATAATGCACACCTGTTCTGTAACAAAAGAGTTCAAACATGAGAGATCACATGCACATCATGTGTTTGTATCGCTTTTATTCATTTTACTAATCTATGAATTTACCAGTTACTCTCGGTCTCACACAGGATCATGATTCCAACAGTGTTCAGCTTGATTTTAAACAGCATCAAATTGAAGCCAAGTCCTGCCTCTCAGTGTTTCATGTCAAATCTGTTTCAGCACAGAGACAAAACACAGACCTCCATGAATGTGTTACTGTGCCGCAGCAGACTGCACCGTTTATGAATGTCTGATTTTCTCTTGATCGCCAATTCAGTCGCTCACTTTCTAATCGTGTAAACACTCAGTGTTTGGTCACATGTTCCTGGAGAAGCAGAGGCAGTGCATGAACTGTAACATACAGTGTGTCGGCACGTGCACTGTATTCACACACGCACAAATGCAAACTTATAGTTTTTTTTTCATATTTTTTAAGGTGTTCTGCTGCATTTTGAATTTCTCTGCGAACATAAATCCCATATTTCTCGTGCTGCAGTAGCGGAGGATAAATCCTCTGCACCTCCACAGCTTTTTGATTTGTGTTATAGACTTTAGCAGGTTTGTTTGGAGCTGATATAAATCTCCAAGGTACAGCTTTTAAAGCTTACGCACATGTTCGGCCCAGACTGAAGCAGCAGTTTGGAAATCATCGCGTCGTCTTTTATTTTTCATGCGACCGGGGGATTAATGTCGACGTCCATGGAAACAGACGTAAACTGAGTGTTTGTGAGAAGATGCAGCGGAAATGTGAAGTCTACGTTGTGTTCTGCGTGTGAGGTCGAGATCACATCATTTTTTTTCTCGGCTTAATTTACGTTTTAGACATTTAGCTCCAAACTGACTTTGTGCTGTCAGACTTCCGTCTTCTTCATCTCCCTGTCTCGCAGTGATCGAGACGTATTTTGTGTTAAACTCTGCTTTTCCTCAACACACTTCAAGCAATCTAATCTAATATGTAATTACAAGTTTCTAATTAATTTTCTGCTATAAATGTCTCGCACCACACACAATTTAACATGTGTTCCTTTTTCTCCACTTGGATCTTCAGTTTCATTTCTTGATAATTCTTCGCTGTTACTTTGCTGTTACTATACGTTGCTGCAGCAGCACGTATACTCTCCCAGTGGAGATCGTAACAGTTTCTTTTCTTTGTCTCACAGTTGTTATTTTTTTGAACAGCTGTATGATTCATTTTCATTCTCACATAAAATAATGAAAACAGAAAATTCTTTCCGTCTTTAAATCAGAATCCTGCACAGCATCCAACCTTTACCTGCTCCACCCACCTGCTTAAGATGTTTATTGAATTAGCTCTTAATATGTCCTCCTTTTGCTGTCAGTTTAAACTCACCCTGACCTGTCTGTGTGTGTGTGTGTGTGTGTGTTTGTGTGTGTCCAGGCACGACAGAGCGGGTGTGTCTGATCCAGGGGACGGTGGAGGCGCTGAACGGCGTCCATGACTTCATCGCCGAGAAGGTGAGGGAGATGCCTCAGAGCACCCAGAAGACAGAGCCGGTCAGCATCCTGCAGCCGCAGACCACCGTCAACCCAGACCGTGTCAAACAGGTCAGTCTGACTGTCGCTTCTATTGTACTCTGTTCTATTCCAGGAAACTCACAGCAACTCCAGGCTATCCCTACAATTATATGTGTGTGTGTGTGTGTGTTTATTAGTTTTGTTTGTGCGTGTGTGCCAAGCTCTGCCTCGGCTGAAGGGCTGCGTGAGGAAGAGAGGGAGGGAAGTGTTTGCCTTTGGAACGACAAATGGTGTGTGTTTCTGTGGTCGACTTGTGATTTTCTGTTTGAGTGAAGCTGAATGAAGAAGAAGAAAAAAAGAAAAGTGACAGGCAACCGTACAGACATGAAACAGACGAGGGAGGGAGGGAGAGAGAGGGAAAAGGCAACAAGGAGACAAGAGTGAAAAAGATAGAAATAAAGAAAGAGTGAAGGAGAGGAAGAAGAGAGAAAAAGAAAAAAAAAGTGGAAAGATGGAGGGAAGAGAAAAGAGAAATAGAGCGGTTGAGGAAGAAAGATGAGATCCATTGAGACAGGATGCAGTGAGTGAGGTGTGAACATATAAACTCCACATGTGACATGAACTGTTGGCTGCTACACTACACACACACACACACACACACACACACACACACACACACATACACACACACACCCACACACATACACACACACCGGACCCAAAAAAAACATTCACAACCACACCACACACACACACACACACACACACACACACACACACACACACACACACACACACACCCCCACACACATACACACACACACCCCCACACACATACACACACACCCACACAAACACATCACACACACACACACACACACAAACACAGACATCAAGTTTGTGTGATCATCTTAACGGAGAACAATGCACTTCAACTTTCCATCCCACTGACTTCTTCTCTCTCTCTCTCTCTCTCTCACTCTCTCTCTCTCTCTCTCTCTCTCTCTCTCTCTCTCTCTCTCTCTCTCTCAGTTCTCTCTCTCTCTCTCTCTCTCTCTCTCTGTACTTGGACCAGCTGTTGGGGAGTTTGTGGTTGGAGGATGAGTTGTTGTCACTGTCGCCTCCCAATATGGAAGATGTTTATGTAACAATGTTGTGTTATTGTAACTAAACACTCATTGACAGAAGCTTGTGCCATGAAATATTAAAGCAGGATCACGTCTGCTGTCATTGCTCATGCAGCCATTCAGCCTCTGAGCAGTGAGGACCTTTTTATACTCTGTCTCCTCTAACGTCACTGTTTGCAGTAGCATATTTTGTCCATAAGGTGGCTGAGGACATCATTTCCACCGGGGATGCCCCTCACTTTCCAAAATCCTGTTTTGTTTTTTTTTTTTTTTCCCTTGGATTTTGCTTCTCAGGACACAAGCGGCTCCACCTCCTGCATGGAGGTTTGCAGCTTGTGAGGACAACTGCAGACATTACTCGGGCTTAAGAAAAAAGTAAAACATTAAAATAATCATTGAGCTGTTTTTATTTAAAGATAGAAAACAGTAGAACACCAGCTCATCATTCAGAGATAGTTGGACAGTAAGTCACAGAGCTCTTTGGAGTAAAGAAAGAGACTTAAGACATTATTAAGTTTAAAGGTTTAGATTTTGTATATAATATAATAACAATATTTATCAAAAAGTATCAGGTCTCTGTCAAGCAAATGATATATGTCGGTTGGATTAGCACATAACAATGCAGAAATGCATATAACTTTTTGATAATTTAATGTATACTTTATTCCTTTTTTTAATTCAAAATGGAAAAGTGATCGAATTTAATGCAACACTGTTTGTTTTCCAGATTTTGACTTTGTTTATTTATTTATTTGTATTTATTTATTTAATCGCCACCAAGGTAGCAACCACACTTCCTGAGGTCCACCCAAGGAAACGTTACATCATAATGCAAAACAATACTGTAAATTAAAATCCAAGACAAAAGGGAACAAGAAACAATAACGACCACAATGACAAGTTCCCAATCTACGTCTAAACAGTCAGTACAACATTTGATACTATACATATATAGTAGTACCACTAAAAACAGCATGTACAGTGAATGAAAAAAAATGCTTCAGTGGGAGTTCTGCAGCCAATCAGAGAAGAATCCTCAGACGGCTGCGTGATGTCATTATTCACATTATAGAGAGACGACTTCACTCATTTCACAAAGTGCAAGTTTGCTAAGAAACTTTCCATGAAGCTCGTTCCACTGCTGATTTCATCTGAGAGCCAACAGCAGCTGCGTAATGAAGGACAATTAGTGCGGCCATTGATTATGATCCCAATCTGTTTAAGTGATTATCATCATTCTCTCTTCATGATCGCTCTCTATTGATTAGTCAGGTCTGGCATTGTTTCCATGTATTGACTGTTCGGGCCTGCCAGTCAGTGCACTCTACCACACACACACACACACACACACACACACACACACACACACACACACACACACACACACACATTAAAACACACATTGAAAAACATTACAGGAACTATAAGTAAAGAAAAGAAATAGTCAAAATGAAAAACTGAAATGATGACATCTCCTGCAGAGTAAAAACCTGAATTACATTTTAAAAAATGTCCCCAGAAGTGTCTTGTGTATCCTCCACGTCTTTAAGCTCCACTGTTGCGTTAGAGTTGCGTATGTTTTCCCCTGCTGCGATTTCTCATCCTCTGTCATGAGCAGAATTTGGGGCGGAGGAAGGAAAGGAGTGCTACGCTATTATAGTTTTGAATAATTATAGTTATCAGACCTGTGTACACACACACACACACACACACAGTCCTCAGAGATAGAGGTTTTTTGCCGAGCACACAATTCTAAGGTGCAGTTTTGAGTTTTATGCATAAATAATCAATAAAGGGTACACACACACACACACACACACACACACACACACACACACACAGATACACTTACTCACCCACACTCCTCAGGCCCACACACACTCGACTGATGCAAATAACAGTGTTGTTTGCACATATGGTGTCTTGTTTTCTTGTGCCTTGTAATTTTAATGCTAAATTTCATCCGGCTGCTCACTGATGTTGGTGAGGAGGTCGGGCTCTTACTCAGCGCTGCAGTTCATCCCAAAGGTGCTAGATGGGTTTGAGGTCAGTCAAGTTTTTTCCACTTCAAACTCAGGTTGCAGTTGCCAGGCAACCAGTGGAGACTGCAGAAAGTTAATGCAGCACTGCTGAACCCCCCCCCCCCATAAAACAGTGAACTCTCATTTTTACATTTTTACAGTTTTCCCCTGTTTCATGTCTTTATGCTAAGCTAAGTCGTTAACAAAATGTCAAACTCTTCCTCTAGTACCAGCCTCAGTATGTCCCTGTCACCTGCTCCTCCTGCACAGTTAATATGTCTGTGTGTTTTTTTTTAAATTCAGTTTGCATCTTCTGCATCTTGAGCATCTGAGCCCGGGGCAGACTGACAGCTGAGTAATGCTGTTTTGGACGAGGCGAGCAGCCGCGGGGAGACAAGCAGGCTAATAGCTGCTGATATTTAGACGCCTGTAATAGAGGGCGAATCCCCCTGTTGCTCTTTAGGCTATTTATACCACGTCAGAGAGGAGACTAAATGGGTTTGTGCTGCATTTGACGACACACAGATACGCACATGTTCACACAGAGAGAAAGAAACCCCTACATTAAAATAACCTCTTCAGCCCTGCTGGACACACAGAGACCTCCACCGTTCAGAGACACCACATTTCAGCAAAAAAAACAAAAGGAAAAAAAACCAACAAAACAAACAAAAAAAAAGATAAATATAAAACATCATGTTTTGCACACAAATGTGTTGAAAAAATATGATAAGATAATTATTGTGACATTTTAATGCATTGTAAAAATAATTTATGTCTGCCATTGTGTTACTCATGGATTCAATTATAGTGAAAATAAACTATTCCCCTCTTTGCCGGGGACCCCCAGGGGTCTTTGAGGGGGTTCCTGGGACCCAGACCACACTTTGAGAACCACTGTGGTACAGTACAGAGACGTGCTTTGAGCAGCCAAATGTGTTGCCATTGTTTCTAAAACAAAAAGAGACTTATGGAGCTCCTGAAATGATTATTATTATTATTATTTTATTATTATTTTATTTATTTATTTTCAAAGTTTCTGCTGCACACCAGACGCTTGGAAAAAAATACTTTCTCATGTCATGCTCATGTCGTTTCATGGGTTTCTGCTGAAAACTATTTAATAGTATAAAAGAAATGATATATGGAAGAAAAATGAATGTAAAAGTAATATTTGGAATAAAAACACAGTACCCCAACAAACACATACGCAGACACACTCATACACACACTTAAAGTCGGGGTAGTGAGCTGGTGGTAATTTAAGACGTCTTGGTCGACCCTCACAGGGTTTTAAAAGCATGGTTGTCATTGTGGAAACAGTTTTGTAACCAAAACAACACAAACTCACTTTGATCCGAGGAATGGAGTTCATGACAACACACACACACACACACACACGTTGACATACACACCATCTTACACATGTGTGCTTGTGAAAGATGAATTGGTGTCCAGTGCGCTGCAGCCGTTGATTGTCTACTATTTCGGGTTGTGGATAAAATATCTTCTCCTTGTCAAGAGTCCGGCTGTTGCAGCATGTGGTGTTGGCATTACTGCGTAACCCCTGGGATTGGGTGAGAGAGAGAGAGAGAGAGAGAGAGAGAGAGAGAGAGAGAGAGAGAGAGAGCAGATATTTGAAGGGTGTTTGTGATGTTGTCGGAGGAAGAGAGTTGGATCGAGAGGCTGAAAGGAAGAGGGGGAAACAGAAAAGCATGGAGGAAGATGACATGAAGACAGATAGAGAAAGAGAGGGGGGGAGCAAACAGAGCCAGGAACGAGAGTCGGTCCGGCTGAGTGGGTGACTGAAAGCTGGATGCAGATCTGAACTCTTGTTAGCCGACAGCTGCAGAGTGACAGAGAGCCTCGCTGGAAGAAGCAGCTGCTGATAGAAAGAAAAACAGAGCAGCAGCGACGACACCGACAGACAACACGCCGCACTTCAAGGCCACGTGACGGGACAACCGACCAGTGAAGAAGAAGAAGAAGAAGATTTATGAGCTGAATGAATTCTTTCACCGGCTCTGACGGGACACGAGGAGAGGAAGAGACTTTATTGAATGACTTGAGGACTTTGATTATTTAGTGTTTGTTTTTGTTTCCACCTCTCAACACACTCATGTAAAGCATCGTCACACGCGTGTTCACACTGCAGCACACTCTAATGTTACGATGGAGAGTGTGGTTTAAATATTGAGAGTTTGTAGAGGTGGTGAGGGCTCTCAAAACCTGAGAGATGCAAACTGACTCATGCACCAAATGTAAACAAATTAGTTTGGCACTTCACACCACATTAGAGATTGTATTTGCTATATTTTTCTTTTAATAATACTGAATGATAAACTGTTTATTTCTATTTTCTAATGACATAAAATTAAACTAATTTTCTAAATACATAAACAAGCATTTATTATACACTAAAGAGAGTAATGCCACATGAGCGTTGCCACCCTCTATGTGAAGAAATAAGAGATCCAACATTTTAATAATGATGCTGTCAAGCATATTCATGAAATTTAAAAAAAAAAAAAAAAGCTATCTCAACCTTCAGCCCCAAATTTAAGTGAATGGATGGAATATCAGCAATAGGCAATAATCAATTTGCTGATTATTGCCTTGTTACCTATGTTGGTTATTGTATAATATAAGCACAGTAGTTCCTGCAGGGTGCTGTTTAAGATCAGACATATACACAAATAGGGGACAGCATTTAATTTTCTAATACGGGACGATCCCGTATTATACGGGATAGGTGGAAACCCTATGCCACATACAGTGTATTATCAGAGTATTTATCAGTCTGAGCTAATTTGCAGTCTTTGTCCCTGAATATTGAAGCCAATGTAGGAAGATGTCAGGTTCGGTTCCTGTAATGGCCACCAGATACTAGCACTGTTTTAAAGTGAAGTCAAACCGATCTATGAAAATACAAAATACAAACACATAGTTATTTATCACAAGAAGTAGGTCTGAATAGTTCATTTCAACCCCATCTAACATGATTAAAACTAATGTTCCATTAAAATGACATTCAGGCTTGAGGAGAGGTGTCTTGGGGGCTGGCTTGCTTTGACTGACAAGACTTTCAGCCTGTAGCACTCTGTGTTGTTTGCTGATGGCCCACCCACCTCAGCTCCACCCACCTCAGCTCCACCCACCTCAGCTCCACCCAGGCTCCTACATGTTGCATAAATTTTAATTAAAACAACTGACAAGAGAAGGTGAAGGCAATAAATCCAAATTCTAACTTGCAGGTGACGTGACAGACACAACATCTATGTTTTCTACAGTGTTACGGCTGCAGCCGGCGCCCCTGCACGTGTCTAACTCTTGTCATACTGTATGAGAAGTAAGATGTATGATTGGCTGCAGCTACAGGAGGCGTATTTGCGGGTCTAAGTTTTTGGTAACTCGTTTGTGATCATCCATTTACCTCTGGTTTTTGTGTGTGTGTGTGTGTGTGTGTGTGTGTGCGTGTGTGTGTGTGTATAAATCCAGTCTGAAGAAACCCCCCCGGGCAGCAGCACATAAACATCAGCGATCGTTACATAAAAGCCAAAGCCCTCTGAGACCTCCCATATATTGTTTATGTGTAATGTAGTGAGGCATCACCTACTTACTGCAATCAATACAGTATTCATATTGACAGTAAAACATGCCCTCTCCACTGTTACTGTTGCATTATGGTGTTTGGAAGTGAGCTGCCGAGCAGGAGCTGCGTCCCCTGTGAGATCAGCTGTAAATGGGCTGTGGTTTTGTTGTGGTATTATTCTGGGGCTATTTTTGGCCGGCGCTGCCCCGCACTCGCCTTTATTCAGACTGAAAACTGCAGCGGGACTTTGACGTTGTACAGTTGTACCAAGAGCAGCGTTGAAAGATGAACACCCACACACACACACACACACACACACACACACAGATACAGTACAGAAGCATTTACTCACATCCACTCCAGTCTTTTTCTTCTTTTTTTTTGTTTTCCTGGCTGCTCCCTCTGACCTCTTCCTGCAGGAGAGAGAAGCCATTTCCTGTGACCTTTCACCTCCAGCATGAACACCTGTTTCCTTCTTCCTGTTATTGCCTCCCTGCACAGGAAGTTAGTCATAAATGTCAGGAAAAGTAGTCTGGCTCACTTTGTGTCAGATGATGAAGGGGTGGGAGTGTTAGACTCTGAACTGAGTTGGCAAGATAGAAATAATTCAGCTTCAGCCAAAAACTGAGTCAAACACACCAACAGTGAGAAGTTCTGTGTTGTTGTTGTTGCCGATCAATGAATGGAGGAATAAATGAATAGCACTGGCCTTCAATAGCTTTTTAATTGAATCTGAATCCTTTCAAATCCCTCATCAAATCCATCTGGGTTCAGCTCTCAGCATTTGTGAGTGATTAAAGTCAAAAATAACTCTAATGACACGCATGAAAGTCTACCTGGGAGATTCTGACCACTGAGACAGACATGATATGATCAGCTGATCGCCTCGTCGCAGAAGACTCTGGTCGACTTCGTTTCATCTTTCTCTGACAACTCTTCAGCTGAGTGCAGACACCTGCTTGCAAAGATCACATGACCAGACAGAAGCTTCATGTTGCCCTGCAGCTACAGCTCATATATTCACGTTATTTCAGCTGGTCAAAGTCTCAGTGAATCTGTTGTACGTTGGTCTTTGCTAATAAAGAGAAAAGGGAGATTTTTTTTTTTTTTACAAAATTGGACGAGAGATTTGTTAGAACCAGCGCTCTGGATAGATGGACGGACGGATGGTTGGATGGATGGATGGACGGACGGATGGTTGGATGGATGGATGGATGGACAGACAGATGGATGACATCATTTGTCTTGTGCCTGGGAGAAATGATCTTACTTAAACCTGCAATAACTGAGTGTTTGGCCACTTAGGCACAATAGAAACAACTTGCAGGCACAACATTGCAGAATCATTTCCATATCCAGCAGTTATGGAACAACATCATTCATTTGGAGTCATGTTTCTGTCCAACACTCTCTTTTATCTCTGTTTTTGGTCTCCACCAGCCCCTGAGGGAAATATCTGGCTCTTTAGCTGCTCAATGCTCCACTGTGTTCACCAGCTGCTCTCTAACAGTGTCCGTCTGCTGGTTGTTGCCGAAGAGGTGGTGTGCAGCCAGGTTTTAGATCGGGTTTTAGGTGACAACTCTCTGTAGGCTCATCACTGTGAATGACCTGTTTCGTATCGTCATGGTTGTTATTATGAAAAATATCAATAATAGCTGCTTTAACAAGTTAAACTCAATCAAAACTCACATGGCAGCAGTGATAAATAAAGAACATACAGGGCGCACCGGCAAAACGTCGTATTCTCTCGTCTTGTGATCAGGGTTTTACAGTTTGTTGCTTTCAAACCTTCTTATGTAACGTCTCTGCCTCATGCTGAGTCAGCAGAATAACACACACGCACACACACGCACGCGCACACACACACGCACACGCACGCACACACTGTTCCTCTTATCTGCTCCAAACGGAGATGATTGAGTGTCTGCATTATACTAACTCTGCTGTATTTCATATTCGACTGCACCGAATGACCTGAACATATGAAAACCACACACAGAGAAATCAACTACAGATGTGACATTCTGCCTCCTTTCTCACGTCCTGTCACATTCTTTTCTTTCTCTGTGTCTCTGTGGGGGGCATGCGCAAAAAAAAAAAAAAAAAAACGAGGAGGAAAAATTGTAGCAGGTGTGATGTACATGCAAAAAAAAAAAAAGTCCTGCCTCATGGGGAGCGGCTTCAGCAGAAGGGAGGGAGGTTTTATGGTGTTTTTGACCTTTCTCCTTGTGGGCTGCTGGACAGAGGGGATGAGAGGAGAGGAGGTAAACACAGAGGAAGAAAGACAGGAGCGACAGTTCATTACATAAAAAGATTTTCTGTTGTTGAGTAATATGTTTTTATTTTACCTGTAACACTGTATTCTCTTTATTTTGACACCCAATCGAAGAAGCTTATGTCTGAGTGTTGCTGTATGAGCGTGCGACACAGCAGGTGATGCTTTTTTTTAAAGGACTCTTCTTTCCTCTGCCAGGAAACCGTTGTCTGTGTCGCCTCACATGCAGCAGCAGACTGAGAGCGTTCTGCTGTGTGGAGGAGGATAAAAAATGATCAGCAGGTATGATCTTCTAATGCGTCTGAGGGGGATTTGATTCATTATCGCACCGATCACTCCTCCCCCTCATGTCTCACGCATGTTAATACTCAACGCGGCCTCCTACAAATTCCATCAGTGGATATTCTCATTAGTGATTTATAGTCAGTATCAGGAGTTCGGGAAGTCGATGTTTGGAGATTAGTTTTCCAGATCATCGTATTCTGTCAGTTGACATTTTTACTATTTAACTGTGACCAAGATTCATTTTAAAACGTAGCCAGGAGGCTTTAATTTTTCAGCTACGATCGGACTTTAACCAGAAATAAACTTCCAGCTGTGTTGTGACGATACAAGAAGTTTAATATTCTGCCTGATATTATTACGTATTAAAATAGCTTTTTTTTTTTTTTTTACATTTCACTAACACTAAACAGATTAAATACATTTTGCTGATGATACTTTTACTTATGAATGCAGATCTTTTAGTTGTATATTTACTTTGTCACTTTTACTTAAGTAAGGGATCTGAGTAGTTCCTCCTTCACCGACAGAGACTGCACATCAGTGATCATCCACCACTTCAAAAAAGTAAAAACAAAATATAATCGCATAATTCCTCTTTGCACCCGTCGGGAATAATCTAGTAATAACTCATAAATCTGGGAGGAGGAAAAGAGAAAAAGAGGGTTATGAAGGATTAATGTGACAGACAAGAAGACGACTAGGAATAACGATCCTGCTGTTCAAACAGAAAACTCTCCTGTCAACAAAAGGCATCATCTCCAAGTATATTCTACATGTGCTCGTTCCAACACTTCACTGAAGTTACAATACGTGATGTTTTCCTTACATCCAGCATCAAGTGGAAAAATTCTAGATTTACTGTGCATCAATTTACTGTCTGCACTCATCCCCAGAATTCAGCTGGACATGTTTGGTATCTTTGGAAACTTGAGATTTTGTGGGTTTGAACAAGTCTTGGCTGCACAGCATGGACGTGATGATGGAGCCAGGGGGAGCGTTTAGGCAGTTAAAGGAAACGCACATAATGTTTAGCAGTCACCAAAAAACGTGATTTGTGGTCTGAACTGTTGTTTACACAAACATTTTTCATGCGTCAAGCTGTAATATTTTGACGTTTTGTCTAAGCTTGTGCCAGTGTTTTGAAATGGACTTGTCTCTGAGCTTTAACCTGTTAAGGCGAGAAAATCACACACAGTAAACTTTCATGCTGTGTGTATGTGCAGATATCTACAAGCTCATGATGATGAGTTTAATGCTCCCAGAGGAAAATCTGCTCAGGAGATCTTAAACTACAACAGGACGAGATGCAGATGTAAAGATGTAAAGTGTATACATTATATATTATAAATGCAAGAGTGTGTTCATGTGTGCATAATGTGCTGCAGGAAATTAGTTAGCATATTAGCACTTCAGGTTCCCTTGTCCCAAAGTCTGTGGGTTTTTTGAATGGGTTTATTTTCAACACATTTTCATGTTTTATTCAACAACATAAAATATGTCACTAAATACCCCAGTCATGATTGTTTTAAAGCTTTTATGTCTCTTAAAAAAAGGCTGTTTGCTAACAAGTGGCTAAATGAGACTACAGAGGTTGTCAGGGACGTTAAACATCATCACGCTGAACATGAAAACCGATCTACTCATCAGCTCACCTTCACACCCTCGTTGTGTTTAAACTCGTGCTCTTACAAACTGTTACTTGCTTTTGTAGAAGAAGTAAGAGCTAAATTAAACTACAAGGTGGAAGTTTAGTGATGGTGACGCTGAAGTCATGTGACAGTGGCGCAGTTCATTTGTAGCCTAACATTAGCAACATTAGCTTTTTACTTCTGCCGATTGTATTTAAGCTTCAAAAATCATAAAGTTGTGTTCATTTGTGAAGATTATCCTTCTGAAGAATTATTTGATTAAGTATCATAAACTTGTGTTTGTCACAGAGCTTATTTCCTGCAACAATCCAAAAGCCAATGGAAAAATCCCATTAAAGGGAACCAGGGTGATTTTAACTTCCTACAAAAATACATCCATCCCTGCAGCTCCGTGTTGACGCACAGCAGGAACAAAATGCAGAAAAAACCCTGGTGAGGGAGTCAGGAAAAAATCTTTGTGTGTACAAGCACCACATATACAGTACAAGCGTGTATGGATATACTTGTGGGTGTGTGTGCCTGTGTATAAAGTCGTCCCAGTTAACACCACGTTCCCTGGCTGTCAGTCATTGTAGCCCAGCTCTTCTGTCCTACAGTTATTTTTAACCCGCAGGGGGGTTTCTGTGCTCCTGGATGAGCCAGAGAAGGAAAGCTGAAAGACGGCGAGGGAGATGGAAAAAGAGGGATGACACAGACAGATCGAGACAGACAGGGTGATGAGGGAGAGGCAGAGGGAGCGAGCGAGGTAGAGGCAGAGTGGGAGAGGGAGAGAGAGAGCGAGAGAGAGGCGACTAAGCCTGTGGATCAGGAGGAGGAAGATTAAGCTGAAGTCCCCTGCTTAAGACTTCAAAGTTCAAATGCCAGCAGCCTCAACAGTTGTCCGCTGTCCTCCACTCGAACTGTGTGTGTGTGTGTGCGAGTGTGTGGATGCGTGCATGTACATCTAAGAGAACATGTGTGTATTGTTTGGGGTGTTTATCTGTTTTTCTGTACGTCTGCCTGTGAAGGATTGTTTACACATTTTACACATGAATACAGGTGAAAATGTGACTCCATGTGGGTCTTTGTGCGTGCGTGCGTGCGTGCGTGCGTGCGTGCGTACCTTCGCTCGCGTGTGCATGTGTGTGTGTGTGTCTGTGCGTTTGACCTTCAATGGCAACGCTGACAGAGGGCCTTGTGACCTGGATGGAACGCGACACAAAGTTTGGATGAGAGGGCGGCCCATCATTACCACCATGACAGCTCCGACATAGTGAGAGACAGAAGAGGAAAGGAAGGAACGAATGGAAAGATGGAGGGATGAAGGAGGGATGACAGACAGAGGAAAGGGAGAGAAAGAGGAGAGAGAATCAGCGGGAAAGAGAAGAGTTTTCACTTTTTGATTTCTGATTATTCGTAATTTTTCGTGGTGTGGAGCAGGTTATAAATATGGGATTTAATCAAAGTTTAATCAAACAATTAAAACGTGAATGTATTTACATCAATGTGCAGTTTGCATGAAGAGTTAAACTACAATAACAAATCTCACACAATCAAAAAATATCTGTGGACTGCATGCAAAAGTAAAACCCTTTCAGATTTACTTGCAGTTTAACTGTTCTCATGGATTTTTTTGTTACTCTTTGGGATGAGATAATCCAGCCTCAAATGAAAACAATAATACAAGCCTGCTTTAATCCTCTGAAGTCTGTTTTTGTGCATCAGCTCACGGTGGCCAAACTTTAACTAGCTCCGACATCTCAGGAGATTTTAAAGAAAACTTTTTTTTATCTTTAGCAGTAAAAACTGAATCATGTGGAGCCTGGGCCATAACTTATTCAACATGACGCCTCACAGACTGAAATATTTCCAGCTTAGTGTGAATGAAAAATGTCTGACAGCGTCGGTGTTTGTTTGTTCTGCTCAGAGTTTGGTTTCGTAAAAAATCAGAATGTAGACAGAAGGGACAGAGACCAGAGGAGCTGTGTGTTAATACATCTGCACGTCAAGGTTAAACCCAAACATACCTACCATAAAACGGTGTGTGCATGTGTGTGTGTGTGTCTGTGTGGGATTGTGTGTGTGCGTCTTGTCACGGTTGTATACAGTTTGCTTGCTTCCTGGTTTGTTAAATGAGACATTGTTCTCTCAGATTTCCGTGCTTCGATGACCTCAGGACCCTGTTAGCTTATCACTACTACTTATCTATGCAAAACCAACACACACACACATACACACACACACACACACAAGCAGACACACACATACACACATTCACAGATGCACAAAATGACCTGCACGCTTTGATGAAGCAAAGCAAAACATTTGCCCCCTCGGCCTCCGTCCGTCTGTCTGCTTCAGAGCAACAGGGAGACTCCACAGCAACTTAGTAGAGGAATTCTCCTCAATCTGCTCGATCGCTGAGGAACATCTTCTCTTGTCCGCTCTGTTCATTCATCAGACTATGAGTTTATTGGACAAGAACGAGGGGGAGGGAGAGAGAGAGAGAGAGAGCATGAGGTTCTACATCTCAGCCGTCTCTGCTGAGGGCAGGGAGGATGTTTAAGTGTAGCAAGGTCACAGAAGTAGATGAAGAGAGCACAGCTGCCTACAGGGGATTAAACTTTCTCTTATAGATGATGAGGACACTCTGCAGCGCGGCCTTTTGAATTTTAAAAGATGTGCTTCACAGATCAGACTTGTTAAAGGCTGATCCAGGCTCCTGCAAAATCATCTGATCTGTGCCCACTGACAACAGGCTGGTCGAACCTCGTCCGACCAGAGCAAAACTTGTGGCTCAGCTGGAAGAGGCTGTAAGCATCAACAATCTAAAGAGGTGTCCCGCGTTGGCTTAACTGTTGAGTCCGAGAAATCACTAAATATCTAATATCTAATATAAATATAAAGACTGTTGGTTCAAAGTATAAGCTCTTATCAATTTGACAGTTTTGGCCTCCATAAACCACCAACAGTCAAACCCTGAACTGGCTCCAAGTTGTTCTTGAATCAAATTGCCCCTCTCTGCTGTTGACATTGATTTGGGCTTATCTGCTAAGCCGGCATCCCTGCTGAAGTCAACACTTCCCATCCTTGCTCCTTCACACTGTTTGCCTGAGTGTATTCATGAACAGGAGATTGGCTTTGACCTAAGACCTCAGCCCAGCAGCTGCAGCAACAGGACGTTCTAGTCAGCAGCTGGATGGAAGGCAAACCCTTCTTCTCCTCTCCTCTCCTCTCCTCTCTCTATATATGTAGATATATGTATTTTTTAAGGCATATAATATATATATATGTATATATTATAATATAATATATATATATATGTACATATATTTCATATGCCTTAAAAAAGGCAAAAATATCTATTATAATAATAATATAATATGAAATCAATCTTCTTGTTACATGTATATGGTATATATATGTTTGTGTGTGTATATATAGATATAAAATAATAAAACAGAAAGGGAGACACTAGAGATCAGAGAATGTAGAAAAAAAAACTTCAAAAGACCCTTAAACCAGAGCAGCTGAGGAAAAGAAAAAAAAAACATGAAAGAGCCATCACTGTAGGAGCGATTGCCTGCATGCTGCCAACTGTCACATAATCTTCTTCTTTGTGGCGGCTCTGCAGAAAGGTGCTGGGAGCAGAGGATTGTGGGAAGGTAGGAGGCTGCGCGACTGAGTTGGCCATTAGAGCGAGCCGAACCAACAGCGTCAGCTAAAAAAAGCAGGATGAAGATGATGATTTCACATTAAAAACACCCTTCAGATTGAGTGTGTGCGGATTGTGTGTGTGTTTGCGTGTGTGTGTGTTTGACCTTGTAAGAGGAGGTTTGGTTTTATGAACAGAGGAGAGAGAAAGGAATGAAAGATTGAAATGCACTGTAAGACTGCGGCGGAAAAAAAAACCCACCATGATGCAACGCGTGAGGAAAGATGGAGTATGTAGGTTTAAAAAGCTATATATAGAATGATAGGTCTAAAACCATTATAATCCCGTAAACATGAGATAGAAGGAGAGAAAAACGACAATATGGAAAGAGAGAAATGTGAGGAAAGAAAAGCAGAGCAGGCGGAGGAGGAGAGGAGGCGAGCGGAGAACCTCATTAGCAGAGAATCAGTTGGATAGGAAGATGGTAGATGTGATCATTAGCGCCAGGAGGGATCAGACATCGCTGTACGCCACTGTTTATCCTCCCACTTCTACACCAACACTGTGTGTGTGTGTGTGTGTGTGTGTGTGTGTGTGTGTGTGTGTGTGTGTGTGTGTGTGTGTGTGTGAAAGAGAGAGAATGTTTCAGTGCAGAGTGCAGAGGATGAAAGGGCTCATGGGTAAAATCTTTTCGGCTCCCTCCCTCGCTGCTTGTCACTTACTTCTTTTATCCCTTGTCTCCATTTTTACCCCCCACCGCCCGCTCATCTCCCTGCCGCAAAAACAACCCTTCTGAAAACGCTGCCACTCGAAACAAAAATGTGCTGGAACATTTTCCGATGCAAAATTAGACTTCCAAATGAAATTTAAGGCATCGACGAGCGCTAAGGAGAGATATTTTTTTGTTGGCAAACAGTTTTCAAACCTTTTACAGCCCAAACTGACGCCCTGCTGTAATCACAGACTGGAGATCAAGGGGAAAAGAGGAATCTCCGTATAAATGTTTCCATCTGTTGGAGACTTTTATCCAAACTACACCCAAAAAATGTGAATATTGGTTCACGTATGTTTAGTAAATAATGTGAATGTTCATCAAAACCGTAACAGGTCATCATAAATCATCCAGCATATACTGGAGTGGTTAGTACAGCGTCGGTATGGAAAACTGAAGCGGATGATATAAGACAAAAAACTGATTTATGATTAGATTTGAATTTACCATGTTACTTTCAATTGCCAACTTAATCATACCACCATGGAGTCTCTGTAAAACTGCAGTATATAGCCTGCGTTTGAAGTAAGCATGACTTAAAAAAAAATCAGTCATTAAAAGAGTTTGAACATCAATTTGAAATATACATTAAATATGATAATCTGATTATATATAACATTCTTGTGATTTCAAACAAAGCCCCCAGCTCTAAGGGCTTTCTGCTATTAAAGGTAAGTTGAGCTCAACAGAAAATAAAGCGTCTCAGCCTCAGCAGTGTTCACACTTTGTTAGCACTTTGCTCTTCTCATTAATCTACACAGGGCTGCAGATTGTAGCAGAGCCTCTGATAGCAGCAGGGCGTAAACAGGCGTGTTGAAGGAGCCTCGCTGTGTACGTGCCTCACACTAACAACCCGCCGATCAATAGACATGGACTACAAACTTCCACTTGTTCTGAAAGAAAAGACAAATGAACAAAAGAGAGAAAAAAAAACGCACCTGTTAATCCCACAAAGAGACAGCTCACAAACAAACACTCACAGGGGAAAGATAATTCTCTAATATTCAACTTGAAGCAGCGAGAAGTGAATATGTGACGCTGTCTGCAGGTTTGAAGTCGCTCGTATTATCGGCTCCCGCCTAATTTTCTATTTCTATGTAAATTCATCTTCCGCCTCACTGAAAGCTGCGGTGCAGAGAGCAAGCTGTGCAGCGTGGCAACAAACCGCTGCATCAAGGCCGCCGCCGCGCAGATGATGTTCGGCTTAAAACTCCAGCAAAGGGGAGGGAAGGAGGGGTGGGGGGTAAAGCTGGGAAGGTAATTGGAATAGCCTTGGCATTTTTCTATTGTAAGTTGAATTGATCCCTCTCAGTTTGGATTTTTCCTTTCTTCTTTTCTTCCTTTTCTCAGACAGAAAACAAAAGAAAATGGTGCATCAGTTTTTCTTTTCTCCCAGTTTGTTAAATCGATCACCCCCTCTCTCCCTCCCTCTCTTTCATTTTATCGTCCTCTTTTCTTTATCAAGGCCAAGTCTTTTTATCTGTTCAGTCCTCCCTCCTCCTCTCTCTCCAGCCCACACTCTATCTTTCTGCTCTCAATATGAATATTTGTCGTTCAGGCAGAGAGGAGATAGCTGTGGAAGCTTTGTCGGGAGTTGCTCTGCAGAGGGTGGAATCAATGCTAAGAGGAGAAAGTGTGGCGTCCGTGCACAAACACACTTATTTGCCAGGCGGCTAATGTGGAGCAGAAGTCGATAACATCTCCTGAAGGTGTCCTTGTTTGAGAAAGACAACATTGCAGAAACAATTTCTATCATTTTGTTTGCACTGTGGAGCAAAGTAACAGATTTTTGTTTCAACAAGTTGCAACAAAAGTTTTCCTGCTGAATGTTGTGTCTCAGACGTTCTCCCGGTCTGTTTCCATTCAGCAGAGTGAGGCTTTCATTGCACGTGGAGGTCAGTGCTGCAGCAGACTGTTGCGTCACTCACTGCCTACGTCAACGGAGCAGCAGTGAACCTGCACACACCAGGTTCTTTAAGACCTCAGGCCAGACCTGCAGACATCAGATCTGCTTGTATGTTATCAGATGGAGTAGGGAAATATAGAGTAGATATGAGGGTTCCACTTCAGCTGGCTGTTAAAGGGCAAAACTGCAGTTTCTCGGATTGAGTCGGGTTTTGTGGAGACGGTTTGTTAAGATAATTTGACAGCGAGGCCTCTCTGCCTTTGAATGAAAGAGCCCTGCTGATCAGTGACTGTTTAACTCAGAGAAATAGTGATCATGGTACTTAACAAAATTCAGCTCAATTTGCTTTCCCTCTAAATCTCTCATTTAAAATTGAGAAAGTGAAAGAAAGAAAAGTGTTGTCATGTCATCCCCAGAAATGTGTGCACCTATGATAATAATATTCAAATGTATTTTGGAAATGAAAAATATAATTTTTCTATGTTTTTGATTAAATTCATATATTTAGAGAGCCCTCATTGGACAGCTGGACAAAGTGCACATTTAAACACAGTCAAATAATAATAGTTAACTAATCAATTAATTGTCTCATTATTTTTTTGACAAGAAAAAATATCTGTCTTCTCTATCTTTTCAATTCAGACTGTTGGTTGGATAAAACAACTTTTTTTTTTTTACAGAATTAGACATTTTAAAGATCACTTGTAAATATAACTGGAGCAATCAATAATAATTATATAGTATATATAGTAACGAGGTTGATCGCACATTAAGTTGTGATCACCCTCATCACAGCACTTTCCTAAAGTGCATCATTTTCATTCATTAACCGATACATTAGTATTTTGGTGTTATATGAAGAATAGTATAACAGCAATAATTCACCACATGAAAATATGTGAAATGAAATATTCTGTTCTGTGCTGTGTTTGGACATGGAGAGTGTGTGTGTGTGTGTGTGTGTGTGTGTGTGTGTGTGTGTGTGTGTGTCTGTGTCTGTGTCTGTGTGTGTGTGTGTCAATGCCTTACTCCCTTTCACTACCCTTTGAATGCTGGAGCTGTGTTTCCATGGCAACGCTGACCCCTGGGAGTCAATGTTATTTTTTTCACACAAGTAGCCTCTTTAGAATTCCTCTCTCTCTCTCTCTCTCTCTCCTCCATCCTTCCCTCCCACTCTGTTTACCTCGCTCTACTTCTTTGTCTCCTGTTCTCTCACCTACTCACACTTCATCTCTTTCTCCTCTTTTCTCTCTGTTATGCACCAAAGAAACGAAAAGAAAAGGTCTTTATTCGTTATGTGTTCAGGTGGTGGTCGTTGATGCTGATGCTGACACACGCACACACACACACACACACACACACACACACACACACACACAGAGAGAGCACATTAGGAACTCTCTCCTTCTTGCTCTCTCTGTATTCAAACGTGGTTCAGACTTTTTCTCTGCATCTTTTCTTCGGCTCTTTTTGTCTCCCGTCCTTCTCGAGGCCACCTCTGAAAAGCAGGTCCTGGCAAAGTCCTTTTTTTAATGGCTGACCTTCTGGCTGACGTCTTTAACGTCTACTCTTGAGCTGAACAATGTCTGCGTCGTTTTTTTTATATTTTGAGTGACAAAAGAATGATTTTTTTCAACAAGCCTTTATCACATAATTCATAATTTTGTCATTGCACTGTGTAGTTTCAGTTCAAGGACGGTTGTTGTCATGCGTGTTAAATCGTAACATCACAACGTCTTTTTTTTAACTGTCCAGTCAATAAAGGAACTCACTCAGGTGCTTATATTATTTGCTAGCTAAGGCAGATTTGCTATGATTATGATGAAACTTGTGTCACAGATCAATAACCTATGATTTTTTTTTCTCTTTATTTCCTCTTTTCCTCCACCCACCCCTCCCCCTCTCACTAGGCCAAGCTGATTGTCCCCAACAGCACGGCGGGGTTAATCATTGGTAAAGGTGGAGCGACAGTCAAGGCGGTGATGGAACAGTCTGGGGCGTGGGTCCAGTTATCCCAAAAGCCAGAGGGCATCAACCTGCAGGAGCGCGTGGTCACCATCAGCGGGGAGCCCGAGCAGAACCGTAAAGCTGTGGAGATCATCGTCCAGAAGATCCAGGAGGACCCACAGAGCTCCTCCTGCCTCAATATCTCCTACTCCAACATCACAGGGCCCGTCGCCAACTCCAACCCCACCGGCTCCCCATACGCCAACTCGACCGAAGTCATGCCGGCTGCGGCAGCCGCCGCGGCCGCCACGGCCTCATCTCTGCTCGGCCAGGCCGGCCTGGCAGGGGTCGGGGCCTTCCCGACCACCATGTCCAGCCTCTCAGGCAATGACCTGCTGGCCATCACCTCTGCCCTCAACACTCTGGCCAGCTACGGCTACAACACCAACTCCCTGGGCCTGGGGCTGAACCCCGCTGCAGCCTCAGGGGTGTTAGCCGCCGTAGCAGCTAATGCTAATCCAGCAGCTGCCGCCGCAGCTAATTTATTAGCATCCTACGCCAGCGATGCATCCACCAGCGCAGCTCACCCAGCAGCCGGTCTTGGAGGGTTCTCCCTGGGATCCCTGGCTGCCGCCACAGGGGCCACCAATGGCTACTTAAGCGCTGCATCACCACTGGTGGCATCATCTCTACTGGCCACGGAGAAGCTAGCAGAAGGAGCAAAGGAAGTGGTCGAGATCGCTGTGCCAGAAAACCTGGTGGGAGCCATCTTGGGGAAAGGAGGGAAGACGCTAGTGGAGTACCAGGAGCTGACCGGTGCCAGGATCCAGATCTCCAAGAAAGGCGAGTTCATCCCCGGAACTCGGAATAGGAAGGTGACCATCACGGGTTCCCAGGCCGCCACACAGGCTGCACAGTACCTGATCAGCCAGCGAATCACCTACGAGCAGGGGGTACGCGCCACCAACCCACAGAAGGTGGGCTAAACCTGACAGCCAATAAGAAACGAGGAGGAAAAGAGGAAAAAAAAGAGTGGGGGCTTGGGGGAGGAGTATAAAAAAAGTGAGAGTGAGAATGGAAAAAGGAGAGGAGAGCAAGAATGTTGGAAGGAATCGTCCGCGCCGTTTTCTTCTGCGTGTTTTCAGTATTCTCTATTAAAAAAAAAGTTTTTGACGCGAAGCAAAAATGTGCTGAGAAGACGAGGAGGGAGAAGGAGCGAGTTATCACGCTGAAAAACCAAGAAAAAAATGTGTAAAATGTAAATAAGGTTTTATTACTTAACGTCTTGACCTTTCGGGATTTTTTATTGTTTTGTTTTATTGTTTTTTGTTTTGTTTTGTTTAGTAAATTAAGCTGTCTGTTTGTTCGTTTGTGTATTATGTGGACAAAGCTGAATGCCATGTAGACAGGCCGACTGCCTGAGAGGCTACAGGAAGTGGGGGGATGGAGGGAAGGGCAGGGGCACGGAGAGGAGGAGGGTTGGCATTTACAGGGTACAACCCTTCACCCCCCCACCCCCCCCATCCCAAAATCCCTTATGGAAACAACCCTTACCCTTCCCTCCCTCTTCAGCCCACACCCGTCACCCTCCCGTAGGGTTTTTGTTTTTCTTCTAGTTATGATTTGCCCCTATGCCCCCCCCTCCCCCAAAGCCCCTCTCACTACTTGTCCCTGCCGCTGCCCACCCCCCACCCCCCCTTTACAGGGGTTTTATAATGAGCAAGACTGCAAACTTCAGACTGGTGTATGAGGGAAGAAACATCCTTGTCTCCCCCCTGAAACTTCTCATTCACTCCCCCTCTCTAACCCTGCTATGATCTCACCTCCCTCCTCCTCCTCACCCCTTTCTGGGATATGAAGGAAGGGTGGGGTGAAACAGGGGGAGGGGTGTGGGATGGGGGGAATCAGCTGGGCGTTTCTTCATTTGCACACCCGCCCTGTACACCGGAGTACCCACAAGCAGGTGGCAGCAGGCGGGGTGTGGTGTTAGGCACGGTAATACGCCGCTCGAGCCCCCGTCAAAACCAACCCCCTCCATACGCGGCTCTAGTGTTTGAGATAGAATGCCGAGGCGCACGCTGATGACCTCACGTAGTGCGAAACCTAGAAACGACGAGAGTGATACTGTGCAAGCTGCGGCAAACACACAGGATCTATGGCATTTTTTGCAGTCTGCTGTGACCATTCTATTAATGATATTGTCATGATTATTACAATAGGAATCATCACCATCGTCATTATTTATTAATGAGTTCACCCATATAAAGCTCAGTTGTTTCTTTTTTTTTTTTTTTAATCTGTGAATTCAGGTTGACATGAATGTAAATGAGACTATTTTTGATTTGAATCTTTTTATTTTAATTTAAATGGTTTGAAGATGAATAGTAATGTCACATAGTGTAATATATGTCTTATTTAAGTCCAGTAAGAAAGCCGCCCCAGGCATTAAGATCATTACAGTGAAGGATCACTTTATATATCCAGTCAAAGAGCAGAACAGGGAACACACACACGCACACACACTGAAACAAAACACTATGATGCCATATTTGGTGCTAGAAAAGGGAATTCACCATATCTATGATGCAGACTGCAGTGAGACCTCTAGATTAGCAGGAAGATATCTGTAAACCACTCACACCACAGGCTGCAGTGCAGCGTTTTAGCAGCTATCTTAACCTCGAAACGCCTGGTCGTCATGCTCGGCTATCCTAGCTCCAAAATATCCCCGCTCTCTTACATCTGTAGTAAAATGCCAGTCACAGTTCGCCTACAATGTAAAATTGTAACTGAAATAAATAATTGAGTTTGACCTGAGACTAATTCTCAGAAGAACTACTGCTGCTGCTCAGCCTGTGGTCTTCCAAACCCTTTAGATGAACCCGAACCACAGACTTAGATCAAGCAAGAGCACTTAAGACTCACAACGTACTACTGAGAAATGCAAACACGGAGTAAGAGGAAACACTGAAACATGACGAGGGAAACGTCGTCCGTCTGGGGTCCGCTGCCGGATCTGCGAGCCTCGCTTGTAAGGCAGCGTGGAGGATATCAGTAAAAGAGATAAATAGCCTCACTGATCTTTTGCCCTTATCAAGCAACCGTTCGACTGCCGGTGAGGTAAAGGGCAGAGAGAGATTTTCAACATATGTCCAGCGAGCTCGTTGAGCTTGTTTCTGCCTCTGGCAAACTGCAGGTCTCCCATGGCAACAGGTTTTCTGCCCACTTTAGACCCAGGAGGCTGCTGAAGATGCTGTTGTTTCTTTTGTTGTTAATTTTTTGTTTGTGTTGTGTTATTTTTTTCTTTTTTTTTTTTCTTTTTACAAATCGGAGTACACTGAATTTTTTGTCTTAATGCACTGTGAAGCGAGGGAGCGGTTCTCTCGGCCTATGAGGTCAGGGATGTGTGCTGTAGATGGCATTGTGATTGGATGGTTTTTTGTATAGCAGGGAAAAAAAAAAATACACATATATGAAATATATGTAGAATGCATATGAAGAACTTCACCAGAAATGCACGTCATATCTGAATACTGAAGGAGGAGAAAGAGACTAGGTCGATGAAGAGGATCAATCAATTGAGGTCAAGAGTTGAGATCTATTAGACTCTACTTAGCTGTTGTCTTGGAGGAGTGTTTTGTAATTAGAGGGCGGGATGCTGGGGGAGTGTTAGGTGTCCAGTAGCAGATTAAAGAGACTGGAACAAATTCTAAATTCACTTTTCTATTGCAGCTGTGTCTTTTCCATAAACAGTTGAAATTGATACTGCACATCCAATGGGCAAATCCCTGGACAGATATTTAAGTCCAACAGAAGTTGAAGTGTGACGGAATGTAAAATGCCAAAAACAAGGAGGGGGTGCATTTGATTTATTGACCTAAACAGCCTGGTGAGGGGAGGGAACACCTCTATGATACTTCTGATTCTTTTTTGAAACCAATCCGACTCAAAAATCCTCCACTGCGCTATCGAATGTGTCTCTCTGTTGGAGCGCCAGTGAGGGTTTATCTCCACAGCTTGGTAAGGAGGCTTCTTTACTCCCATCTAACACCATCCACACTCTCCTCACCCTCCCTCACACCCGTCCTCAGTCCTCCAGTGCACTCCCATCCTGACACCCCCTTCTCCTCCTACCACATCGCTCCATGGGTGACTATGTCTGGTGTTACGATCAATGCATGTCTGCTGCTTGCCCTGACAAACACCACAGATCAAGTCTCTCTTCTCTTTGCCTCCTCGGGGCAGCTGAGGCTCGGAGACGCCCTGATGCACCAACATCAGAAAACAAACACACCTGCAGAGGAAGTCATAGTTGAGGCTGGCAGGGCACAGTGCACAAACACTCTTATGTGTAGTTTGGATCAGTGCATTTTTGTTTTGTGACAGTGAAGAGAAACATTTTTAATTTGGAAAACCTTGCTGCACAAACTTAAAACATACACATATCGCGAGGGAATATTTGTCATCGATGGGGTTTGACTTGATTTTGGTTTGATATTTTGTGGCAAAAACCTCATGAAGACCATATGAAGGTGATGTGCTTTTGTTCCACTGTAGGACTGTACTGTGCTGCATGCATTTAGTGAGTGATCTTCCATTTAGTTTAGTGCATGTTATGTCAGGTTTGGGCAGGTAGACGTCTGCTTGATTTTCCATTTATCAAGCAAAAATGGCAAAGACTTGCTGATCACAGCTTTTAAGGATTTGCTGTTTTTATCTGTTTCACATAATTGTAAACTGAATATGTTTGGGCTTCAGACTGTTGGTCACACAAAACAAGCTATTTTTAGACTGTTCTGAGAACTCATGACGTGCATTATTCACTATTTTTTTTAAACAATTATTCAGTCAATCAAGATTAAGAAAACTGAATCGAAAGATAATTGCAGCCTTAGTTGTGTAGTGATGTCTGTGATGCTGATTCTTAAGCATAACCAAAGTAGGTTTAGTCTATTGTCCAAGTTTTACTGCTGACTTACTCTGGATGCAGCACAGTGCATTTACAGTGGAAAAACTGCATTGCAGTTCCTGATATAGGTGCCAGTTGATTTAATTAGTACAGGACAGATTTATTTTTCATCTCATTATTTAAACCTTTGAAAGATTTTTTTTTTTTTTTTTTTGTCTTTTACACAGCGGCCAATCTCTTTAGTTATCTTAAAGTTAGGTGATGGAGATAAAAATGTGATGATTACTGGAAGCAATACACGTAGTGGCATGTTGTCTTGTCCTGTCCTTTATCCTATGTCTGCCGTAGGAGCTTTTGGATTTACCTGTAGATACTGAATAGGTTTACACGAGTAAAACATTTTTTAATTTGTGGAATATGCTGCTATTTAATAATAACTGATGTACTAAAAATACAAGGTTAAAACATATCGAAATCTGTCCTTTTAGCTGGAGAGGCTAGTCTCAAGTGGCAGTGTAATACACGCTCTGTTATAAGCTGATGATAAGTTAATAATAGTGTAATTCTAACCTGAAGTTAAACCTGTGCCAAAATAGGTCTTTACAGCGTGAAGCTGTAAATGTGTTGATTTAAATCACATTAGATAAGAGGAGACATACTTTTATATTAAGAAAATGTGAAAAGTGCCAAATGAACCATATTTATAATTTACATAGGAAGGGAGTCGTCCCAGTGACACTTTTTAAGAACTAGGTAGACTAACAGACAAAGTATAGGAGTTTGTTTAAGCCCTCTCTGTTCCTGCCACAAGAGGAGGGAACCACCGTGTTAGCCAAGTGTTAGCCAGTCCTCTGGGAGCAACCCCTCCCAGAATGCAACAGCACTATGTCTCTGGGGCTAGACGAATCAATATAGCGATAGGTTAGCATAATGATGCTAAAAAGATGTGACTAGATAGCATTCTTAAATACAGCCTTTTATAGTTACAATGAAAATGTATTTTGTGGAAATAGATGTTATCTTTTTTGCACGTCTATATTGCATGATATCAAAGTGAAGCGCGGACAAAAAAAAAAGGAAAAAAAATCAATGAAACAAAAAAGAAGTGACAAAAAAAAATTAGGCAGTGTGTGTCGTTCATTTTACGGAGACAAATCTTTGCATGCAGATAAGGGTAGAGCATTTTGATATTGTTTTACACGCGTTCAAATGTTAGTTGTTTTTTCGAAGCGATCACGCTGAGTCCTGGTCCACGGGCCGCAGCTGAACAAAATGTTTGATTTCAATGTTACAACACAATGGATATTTTGTCGTTTCGTTGTCTAACCTTCCTCAGAGGAAAATGAACAAAACTCTCGAACAAACCTAAGACTATTTTGCTACTTGCTGAGCGAGCTTGTGATAAAATCTTTCTCAGTTGCTACCCAATTTCAGAAAGGAAAAAAAATAAAATCAGGATGTAATTTGAAATAAAGACTGAGATTGTCCATGAATGTACTCACCTCTGCATAAGTTTGCATATCACTCCTCTGACCATTGACGTGCAGTAGAGGCTTATGTGTGTTTTTCGTGTGTTTTTGTACTCTAACACTACTAACCCCCAACGCGCTGTGTCGAGCTCTCAGTATTACTCTGTTGTCTGTCCTTTTACCCCCCCTCCTCCCCCACCCTCTGAGCTCTGGCTTGTCTTGTCATTGATATGCACCTTACTGACCTCAAATATGACATGGAGCATGGAGAGATTCATAAAGGGAGACAGTGTGTGAGAAAGAGAGGTGAAAACGCCCCTCCCTCACCTACAAATCCCAGAAAAACACACACACACACACACACACACACACACACACACACACACAGTCTGTCTGCTGCACTCTCAGTCTCCCTCGGGTGCCTCGAATTTGGGACAGCTTGTGTTTTCACTCCCTTAATATGCAATCCAAGGCTCTGATATTGGGGAGAGAAACAACACTGAACATCGCCAGTGTGTTTTCAAAGAGGTAACGTCTCGATCCCCCCCCCCCCCCCCTCCCCCCCCCCCCCGTCCAGCCCCGTCTCTCTCTGTCTCTCTGTTTTTCCAGTTTAGTTCAATTAGATACTTTATTGGCTTCAGTGTCAAAAAAAAAAAAAAAAAGAAAGAAAAAAAATTGCCAAAGTCCGCCCACCACTCTCCCTCTCTCATTCTTTATTATGCAACCAGAACCCAGATGATTTTTTTCGGTGTGGTCATGTTTTGTATCCTGACACATGTTGTCATGGGAAATGGCCATGGCTTCCCGCAAAAGTTCCTACAAAAACTTTCCATTATTGCTCTTAGCGACATGTTTGCACTAAAGCCTCTGCTGTTACTGTGCATGGCAGGCCGAGCTGAGGTGGGGGTCAGTGTGCGAGACTACTGTAGATGTTGCAGCCTTATTGTAGGTGTTTATTCAGCAGTGTATTTCGATGTGCATGCTCCTCTCTCTCCCTCTCTCTGAGTTCGTCTGCTTTAGGCCAGCTCCGTGCTCGTGGTGTCTGTGTTGCAACGTAGCTGGCTAGTCATGTTGTTTTCTCTCTTTCTTTTTTTTTTTTTTTTTTTTTTTTTTTTAATTTTTTTTTTTAATTTTATTTTATTGTGATGCGTAGAGGAATGCAAACTTAACTCTCACCTGCTCGCCAGGTGACCTCATTGCTTCTCAGTGGGTGTGTGGCTCTTCGACATAAGTCCTCAGATCTTGTTTTCTGCCTCTCCCCTCCACCGCCCCACCCACCTCCACAAGCTCAAACCCACTCTCACCCACACCCACCACCACTGCCCCTCCCACCTCTTCAGACATATTATGGGACCCCGCTCTCACCCTTTCCCACACCCCCCTTCCTCCCCCAACTCGGGCCCCATCGAAGCACCAGCAACTGTAGACTGCATTTGTCATATCACTGTTTTTCTGTTCCTTCTTCTCGTTCTCTGTTGAATTTTTTTTTTCCTGGTTTTGATTTGTACTGTATGCTCTGTCTAACCTAGACCAGTTTTAACAAAATGCCATTTCTGTGTGTAGCCTGTTTACCCCTCCCACACACACACACACACACACACACACACACACACACACACACACACATACTCTCTCTCTCTCTTCCATGCCCTCTTTTTTGCACTTTCACTGCCCACTTCTCCTCCTCGCCCAAACATTCACACACTTTCCTCCTCCGCCTCCCACGAGTCTCTTCTCTCGAGTGCCAAAACACACACATAAGGAAAAAAAAAAAAAAAAAAAAAAAAAAAAAAACAAAAAAAAAAAAAAAAAGACAACAACAACAACAACAACTACCATTCCAAGCGTTTCTTTGAGTTGTTCTTGTGTGTCGGACATCCATCCTGGAAGCACCCATGAAGCCAGCATGCTCCGCCCTCATAACATGATGTCGCTCATGACGCCTCAACTGAACAGCACCTTGCCCCCCACCACCACCACCTCCTCCTCCTCCTCCTCCTCACCACCCCCCACAGAGCTAAACCCGACAAGGATTAACCCCTCTGCAGGTTGGCTACCTACCTACTGTCCTGCCTCTCAACCTACCTAAAAAAGCCCTACCGCTCATGCCAGCTGCTTTCCTAATTCTGTCATCTCTTCAGCCTGTGGGACTTCATTGATTGTGTGCCATAGTGTTGGGGGCACCTTTCACTCTCCTCACCTCCCCCTCTTTCTACCCCCGTCCCCCTCACCTTTTCTCTCTCTCTATCCTCCCCCTCCCCCCCCCTCCCTCTCTCGCTCTCGCTCCATTTGATTTTTCTCGATGGGAAAGATTCAAAAACTCCATTTTCTAATGATGATTTTTTTTGTTGTCGTTTAACATCCAAACCACGCACGCCGACACACGCACCGCCCCCGTGCGGTGGTGTGGGGAGTGTTTACGCACCGTCAGCTGCGCAGCCATCCTCTGTCTTCTTGAACTTTTTGAACTTTCACCCCCTCATGAACTTTATTGACCTTCTTCCTCCTCCTACCCCCCTTCTGTGTTCATCCAACTGTTTGGACGATAACTCTCCATTCCATCCCCAAAACCTCTCTGAGACTGTGCAATGCTAGCTGATATGATTGGATTTTTTTGTTTGTTTGTTTGTTGCTCATCATTGGGGACAATTCTCTGAGATATAAGTCAAAAAAGAACAAAAAAAAAAACTTATGAAAGGAAGAAAAAAAAAAACATCCAAAAAAAGAAATGCAGACAAACAAAAAAAAAAAAAGAAAAAACACTAAACAACTGTTTCTCCACAATTTCATTTTTTTTCTCTCTCATTGTAAATATTTTTGTCAGATTTTTGCTGAGCTGTAAAGAGAGAAGTGTTGAGCAGAAAGGGGCCGGCAGCATAAAGAGGAACTAGTGGACGCGGTAGACGATCATGACACTTTTCATCCTCTGTATCCGATAGTTAGGTCTGCCTGTATAATCGGCTATGCTAGTTCTACTGTGTTAACCTGTGCTGTTGTTATTAGTGTTGATTTACCTACTGTATTCGCTGTTTAGCTTCCATGTTGGCTAGCAAACTCTTTAGATAACTGTGCTCATCGAATAATAATACTAACCTTGGGAAGTAGTCCGAGCCATTCTCAACGTAGGCTTGTTTTTGTACATTTGTTGATGTTTTCCTAACAGTGAGTTGTAGTGGCACTAGTATCTTTTATCATCAAGCCATAGTTATTGAAAATGCTTGGTTGTGTTAGAGACATATCATCGTGGAAAACGGCTCGACTCGGCTCCTCCAGGTTGGAGAAAAACCCAGGGAGGTGGAGAGAAGAACATTTGAGAAAAAATAAAAAATAAAAAATAAATGAATAAGCTCCTCCTGGGCTACAAAACGAGGAAGCTGAGCTGCTAACTTTTGTGCAATACAGTCCTAGTTTACATAACATAGAATGATAGTTTAGAGATGATTAACCTCTGCAGGTGCCACTCAACCATCCTGCTGCCTGCAGAACCAAACGTGTGCATATCTCCATACATCGCCTCTATATCAGAGACATTTTGAAAGTATTAAAGTGACTGCGTGAGATTAGACTCCACCATTTCATCGCATTGCTCTGAGCTCCACTCTTGATTTATGCTGCCTGCCCCATCGCCCTGAGAACACCACATGAGCTATTTATTTCTCAGACTATTATTATTATTATACTATTAATAAATAACAACGCAACAAGAAAAAGGGAACGACTGGAAAAAGGTGAATTAATATTATTATTGTTTTGTTTTTATTTTTAGTATTTTAGTGGTTGCTTTTAACAACATTCATTAACTGACTTAAAGAGTATTGAATATTTAATGTAATTGTAGCATTGTGTTTGTAAAGAGAAAAAAAAACCTAGTGAGTTGTGTTTCTTGACTTGTGGATTACCAGTGAAGTGGGCAATCTAGTGCTAATATATATGAGGTCTTTTTTTAAGGATTCTTATTTTGCGACAGCAACAGCAGTCATTATAAATGTTCATTTTAGCATCACCTGTCTTCCGTTGTCTTATTCTTCACCTTCCACCACACTCTGCATCATCACAGTAACACATCGCAAGTCTGGGGGTGGGCAAAAGTGTGTGTTTGTGTGAGTCAAGGTGTGTGTACGGAATGTGGGTTTGTGTGAAATGTGTGTTTGTCATGAATATGTGTGTGAGTGTAAGTTAACAAATCTGTGTTTATTTGTGTGTGTCTATGCAAAATATGGTGAATGTGTATATGTGTGTGTGTGTGTGTTCCCTGCGTCCGTCTGCTCACTTGTGTATGAATGCATGTCTGTTTCTGTGTGTGTGTGTGTGTGTGTGTGTGTGTGTGTGTGTGTGTGTGTGTGTGTGTGTGTCTGTGTGTGTGTATGCTCGTTGGCTCTGTGAGGGCGGGGTTTGGGGTGGGTGTTCTGTCCAGTGTCCACCAAAAGCTAAAACCTGTCAGGCTTCCATACCTCCTGATGGAACCTCCTGACGTTATAGCTGCAAACCCTCATCATGTGATCTGACTCAACTCGACTGTCCATAACCCCTTCAGTCACCTGACCAACCAAATCAACCAATCACTGTCCACCACTACCGCCTTCCCCTGCGCCATCCTTTGCTGCACACCACGTCAGCCCCATGTGATGTTCTCCATTGATAACATACTACTGTCACAATCTACTGTTACATGCTGACAGATCTGGGGATAAATGCTCATCTAGAATGTTCAAACTTGAGGTGCGCTTGGTTTAGTTTTATCTATATGTAGTGCTTTTCATCTTCAAGATTGTTAAGTTTTCACAAAAGAAACAAAGCGCTCCTTAAGTTGCTCTAAAAGAAAAAAAATACAAGTATACCTCAAGTTGTTTGATTTTAAAGGGTCAGTTCACCCAAGTGTTTGTTTATCCAGGTTTTGCAATATCTCTCTTTCCAGAAAGCAGTGTGCCTGTTGCTCTGGGTGAACCACAGACTCCACTGAGAACAGTTTTTATTGGGACTATTTTGCCTGTAGAAAGTAGTTCCAATGAAAGCTTTAAAATACTTTGTGCACCAAACGCAAAATCCCATTTTTGGGGAATGTGGATAGAAATCAAATCTGCATTACTAGATACCACAAGTTAAGTAATAACATATTTTGCAATTTGGATGAACTGACCCTTTAATCTGGTGCACTTGTTCTGTTTATTTTCCTCAGCATCATTTGAAACCATTTTAAATTCAGGTATTTTTCCCCAGAGCTGCGTATTACATTCTACTGTTCATACTACTGTACGTGCTGCATACTACCTTACCAGGTCAGAATCCACCTTAACCTGTCTCCATGCCAACCACTGAGGAGCCAGTTGCATGGCAACCGGCTTCTGCCACAACAAACCAACCTACCAACCAACCATCTTCCTCAATCGCCGAGGCCACGCCCACCTGACTATGATCGTTCCATAGAAGGAGAGATAGAGGAAGAGCGAGGATAGGAAGAAGGGATGACAGATGAAAGAGACGTAGTTGTGATTCTCAGGGTGTCTTATATAAATCTACTGTTCAGTCTGTTCTCCGGTCTCTCACTGGTGTCCTGTTGCCCCCAACTGAGCCCAAAGACGATCATGTCCTTCCATGATAAATTCCTTGCTCAATTGATTGACTACTGACCAATTCCTCTCGATCAGTTGATTGATAGTATTGATTGACCAATTCTCTTGAGAGACGCTACACAGCCAGCCAGGTGAATGAAGCTAGGCACTGTAACTAATGTTTACAACCCAAATGAGACCAACAACGCTGTTGAAAGAATGTCTAGGACTTTAAAAAAAAAAAAGAAAAAAAAAAAAAGAGAGACAAATCTCTGAAGAGTACTTATTTCTAAATGATGGAACTTTTCGCTTACTTTCTATGTGACATGAGGTAATGTAATTTTTTTCAATCATTGCATGTGACTATTTTGATTTGCAATGAAACTGTTAGAATGGATGGTACATTTGTGACGTCAGTGCAACGTTGAGACGCCGATGCTAGGAATCAATGTCGGTGTCTTATAACAGTGTTTTCATGTCCCCGTGAGGAGTGCTTATGGACCAATGAATGCTAAATGTGTGACCATACAAAGCTGTAAAGGTTTTGTTTATTTGTACATGGTTATGGGTAAAATAAACCATTGAATCAAATTAACATCTTTAGTCTTCAGGGGTAAGCCCTCACACATTTGTTTTGTAAAATCCGTACCAAGACAGGTACTTTGAAAGCTTTGGATAATACAGTAGATACACTGTTAAGAGGTAAGTTTCAACAGTAAAAGTCGATCCAACATGGCACCTGGTAATGTGCTTCCATTCAGATACTCTGAGGTTTTCTAGGAGGGCTTGGTTCAGTCAGGTTTAACATGCTAGCGAAGGTCAAGAATTGAAGACAATCAGGGTTTGATCCACACATCACCGTTTTCGCTATGACAGGCATCACAATCAAGAAGGGGTAGGGCTCAGCTCTCTGACATATCCATCTACCCACAATCCTCCTGTGCACCAGAGTCATCCGATCAACAAACACCTGCACCCCTGCATTCACCATGATTCCACAAACCAGCCAATCAGCTCCTGTGACCTCTGGCCAAATCGTCTCAGCCCTCTCTCCATGCCATTGGCTAAGCGGCTAGTGGCTTTTTGAGTTGTTGTTACAAATGCTCCCTGGGAAATGGAGTCACAATTCACAGCATGGTCTGACCAACCTCTTGTCACTCTCCTCCCACACTTTCTCCATACACCACTAAAGAAGTTCCTCCGGCTTCCAGCAAGAAGGTCACTGCGTGTTGTGGTGTTTTTATCGTGTGCGTGATAGAGTGCACATTGTTACACACTCCAGATGTGTTCAGTCAATGCAAACAAGCAAATACATGGGTCTTCCAGGCAGCTAAAAGTAACCTAAATGAATTTTGAAAATGGGTGAATCTTTTCTGCATTTTTACAGTGTATTAGTAAACTCATGCATACTTCACATTTACAAGGACAGAACAACGATCCCAGTCTGTAGAAGGAGATTTTAAAACAGATTGTCCCTTATTCATTTCTTGGAAGCTGAAATGCTGAAGAAGCAAAAATAACCTCATTGATTGATTTGAACCTCACGTGCAGAGCCCAAAAAAAAACAAAAACAAAGTGGGTCTACACTGAAGCACAGTGGACAAGCCAGCAGCAGGTAGGACACGAGAAATAAGGGTGGTTGGCAAACAACAGCCCATGAGCCAGATGTGGCTATGAACTTCAATTGCCTGGCCCTACAAATAAAATGTAAAATGTTCCCATATTGGGACACATAAAAACTTCAGAATCTTAATTTAACAAATTTATGTCAAAGCCCCTTTTAAAATTCCCAAATCAGTTTGTTAATAATTGATACATACATGTGTTTTCTCTGCCGTGTGCTGCTTCAAATCAATTTGTTCAAAAGATAAATAATTCATGAAAAACAAAACCACTTTAATTGAGTGATCTTACAAATTCAAACAAATTCATGAGTTTTATATAATAAAATTAAGTTTGCATTTGGCCCGGAAAGTCATGATAATATGATTTTGTAACAAGGTCAACAAATTGCTAACATTTGTCATGGCCTGGGATGTTCGTCAACCTCAGTAAACAAATCCAGATCTCAAAACCAAATGCCAAAACTGAGTCTCACAGCAGAGAGCTCTGCCTGGATTCAAGCTCTTTCGTTAAGTGAGGGTGACTCAGAGGAACTGTGAGATGTGTTTCATCACAGACCTTCTGTATATGTGTACATGTGACTGAGAACACCATTCAGACTGTACTTCCTCATTAAAGGCTTTTTAAAACACCTCAAAAGCCACAGAAATGATCACAATGTGCTCAGTTTGTCACTAATAAGTGGCTGCTGCGCCATTAACCTTATAAAAGTATTTATGATAAATCATTCTGTCTCACTGGAGCGTGTGTGTGTGTGCGTGCATATCATAAACCCTGACTGAGGTTGTACAGTGTACAGACATTATTTCTAAAAAAGAAAGTCACCTTCATGTTTAAAATGATTTAGACCAGTGGTTCCTAACCTGTGGGCTGCTAAGGTACTGCAAGTGGGCCGACAAATCATTTGCAAAACAGTACAACGTTGGTGAAGAAATGTAATTATATGAAAAAAAATCTATATTTATATAAATGTTTTAAAACAAAATTTTGTTTAAAAACATAAAAAATGTTTAAAAACACCTAGTTACCTTTTTTTTCATATTAAGGCCTGTCACTGTGATAAGTCAATAATAGGAACTTTCATATTGTCGCAGCCGGACCACATCGTATACTTGTTTACTATCTGAGTCTGATTGTGCGCTAATACATCCATGGTAAAAACTGGAGTATCAAATGGAGAGCTGGTTAGCAACAGGAAGAATTAAAAGGAAAGAGTCAAGAGACCGATGATGAATCAACAAGTGCTTTCAGTTCAGCCCTGAGTGTTCGGTTGTTATCATTAATATAAAAAGTGCTCTTAGAACACATTACGTGGCCTCCGTATTGTTATGGGGTTGGATGTGGACCACCAACATAATTCAAGTGGGCCATGAGTTGGGAAAGGGTTAGGAAACGCTGATTTAGACAAAATATCGGCCATTAGCCAACTGAGTCATTCATTTTAATGAAACTGTTAAATGAATCAAATACTTTAAGAAAATATTGTTTTTTCTTTCTTTCTTTTTATTTATCAAGTATTGTGGGGTAATCTAGAGCACCTGGAATAAACCCACACAAACATACAGACAATTTAAAGTTGCCAGTTAACCCAACCTGCATGTATTCGGACTGTGGGAGGAATCCACCACCACTCCGGGTTTTTCGGGAAGGGTGTTAATGAAGGGGTGTTGCCTGTGCACAGTGTATTAACATCTTTCTTGGCTGAATATTGGTGAGGTAGGAGTCTCCTGTCCACACTACTCCAGAGTTTTTGAGCAACACTGCTGTCCCCTTTTAGTTTGAAAACTCCAGAGCTGCCTTGTAGTCTGTACAGGCGAAAACTGAGACCTTTGAAATCAATGACATAAACACTCATGGTCGCTCCCTGATTGGGTCTTATCAGCCTTGACTACAAGTGGTGAAAGCAACATGGATAATGAATAACTATTTAATTAGTTAGTTTAATTAGTTTAACTAGTGTTATTGACCTTGTTGTTTGTGCTAGCAGCTGTTCAGTTAAAGTCTGCATTTTAACACTGCAGCTGTCTTCGCTGTTCCTCGTTCGTAGTATTTTTTGCAACTAATCAACTTCAGAGTAGACAATCTGCTTCCTGTTTACACCAGCTCACACAAGCCCAGTGTACGTGATTGCTCAGGTATGTACGTGTTTTCAGGTGTGAAAGTATGAATGGAGACGGTTTCTGATTCGGAGCTTGAACGGAGATTGTTTTCGTTTGAAAACGGCATTTTAAAATTAAAACTGAGTCTGGCTATGTGTGAGCTGAACCTAATCAGAGAGGGGTGGCTAGAATACATGCTGTCATGTTTGCAGAGACCCCTCTTTGTTTGGCAGGGTATTTGGTGGACATGGTGTGAGGACACTGCCTTTGAGCACAGGTTGTCCATATTTGGACCTTGTTTCAAATATGGAGGTGCTGTTGTAGGAGATCTGTTTAAGGTCAGTGCTGATCAGCGGGGCCGAGATGAGGGTGGCTTGAATTGAGTCTGGCTTTGTGTGAGCTGAACCTAATCAGAGAAGGGCGGTAAGGTACATGCTTTTTTGTGTGTTCAGACCCCTGCGTGTCCACATCACATTGTTCCTTTCAAAGATCTAGATGTATTGGCGTGATCTTAGGTGTTGCATTTGACTTTAAATTCTCTCATAGAGGTCTGTGCAGTCAGGTATTAGTGATGTGAGTGGTGATGATGTGGGAGATTCAGGGAGTGGCATTTGAATGTTTCTTATCTCCGTAGCTGAACATTGCAGTCCAAACCTGTAGTGATTATAATTTTTCAGGTGAGATCACATACAACTCTCACCATCTCCGTAAGACGAGCTTGCCAGGAGTGGACACAGTGACACACACGCCACTCATTAATATCCTCAAATGGCCCTTTGTCCACTTGTTTTTAAACCTAAATCCAGGAATGTCCCACAGACTAATCCTTGTGGTACTGTCCCCTGTCAATAGTATCTGTTGATTGACATCAGTTGACATTGTGCTAATGACTGCACCTTCATCATTCACAGCCCTGAACTTTCCTAATGAAGTATAGATGTAGCCATCTGCAGCAGTCAGCGGTGTGGCAGTGTCAACAGTGACCACCCTGGTCCTCACACATATAATAAATATGATCTTTGCGTTCCTAGCATCCTAGTGTTTATGCAGACAATACCTGTCACCTCTTTTGATGGTAAACTCTGCTCCACTGTTCAGGTTCCACAGTCTCACTTTCCCACCCTGGGAAACTGTGATTAGTTTGTGCTGCGGTCCATCAGTGACATGGCAGTGAGCCCCACATGCTGAACCAGAGTGACCTTAAACTGCACAATGGCCTTTCCTGTAAAGATATTCCACACTGTCACTAGAGTCTAACAGATGACTTGTTTGAAAATTCTATGATAGAGTATAGAGCATAGGGGCTTATTATCTTCCAGGACATTTTCCTATATCTGAAATAGCTGGAACTAACCCATTGTTATGTAAAACACATACTGGAGATTAGGACCCATACCATACTATGAATCTGGAAGCTTTGCCTACATAACCAGCTGTCCTCAAACCACAGGTGTACATTCATGTCCTCAGATAATCTCACAAATATTCTGTCCTTCTGATTAAACATAATGTGGGTTATGGGTTTGAGTTTTGAGAGGTACAGCATGTCAGAAGTGCGCATTTTCCTGTCGTGCGAAAAAGGAATTGACTTTTATGTTTTATTTTACAATGGAACTGCATTTGAGATGTCAAAGCTGTCAGTGACCTTTCTGGTAAGTTCTGGTTTGTCATATTGAAACCTCTAAATCATGATCAGGTTCCCTGTCTTTCTCGAAGGGGCAGAATAACAAATGAATGATAACTTTATAGTGACCCTCTGGTATAATTTTGAAAGGTGTGGGAGAGGGTTGAGTTTTACAATCCAAATATTCTGTTCCTGTCTTTCAGCAGCTCACCAATGTCCACAGTTTTGTCACAGTTCACATCAATCTGCATGTGGAGGCGGAACAGAACTGTAAAACTGCTGCATTGCAACACTAAATTCCTCCATGACCCGCCCTCCAGAGCCATCAACATCAGCCTCTCGAAATACCCTCACAATCCTCTGAGTTATCTTAAGCAGAAAACTTTTTTTCTTCCTTTGTGGGTTCATTTCTGCAGTGCAATTTAAAATAAAATAAAATAAAAACCCAGGAATGACTCAGTTGGCCAATGTTTTTGCACCACTGCACTGTTCAATATTTCGTCTAAATCATTTTAGATGCCAGGGTGACGTTTCATAGACATAATGTCTGTACATGCAACCATAATCTACCATAATATCCTGTATCATACAATACATTATGGTGTGTACCACTAGAATTACTTTTATTGTCTCTATTTTTAATGTCATGTTCAGCCATGTTGAATGTGGATGTTTGAAATCATAAATGTAGAGACTTAAGTTACCTAATTTGGCTGCTATGTGAAAAATAATTCCTTAACAGATGAAGCTGGAGAAATATTGAAAAGAAAAAAAGTGCAGCCAAGCTGGCCGCCCAAAGACAAACTTAAAATTCATTCTGCACCATCATAAATAATCATTGTAATATTTCAACCCATTATTCAGAGGGGGCATCTAACAATTTTCAGTAAGATAAGGAAACATACAAAAAAGAGCTTTCTTTTTACTTTCTAGTGGCACACTCCAGACTTAATAATCCTTTCCTGAATTGGAGGGATTTAGGTTTACAGAAAAATAACTGCACTCTTCTCGGCAAAACCTTTCAACAGTGAGGAGACTTGTTTCCACAGCAGCCACTAATTTGAGCTTGGGAAAGATGATGGCCTCCCATCATCGTAAAAAGAGGTCTGTGTTTCCGCCCGTAGGCTTGCCAAACTCTGAGTCCCGTTTACACAGCCGAGAGCAAAAACCCATTTTTACCAATCAACCTACCCAACATTAAACTGTAATACTAATTATCAAATTCAGCATATTAAAAGTAAAGCTGAACTGATGTCCCATTTTGGCTTCTTGGTGGCAGCAACATTGGCATTTATTTGGAGTGGCGTTTGAACATCAGTTTGATATTCCCTCTCCTTTTGGTTTGGTTTCCATCAACTCCAGAGAAAAACATCTGTCTCTTTAACTGCTAACTTTACAGCATCTAGTTTCTAATTTTGTCTGCCTGCTGTTTGCTGATGGGCATGTTGTCTACAGTGGGTTTATCAAAGCTTGTCTGCTGAAAACAGGTTTGCTGAAAGCAGAGTTTCCTAGATTTTTTCTGTCACCTTGTCACTTTGGGCAACACCTTCTACTAGGGCTGTCACTTCTTATGCAAAATTCAAACATTCATTCGAACATGGGGTAAAAATTCAATATTCGGACTGTAATGACCTGTTCGAATTCAAAATTTCAGCCTATAACCCTAATAGGTCTTTGGAGGTAGTTTTCTTTGTAATCCACCGCAGGGCGCTTAACTTCACTATCAGTTTTACCTATTGCATATCCTACTGAACGTCAGTAAACTCAGCAACTAATAATATTATGTTTGCAGAATTAGAAAGGCCGTCCTGAACGGGCAATTAAACACCACCAAAGCATCTGAGAAGCAGTGTGTGGAGATATCTTGGGTCCTACACTGTAGAAGGCAGAGTAACTAACAAAGTTTGAGGACTTTGTGCAAAGCAGATGTCCTAGCGCATCTCTCACGTCGCATGATCTAGATATTCCACCTCTCACCTGTTTTTCACACGTGCCCTCGCACATGTCCCAGCACAAATAGACCTGTTGATCCTCATACTGACATCAGAGCAGCAATATCATACAAAACTGACACCTTCCACTATAGTTGTCTCTGTCTAGGCAGACTCTCAATATAATATAATATTTATATATTTTAAACCATTTTAGCAGCTGTATGTGGAGACAGTGACATTTTCTGCCAAAAATAAATCAGAAATTAATGCAAACTCTTTGTAGAGATAGAGCTGCAGCAGCAGCATAGATGCAGCCATCATGAACACACACACGTGCTTCTCTGCAGCAGTTCAGCAACGTCAGCTGCCACACTCAGGAAACGCAGGCAGAGCGTTCCCGGCGTTACACTGCAATGACAATAAATCTGCGGACTCACCTGCTAGCTTGCCACCCAAGTGAGGCAGCAAAGGTACCACATACGAACAGTGCAACGTCAAGTGTACAACCTTTTCTGACAGCCTACTGCACACTCAGCTTAAGCCGGCCCCTTATCAGAAACTGGAAAAAATGCCACCACAATGCCATGAGATTGCAAGATTTACATGTAATTCATTTGAATGTATCGCATAATATTCAAACTTTGAATCTGATTCTTGGAAAAAGTGACAGCCCTGCTTCTTCTACATCACCATTCACATTATGTAGTCATCTGGAAGAAATGACATGTACTATGGTAATAAAACCACAGTGAATAATGACCATACTCTGAAACTAACTTAAAAATCTTTAATCAGGTGATCACAAACATGACTCCAAATGAATGCTAACGTTGCTCTGCATATGCTGGATGTGGAAGTTGTGTTCCCTGACACGTTTCATTCACCATTAAACTTCACCAGTGAAAAGTGAGTGGAGCAGGACTACAGTCTCTTCTGGTCTGATGCCTTGCTGCTACTGCAGCTCTCTCTCTGTACACAGAGTTTGCAGGTTACTGGAATGTTGGATTTCTCCTCATTATATATTCATTTCTTATTTATTTTGACAGTAAATGTCAAAGTGCCACTGTCTCCACATGCAGCTGCTAAAATGGTAAAAAAAAATATCCCTTTATGTCTGTAGCATATTTAGATTCAGCTTTGACATGGAGACCTATAGTGGAGGCTCTGTGTAATTTTGCTGGTATGATGTGAATATGACATCATCAGGTCTTTTCTCAGGCCAAATCTCTAGATCATGCAACGTGGGAGATGCGCCTGTCACACAGGCAGTGTGTCCTAAGGCCCGAGGCCAGGAACACACTGGATGCACGGCATGAGCATGGCAGCTGCAGAACGTGTTGATTTTCATTTCGGCAACATGTTCACGGGTTACACGTGTCTTGCGTCGCGTCACCTAAAGATTCAGCCCCTTGCCTATTTTTCATACGCGTCCTAGGAGAAATAGATTAAATAGGAGCGTGGAATATACATTATTAAAATACTAGATTTATTTACAAATCCTCCCCTTTCTCCTCCCACTCCGACACTTGAATTGTGCAAAACAATTCAAATCAGCACAGAGATACGTAATTTACACCATTAGTGAGATTTGGTGTTTCCATATAAAAAAACAACTGCAGTTTTCCAGCTCAATTAGCTTATTATAAACACATAAACTTATTACAATCTGCCTCTCTGTGTCTGACAAACTTAGTCAATAAGATTATTTCTGCCTCTAGAGCCTCTTCCTTCAAGATATGCTGTTCTCTCAAAACCCTGTGTGTTTTTGCTTCCAAACATCTTTTTAAAGGATAAAATGCAGGGGAAGACTCTGCCGTCTCTCCTCATTTGAACGCTGGTTCCAAAATTGGGCACTGAGATGTACCGCAGTGTTATGATGAATGGTAATGTGCCTTAGATCAGCTCCCAAAGGTGTTAGGTTGAGTGAGAACCACAGAGACCTCTGAGGATACGGGAGGTAAGTTGCTCAGAGTGGTTTCATAACTTAACAGAGGTTAAATGGTATTTTTGTGTAAGAACATGACTGCAAGACCTCAATCTATCTGTATACAGCTAGGAGCACATGGTGTCTGTAAGAGCAGACAAAAGATGCTGCTGTTTGCATTATGCCTTTTCCAGTGTACTTTGCATTATGCGGGGAGTGATTGGAGCTTTGCTGTGTCTTTGCAAGTGCAGTAAATTTAGATTTAAAAGCTCTCAGGAAGCAGGTCAGGTAATCAGAACAATGAACACTGTAGCAGAATAAAGAATAGGAAAACAAGAAACCCTTCGCACCAGAGCTACAACACACTTTGGCCCATCAGGAAACAAACTATTCTTACATATCCGATCAAGTTCCTGTGTTCAAATATTGGCTAAAGTTCAGTTTATGTGAAAAACTAATAAAAATGTAACAGTTTTTTCACTTTTATATAGACTAAACAATTCAGTATTTTGAATAGTTTTACTTTTATTGACCACAGGCCACATCAGCCATCTTGTATTATGTATATTTTTTGGACATACTGTATGTACTGCTAATCCAAAATGTAATTGGAGATATCTGTAATGTATTAATTTTTAATATCCCCTTTAGAGTAACTTGTGAATACTATACTATAATCTGTAAGTCCCCTATTTCAGTTCACAACTAAAGCCTGTACAGATGCAGCAGCTGTGTGAGCCACAGAGGAGCCCATGTGCGACAGCTACCATGATAAACTAGTGGTGCTCTTGTTGCCGTCGCACCAACACACATTATGACTCCCGGACTTCTCTTAAACTCGGGAGCTTGGGTGTTGTTCATTCTCTGACTGTTGTCGCTCAGCAATTGCAACCGTTACAATCTTCCCAAGTTGAACAGCCACCAGTAAAAGTCAATTAATTCATCATTAAATCAAAATATTTGATTTAAAATGTCTCTAAAATGTCAGGAAATGTCTCTGATCCTAAACCTAGCTTTTTAATTCATGTTAGCTTGTGCTCTATTGCGCTATTTGTCTTTGTCAGCACTAACAAAGCACCTGCTACTGCTAATATCGCACCTCTCCTCTTCGAGGCTGTATATTGATTTCCCTCCCTCTTCATCTGTTCTTCTCACATTTTTACATGTTCCCTCGTTCATCTAAACCCTAAGAATAGATTCCAGTAAACCCCAGAGGAGATGTTCACAGGAATTCCCCAGGTCGTTCCTGTGAAGTCTGCTGCAAGTAGGAATGAAGATAAATTGGATAGGCTTGCTTCTTGCACAGGAACAGTGCACATTTAGCTTATATCTCTATAGCCATGCTTTATGGGCACTGTGCTGTATTTTCCAGTTTTCCTATAGGAATATAAAACTGTGGCCTTGTTTCTGAGGATTAATGTGGATATTCATGGTGGCACCTATTGTAAATAGGCCAGTACCAAATGTGTGAGTTGTCCACCTGCAGATTTAGAGCGTATCTGAACTAAACCACAGCCTGCAACAAGCAAAAAAATAATCATATTGTACTGTAACAGTATGCAGGCTTGTAACTGTATACAACCGTAGTGCATGTCCTTGGCGTTAAAAAACACTGATGCATTGTAATTCCACAATGCAGGCAGGCATAAAGGGACAAGCTGAACCTAGAGAGCATTAGAGCGAATTATTTATGTTGTCGGACCAAGAATACTGGATGTGTCTCTGCCCTGCCTCCATGAACGCCCTCGCGTCCCTGGGGAAGACCCTGTTTACAACCAGCATGCAAGGTTTCAGAGGGCACTACAACATGAACAAGTGAAATGTCAGCATCCCCTCTAAACTGTTAACATTTATTAGTAATCGTTATAAATTAGTAATGTAATGAGCCCCACAGAGTATTCATGGTTCCTGAAGGAGGTACAAGAATAAGACAAGCTTTTTCAGCGAGCCTGTGCGGTTCTCTTTACTCACAGTGGGGGGAGGGATGACGGCATCCCGAACTTCTAGTACAACCACTTTTCAGTGCATCGAGCTAGTCAGAATCCAGTTCATGCTGTGGGGTTTTATCATGAAGGGAGCACTTTAACCACCGCACTCCAGTAAATGAGATGAGGCCATGTGGTAACTAATCAATAGATTAAATGGCAATCAGTCCAAGCACTGGAAGGTCAATATCAGCAAATAGCTACATCATGAAACGCTGAAGCGGTGGCGTTGTTAATGTCGGCTCTTTCGGGGGTTCAGCCCAGAAAATTTCGGATCTAGCCGTGAATATTTCTGGTGCTGGAAAAGGAGGCATTTTGATGTAACAAAGCCAGGAGTTGTAGCAGAACAGGGCTTTGTGTGCAGCGTCTGAGGGAAGGGGGAGGGGCTGCACGTGATGGAGGATGGTGCATAAAAGGCTTTTCCAGGGTAACCGTCGTAGAGGCAGGTACACAGGCATGAAAAGTATGTTGGAAAAAAAAATCTATCGAGTCTTCTTGACTATTTCAGTATGAAAAATGAAGGTAAATAATTAAGCATGCATGTAAAACAATGTGTGGGACTATGTTGATTCCCAGTAAATGAAGCTATGTTACAGAAATAAATTCTGTTTCCTGGCAAAATTATAGCAACCCAAGCTAATTAGCACTTATTGAAATACTAACTGTATAGTTAACTGTAGACTAATAGAATTACAACTAAAATCAAGAAAAAAAGAAGATGGACAGAAGATAATGAAAAGAAGAATCTGGTAAGATATGAACGGCAACAATTACGCAGGATTTACAACAAGAGCATAAAAACATGAGACAAAACGCTAGATCAAAAAGAATAAAAGGCAATTACAGACATGCACATGTTGTAGTAAAGAAAGCTGGGAGACTGGAGACTTGAGAAAAGACGCTAAGAAAAGTCTGAACAGATGCGCTTCAGAGGAAAACTGGAAAATATACTTTAGGTGGAAGAAAGGGGGGAAGGGAAACAAAGCCTCCCTCCAAAACAAACAGAAAATAAGAAATACATACAAATATATATATATACGGTATATATAGAAAATGGCACCAACCTGGAGAGAATAGAAGTAGGTAGATGATAGAATGGCAACAAAGAAGAGAGAGAGTTGTACCATCGGGACGACAGAGGTAATAATCAAGTGTCAATCAAGTGTCATCCACAGAGGGACAGAGAGGGAGAGTGAAAGAAAAGTAAGATGAGGAAAGGTGAACAGTCAAAAACCAATAGTAAAGTTTTACATAGCACAATAACCTGTGCTGTGTGTGTGTGTGTGCGCGTGTGTGTGAATTCATATGTTTTATTTATGACAGATGTAGATATATACTCCCCAAGAAGAAGCTCTCAAAGCTAATTATTTTGCAGTTACAACATTACCACTTTGTGTCAAACATTTTCCACAGTTGATTTTATTTGTTTCATTTGGGGGTAAATTCTTCAACCGTAACCGTAGGTAACGTATAGCTTCACTCTAAACGGGTTATGCTGCAAAAACACTGAACAAATGGCACACAACAGGTAAAAACCCTGCACTTCTATCTGTCTTGTTAGTGTACTTGTGCATATAAAACCCTAACCCTAGACCCTGACAGCGGACGTGTGTGACTGAACACAACATCAACACAACAACAGCTGTGAAATTTTTTCCACTTCGATATTCGCAGTGGTATTTGACTTTACTGACCAACCTCTGTCGAATGAATTCGTTCACAGCAATCGACCAAATAAAGCCCACCACTCAGTTTTCTTATATCTGTCACCCCTTCTCTCCCTCCCCGTCCCTGCCATCGCTCCTCTCTCCGACAGCTTGCCTTACATCCCGGTACGAGGGTGGAGGAGCTTTTGCCAGCATAAACAGCAGATGTTTTGAATCTAAAAGATACACAATCACTTAATCCTTGGCAATTCACTTGCTGAGCAACGCAGTCTAATTGAATCTACGGTGAGGAGGGAGGTTCAGCCCGAAGGGTTTCATTCCAAAGGGGCTTTATTTAAATTTGAGTAAAAAAAAAAAAACTAATTAAAACAACAAATCTGAAACGTGTAGCTCTGTAAGTAAAACTGCAGATGGCATTATCTTTTATAATTTAATTTTAAATCTAATCAGGCCACAATCTGGAAATAAATTTCTTTATTTGGGGCCCGCAGGTCTTTTTAGAACTGGACCAAAGAGACAGATTAACAAGACAATTCAAGATTTGTCAACGCTCTCGAAATACTCTGAAATCTTCTCAGTCTGCTCACAAAATGTATTTCCTAACCAGTAGAGCTTCACTTTAAATCTGTCACGTGAAAAACAATTCAAAGCTTTTTTCTGACGTTTCCCTTTATGAAAAGACACATGAAAACACCAAATCATCTAAAGATGATTTGTGATCTTTTAGACTTGAAGAGCCAAACTCCCTAAGAGTAACAGAAAGCAGTTTTTTAATGCAATATATTTTATATGAAATTTCAAAATTGATTCTCTCAGAGTTTAATATGATATTGGCTTTTAGAAAGAAAAAAAAAATATATATATATATATATACATATATATCATTTGTAACTTAAAGCAGTTTTAAATTAAAATGAATATTTTTGGCAACTCAAAACAATTTGTAGTTGATAGAAAGATCAAATTCCAGTATTTTAAAATAATTTTATTGTAACAAAGGGGGACATGTTATTGTGACTGCATGTGTGTCTACAGATTTTTAAATTGATGTTTTAAAAACTGAATTAAAATTCCCTCCGATCTTTAATCAAAGACGATCAGATCTTACAGCAGTTTTCAGCTTCATTTCACTCGACGCATTTTCCTGCAGTGACACCTCAAAGCATTTTAACTGACCTCAAACATGAAATACACACGTGTTAATATGTACGTAACAGACATAACTGAGCTGGTTGCACTAATGAGATTCGAGTAATTGTGTATGTGTAGTATTACATTAGAGACAGTAGAAATCTTTAGTCCCACAGCATCTTTGAATCCTAATCCTAATTTATTTTAAACTGCTCATCCTCGTCCTTCATCCATAACCCTCCTCTAATTTACAGACTGCCCGTACATCAGCTGAGCTCAACACTGAACAATGATTGTACTTTTTTGTATGTGTTTGTTCTGCTGTGATAACATTTCTAACTCAAACTTACAGAGATACATTTATTTGACATTAACCTAATTCCTTAATGTTCCCAAAAGAAGACATATTTGAGATTTACTGAATGTTTATTATGTGTAAAAAAAAATATATAATATATAAACCATACGTTCTATAAACTGCATTGCGAAAGCTGTTATTTTAAAAAGCACTGTAGCGTGTACAGTGATTTCTTTATCAATTTTATGGTACATAATATGTTCTGCAATCTTGCAGCTGTTGTTTGTTTTCTTTTGTTTTTGTTCTAGAGCCTATGCTTTAATAAATACATTTTCTACGGTACAAAAGGGAGCCTACGCAGTGCTTGATGTGTCTAACTGGTGTTGCTGTGGGTGGCAACAAAACCAGAACGCAAAGAAGTCCTGCTCCTCTCTCCTCTGCTGTCTTTTTTATTTACGAACGACATAAAAATACGATTTATCTACATATTCTCTCTGCCTCTTATTTCAGTACATAAAGCTCTTTCCTGCTCTATCTCGGCCTCAGGTTTCTACCGTGTGTCTTCTTCTAATGTTTTCAGGAAAGAACATGGAGCTTGGTGCACTGAAGGTAAGACACATCTGGACCACAGCAATTAAAGCTGCCGTAATCAACATTTTTATATTAGCAGTGGATTAAATGACTGTGTGTAATGTGAAAACAGTTGCTTGTAGTGAAGAACCCACAAAGAATTATCATCCAACTCTGCAGCATTTTTCAGTTCATGTTTTGGATTTATGGTCCACACCGGTTCACTCTCACTGCTCTCATCAGCTCATCAGTGCTGTTACCAATCACAAAACAAAAGAAAAAAAGAAACCGAGGGATCACACCAGCCATGACCCCCGTCAACATGTTTATGTTGCAAGTACACAGTAGTCCATGCTACATTATTACATGAGTACTGAGTTGTGACGCTGTGGCTCTGTCAAAGTCTGCCCACAGACATATAAACATCTGCCCAGGTTACTGCCTCTGTGGTCGTTCCTGCTACAGTAGGTGTCTGCAGGACATTTTGCCATGATCACACACACACACACACACACAAGGTAAGGTGAGGTACAATACCTGCCCCACAGTGAAAACCACCGACTGTTTTCCCTGCACCATTAGACGGACAGTTAGCATCTAGCGGGTGAACACCGTGTAACATAACTTCTGGAACATGATGTAGCTGCTGGAGAGACAGATGTTTCCCTCAGGCTTTGGTGGGGATCAGAAACAGAACTAAAAAGGAGTTACAAGTCCTCCAACCTAAACTACCATATAGGCCACCAGTCCCTACCCTCAGATACGACCCATAAAAGTGTACCAGCACCATGTGTACCAGACCTTTGTCGTCATGGTAACAGTAATAAACCTGTAGTAAAGGTTGTGGAAACGGCTTGCTTAGGTTTAGGCATGGGGAATACTCGGTTAGATTTAGGTGAAGTTTGTGTTTGGGTTAAAAACTTCTTTAACTTCTTTAATGTTAGAGGACCTTTGTTGTCATGGTTACGATAATAAACATCATGAATAAAAGACATGATGGCTATTGGTTTCACATGGGAAAAGAATAATCACTGCGGCCACCAGAGGTCACCTGATAATAAAATGTAACTATGGATCATAATAAGCTGCTTGCACTGACGACCTATGGGAAGAGTTAATATTGGACTTTTTTTTTTATCTAAATGAATGATAACGTTGCACCATGACTGCTGGATCATTATTTGGAAACAGGTTCAACATGATCAACATGATAACAGGTGAGTTTGTGTTTACAGCTTGTTTCTGCTGCCTCCGTGTGGCCAACAAAAACCCTTTCTGCTGAAATATTCACGCAGGTTCAAGGAGAAAAGTTAACTACAGCTCCCGAGGAAGTCACCAAGCGAAATGTCACACTTCACAGGAACCTGATAAAACTTTTAGAGCTTTAAATCAGTTCATCATTTGTTATTTTAAAAAAAAAAAGAAACAAAACAAAACAAAAAAGGTCTTGCTTGGATTCTGGGTCCGTTTTTTGAGAAATTTGAAATTGCTACAGCTCTGCTTTGCACCTCTGACTGACTGGCATCTCAATAACAACCTTGTCAAGCTGACAGAAAAATAAAGTAAAAATAAAGTTGAATAATTCAAATTGATGGCCATTACGTAACCCTGCAGTGTCATTAAATAATCCAGGAGACTCGGATCCTCTACAGCTCAATAATAAAACCACCTTCACATGTGATCACGTATCGTTTTTAATGTTCTAATGTCGTGAGATGAGCACTTTACTTCACTGCTTCTGCGCAACACAGGCGCAGTGACTGTTTTCAGCAACGCAGCCTGCAGCCAGGTTTTTTTTAGTTTTTACTTGGTTGTGATGTCAAGCGAACCCTCCTGAGCTGCGGCACAGGATGAACTTTGATTCGAATGGGAGTCAGAAATCGTGTTGCACTGCAGCTGAAGCAAAGCGCAACATCCAGAGCTGTTGTGTGGGCCGACGAGGACAGATTAGCATAATGAGGATATACTGTAGGCAGCTTCTGTGGGTAATCTCATAAACATAAAAATATGAACTGCGAGAGCTGTGTGTGTGTGTGTGTGTGTGTGTGTGTGTGTGTGTGTGTGTGTGTGAAGGAGATTGTGTGAGAAAGACGAGAAAAATTAGTAACGCATTCTAAATTTGCATGTGTGTGTTGATGTGACAGACCAACAGAGACTACCAGTGTGCACCTGTGTGACAGACTGATCACCTGTGCTCCACAGTGTTTTTATGGTCTAGGCCTTTGAGGTATTCTGTGTAAACACTGTGAATGTGACACCTTTCTCTTATTATCCAACCTGAAGGTAAATTAAATCCATTAATTACAAAGGGCTGAAGCTCCAACATCAGTACAAGGTCATTCAGGATCATTTGTTTGCTGGAAAATAATCTCCTTGTAATAACAGCAGAGTTCATTAATTCCAACTGCTTATCGAACAACGCATCGGCTTATTTTGTGACGATAGAGAGGAGAAATGTATATTCTGCAGGAGAAATGTTTTTCACTTAAATACTATTCATGAGTTGGGAACGATGGAGGCTCAACCTAATCTGTGAGTTTTACACATTACACGAGCTGATTCATCTCCAGCAAATGAACCTCATGCTAATGATGCAGTGATTTCCTCGCAGAAACTGATCCTCTGTGTGTTTTACATTTACATACTGCTCATTTAGGAGACACACTCCTCCACAGCGACGTTAAATTCATTTAAAGTAGTTAGTTACTGAAGAGAGTGGGGGTCGAGGTTTGTACCAATATGAAACAAAAACTGATTTGACTCGACAGGATAAGTAGAATCAGAGCGCAGGTATGTACAGGACAAGGAATCAAACAGCCTTAGTTGTCTTAGAGCTTATATTAGATTTTCACGGCATTATCCCATATTATTACATTATTATGTCATTGTTAAGAGCTCACTTTATTCTTATATAGCATATAAAATGAAAAATATTAAACACATTCTTAATTTTGAGGCGATTAACTTCAGCTTTGTCAGTTTTCATAATTAATAATGTTTCAGCTGAGGTTGGAGAGTCTCTGTCTAGACTCATCGTGTTTTTCAAAACACTTTTAGGACACGCCACGTGTTGATAGCGCGCTAAGAGGACACAGAATTCCAGGGAGAAACAAGCACAGTAATGCTAATGCTACTACAGAAAGCTAGTGGCCTGCGGGTAGTGAGAGACCTCATCATAATTTTAAATGTGTGAAATGTATACAGCAAGAGCTTCACTCAAACTGTGTCAGTACAGCATTAAAAGGTTAATACTCAATGTTTTTGTTTTTGTCAACAAACCTCTGAATTGACCAAAAAGCAGAAAATGCATCAGTCCGATTCTCCAACTTTCAAACTTTCCCTCCCTCAGCCCTGAGCCCATTTGTTCCTACTGATTATATAAATCTTTAACAACAGGTTTCCAATAGTTTCATTTGTGAAATGGCTCATTTCCTTAAACAAGGCGCTCTATTAGCAAAGATTACTGGACAGGACTGAGACTGTTTCCAGCTGTGGATCAGCAAGGACTCTTGTGAGTGTTTCCAACAGCAGGACAGTGTGTGTAGGATTGAGTCAAAATCGACTGCAGTGTGTGTGTGTTCATGGTAATGAAGGAACGTGTCACCCACAGCAAGAGTGTAGCTCACTCATGTGTTGTTAATAATTTTCGGAAACAATGAGGCTCATAGGGGTAAGATACATCAGGCTGCAGATACACACACTGCACTTGTACTTATTTATTGATGGTTGTGGTCTTTTCATGGGATTTGTCGACAATAAGGAAATGCTGAATATCATCAAAACAAGATGAAATGAAATGTTAATAAACTCTATTTGAAAGGATGTTTCCTTTGTGAAATACTGAACATTTTCTCAACTTTTCTGCAGTTTATTGCACAGAATTCGCTTCTTATGTTGATCTTCCCATAGGCACCAGTCAGTCTAGTGACATTACTGGGAAACTCGTCTTTAAAAAAGAGAAAACACTGACACAAACAAAGTCTGCTCTGCATCTGTGCAATATATGTGTATTTCTGTAAAACTAACTGATCATTATTATAAAACACTGCATCAGTGTTGCACATTATTTTAAAAGGTTGGCAGGCTGTATTTAAAGTACATTAAAAGACACAGAGTGTACAGTATTTGTGTCATCTACTGTCCAAAGACTGGATATTCTTTTTTTTTTTTGTAATGCACAACAGCTGCTGTACTGTATCGCTCCTGTAAGGAGGAGAGCAGTCAACATGGTGCTGTGCCTCCTTCCAGATTGCTCCAGGATGTACAGCATATATATACAGTATATATACAGTTTGCTTTACACATTGCTGTATTAAGCCACTGAATTTATTTTGATTCATATTTGACATGAAGCGTAGTTCTACTTTGAAAACATGCTTAGAAAAACCGTTTATTATTTCAGTTGGTGTTCTGTTTTTACAGTAACAACCTTTCTTCACTCCCCTGGTCCTGCAGATCACACAACCCCACCAGGACACATTAGTCTTTCCACGGTTTATGAGGAGCCAACAGCTCTCCACACTCACATATCCCGCACTCTGAGAACTACACGGTTCTTCACAGGTCCAAAATGGTGCTTACTCGTTACTCATGTTTAAAAAACCATAAAGTTTAATGTACTGCTATGACAATCTGATGGCTCTTAAGTCCCGCTGTGACTGTAAGCTGCTAATTTACCATCTCCATATTAAACTATATGATGAATAAAATACATTTCTCCATGTATGTGGTGGAAATGTACAGGAAAATCCACCTGCACGATCATATAGAAACAGTCTTATGATGGCAAGATTATATCCACCAAGATTATGTTTTCCAGCCTATTACTTACTACTGTTTGTTAGTTAGCAGAACCTTAAAAACATTGCACATAAAAATGAAATTTAGTGGAAAACTTGGGCTTAAAGGTAACAACTGATTAGATTGAAACCACAACTGTCTTTCCCTTTTCGTATTGAGATGCAGGTCCTAAAAACTCCTACCAATTCTCTATTATTAAAATAAAGTCAGTGTGTGTAGTAATTAAAAAATGTCCAGATTTGTCCTCCTCCAGTGGTCGTATCAAAATGAAGAAAATAGACGCTACATGCTAAAAGCATCATATATTCTGTATTGATCATTTTTCTATCGTCATCAAAAACAAGTATAAATATATACACATACATATGAATTTTTTATCTGTATTGTATATGCTTTTCTTACAATGTAGTATTTTTAATAATTTTACATATTGTACTATTTTTATTTTTTTGGATGACAATGAAAACTAGCCTTTTGGCTAACTCAGGTAGATTTACATTTATGGTGGTGGCTTGTACGAATTAAGAGCCTTGCTGGTGGTAAAAGCTTGATTAATGGTGTTAATGTTCATTCTAGCAGCAACAGCAAAAATGTTTTCCAGTCCATTTGATTATATGTTGTTTGGATGTTTTGTCTATTAAAGCCCAGTTCAGGAGAACTAGCAACACAAAACTATCCTAACCACTTCCACCTTGTGAAATCTTAAAATAAAAAACTTGAGGATGTACTTTTCCTAATATATATGACATTATCTCTGAGAAAACCAAGAAACTATATATTTTTTTTTTTTAATTCAAAGGCTTTCTCTGCAGGAACCAGAGGAACCTCCTGCAGGTAGCTCACAGAGTTGTTTTTAATCACAGTGTAGCAGCCTCTCAACACGTTCAGCTCTGCCCAGCGGGGTGGACTCTCCACCTGTCTTTGAGACCCCCAAAACATCACGCGAACCCTGTCAGGAGACATCAGACTTTCCGTGATGTATGGAAGTCAGCCAGAGAACAGAGAAACCACAGAGGGCCATGCTGACTGCCTCAGGCTGCTTTACATCACAGTCGCAGTGGAACAAAAACACACAAGTAAGTTCTTTCTCACACACTTACTTTTTTTCTTTTAATGATCAGGTAAAAAAGATTTGTTCATTTGTGTGTCCATCCGACACAGGTGATATCTCAGATGACAAACACTGACGCTACACTGAGCTGTTGTCTGCTGCTGCACATTGTGTCTTGTGCAAAATCTCCGGCCTCTAACTGGATTTTGACAGAACTCCGGGGAATGCATTTCCAGCGGTAGAATAAAAGATCAAAACAAGGTGACACATTTGTCAGCTCAGAGGGAGACATCATCAGTCATGGAGGGTGACTTGTTCCATCAGAAAGTCGACAGAATAGGAGCAGTCAGACGGTCCAGGGGCCTAACTTGACGCCCATGGATGTACTGATAAGCAAAAAAGGAGATATCTGAGGAACATCTACATACAGGTGATCCCACCTTTCATACATAAACTTTCACCCAGCAATCGTGTTGTCAGTGTCAGGTGACACCAGCAGCCAAAGCTGACATCCTGTCATAAACTTATGTTGCAGTTTTCCCCCTAAAAAACGAGACATTTCCTCTGCAGAGCACAAGACTGGGGAGTGACGACATTGAACCGAAGCACTTCAGGCAATGAACTCTGGCGAAAGTTATAGAGTTTTGATCTGACGGAAAAACCTCAGCTCTGTTCTGCTGGCAGAACGAATCCCCTCTTATACAGAAACACATAAATCCTAGTTAAAAGTCATTATGTAGGAGGTTGGCATAAGTATATCAGAGTGAGTGTCAGGTTATGATGGCTGAGCCGACTGCAACTAAAGATTATTTTCATTATGAATTAATGCCCTTTTTATTTGCTAAGTGGGTAATAATTCCTAAGTCTAAAAAAAAGCTTGAAAATAAATAAAAATGACACAGTGTCACTATTTCACAGAGTCCAGGGTGATATCTTCATCATATTACTAATAAAATGTAAATAGTCACATTTGAAAATTAAGATTTTTTGGTCAAAATTATGATTTTAAAGGGTTAATGAATTATCAAAATAGCTGCAGATTAATTTTCTGTCAATGAACCACTTGATTAATCGACAGAGCGTTTCAGGACGGATTATGATTGGACATTATTAGTCAGCTGGTAGCCAAGCAGCTGATGAATGAGCCATGTGATGGTAAAGCGTGAATGAGACAAGCATGACTTCAGGATTTTGTCCAATAAGCTCCAGTAGTATCCAGTCGTTTGAAGTTTTGCAGTTCTTTACTGTATTCTTGTAAATTTACAGCACAGTACTGGTCACAGTTTTGTCAGTAAATTATTGTATATTTACAGTATGTAACTGTATTTGAAACTACAGTATGTATTTTGTATAGAATGTTACTATAGTAGTGAGAGTGAATGGTTGTCTGTCTCTGTGTGTTTGCCCTGCTATGGACTGGCGACCTGTCCAGGGTGTACCCCGCCTCTCGCCCGAAAGGATGCTGGGATAGGCTCCAGCCCCCCCGCGACCCTACTAGAGGATAAGCGGTAGAAAATGAATGAATGTTACTATAGTACTATTACTAGTACTACTACTACTAATAATAATAATAAAAAATAAATGAAAATGAATGAAAATAGACAACATTCACAGTTCCTTTTCAAACCGAGTAGCCTACTGCTGCTGGTCCCTTATGTGTTGGACAATCTATTATTTTAATGCTTAAATGCAAACATTCACTTGGTGAAATGATCTCAGCTTGTGTTTTATTACTTTTCATATCTCTCTATCTATTACAATACCATGATAATACTGATGGCCGTGATCATTTTGGTCACTATAATTGTGATACTAAATTTCTATACCGTTTCATGTCTACCGCCTCACTACACTAGTATAGTTAAATTATTTTTCAGCAGCAACACTGTTGTTTTAATGTTAATGTAAACTGAGGCAAACTACTGCCATGCTAATTTTAGCTAGCTAAAAAAAACTGCATATATGAAGCTTTTCCGCGACTTTGTAATAACAATGTTATAAATGGCATAAAATTGAACTTTAGAAAGTCTCACATTTATTTTTTACTTCACTGACAGGGATGATGGTATGACATTTGCTAACATTTTGACACTTAAATAAAAATGGTAACACAGCTTACTCAATTGAGGTTGTCTTATCAATGCAGCTTTGGACATCTGTGACAAAAGGCTGAGCAGGTTGTAGTGAGGTTGTGCCATTGTGGCAACAGAGACTTCCTGAATATAATGGCATTCTCTGGAAATGCTGTAATCATACTTTTTTTCTCCCAGATTGCATTGCAGTTTAAATTATGGCACTGTGTGACATTAATACAGCAGAATACTGTTCAGATTTTACTGTAAATTTACATCAAAGGTTTACAGTGCACAGAGTAGAAGTGATTTACAGAGACATAAACCAAGACAATGTGGCACAGTCCATCTTTCCAACCTATATTTTTCTTTTTCTTCTTACTACCATCCTTTCCTTACCCCTTTCCCTTGCTTTCCTATTTTCCCTCTCTTCTCCTCTCCCTCTCTCTCCCTGTCCTCATCTCTCCTCTGTTTCTCCCGGCTTCCCTCCCTCTTTACTGTAACAATGGACAATGGAAGACGACAGTAGGAAGAGAATAAATGTCAGGACTAAGTGGGATTCAAGACAGATTTAGTGGTTTGGTGAACTTGAACAAACCTTGAATCCTTGCATTCCTCCGCTCCGCTTTTAAGTTATTACAGTCCTGGGTCATTTAATAACTGAATGATAATCTGATCAGGCTAAGTGCTCGGAAATAAAGAGGATGAAATGAAGCTTTCTTTATTCCTTCAGGCCAGACAGACCAGATTTAAGGGTTTCAATCCTAAATGCAACCAAGCAAATTTCCAGTCGACACTGCAGTGTTTGCTGGTAGTTCAACTACATTCATATGTGCAAAGTCATTGAAGCAGTCAAATTACTTTTTGCCGTTTTTGTGTAGTTAACCACTGAAACTACGAACAGTTTTGGGTCATCAACAAAGAGGAATGATTTATTTTACCATTGCTTCTCTACTGTAATTGAACCCCCTTTGACCAGCCCTGCCCACTGTGAAGTCATACCCAGGCAATACACTTGACAGGCAGTCACCTGCACACACTTGATCTTTGTGTAGTGTATAAGCAAAAGCCAAGGTGAGGTGTTGCTCAGTGCTCACAGAGCAACAAAATCATCATGGGTATACCTCCCGAATCTCAGCCTGAGATAATAATGTCAACGTGACATCATACTGCATACTGTTCTGCAAAAACACTTGTGGCCTTTATCGTAGGGCCAGGAACACACCGGATGCGTGTGCGTGGTGGAACGTCTTGGTTTTCATTTTGGCTGCCATGTTAATGGGTTAGAGCGCACACACTGCCTGTGTGTCTCGCCTATTTTCCATATGTGACGTGCGCGTCTCCCAGCAAAAATAGACAATGATAAGACCTGTTGATGTCGTATTGACATCATACCAGCAATATTACATAAAACTGACACCTTGAACCATAGTTAGGGCTGAATCTGAATATGATAAAGGTATGAAAAAACATAAACTTTTTAACCATTTTAGTAGCTGAGACTCAGATGAGTTAAATCTTCTACATCAGACAGTATGGGGAATACAGTTTTTTTTTTCTTTCTGAGAGTTAGATAAGAAGATTGATACCACTCTCATGTCTATACAGTAAATACAGAGATATTGTTAGCATCCAGTTAGCTTGGAGACAGGGGAAAAAAGCTAGCCCGGCTATGTCCACAAGAAGCATACATATAACACATTGTCAAACTGTGCCAATAATTTTATATTTTACTGGCAGAAGTTTGAACTTTCTTTAACCCATATAAGGGTTTTTACACATTTTTATGGTGGCAATCATTTACTCTTTGACTCAATGACTGTGACGTAGATGTTGCTGGTGACGTCGCATTGAGTTGCAGTAAATGGTGAGCCTGCTTCAGATTTTTTGCCAGACAACCCTGTGTTACTTTGCCAGAGCCCTGGGCATCCAGACCCCCACTGTGACCACACAGTAGTCTCATTAAAAATGAATGATCAACTGTAGCAACTGAAGCCAGTACAACATGTTTTGTGGTTGTAAACCCTTGTATGAACTCAGCATCTTGTTCAGTGATTTTAACTCCTGATCGTTATGGTTACAGCCCACTTCTTTCATCTCAAGATGTCCACTGACCCTCTTTGTCCAGTTTTGGGAAACTGCCTGTTTAAACTGCTGTGCAGAGTCCTGGGACATGGACAGCTGGCTGGGCAGTGCTCGAGGAAAATGAAATCATGTCAGTTCAGATGGAGCCACTTGTTGTCAAGGTCAGGGGTCAAGTGAATGTGCTTTGCTCCATGAAAATGTAGGCCTGGAGGAGTGGTGGGGTTTTCTGGACAGACAGTTGAAATACAAAGGGACTATTTATGCAACGCACTCAGACTCGGCTAATCCCCCTTTACATAAATCAGCTTATAGAGCAACAGACTTTCCCAAACCAGGAGAGGTTCAGTTGACAAATATCACTGGAATATGCTTCCTCTATTGCACAGGGAGAGAAAGAGAAGAATAAAGTACTCTGCGTCTCCTTTTGCAACTGACTCTGCTGCTAAAAAAAAAAACAACCTTAAATCCATTTTATTTTACCACCATATTACATTTACAGACACACATCATAAAACTGTTCCATACTCCATAGTCTTTTAAAATAAAAGGAAGGGGAGATAACACTTACTGTATGAGAGGGAGAGACACTATTACTGTTATGCCGACCCATTTCTGTGAGTTACATAACATATAGTCCCTTTTTGGATCGCTGTGAACAGCTGGGTTTTGATGTGTAAAGACAGGTGAGGTTGGAGGATGACGGTTACTGTAAATCACACCCTTTATTATCTAAATATTGTTTCCTCGTTCAAAAAAAAAGTTGATGCAAATATTTTTTTTTTCATATACGTTATGCAACATGAAAATTATTTTAACATTTAATGTAGTACAACAGTTTTCAACTGCGTCCTCAGTTTCACACATTAGTAATACATGGTCCAGCTATATACTAGGATTTGACCTGGTCTGGTCTTTCTTTCTGTTGAACTGGCATCAACAGAAGAATCTGCAAACACAACCCTGATGTATTATCACCTTGTAAAGTTGTTATAAGAATGTTGGCTTGTAAGTCAATCAGTCACTCTCCTTATACAGTGCATCCGGAAAGTATTCACACCCCGTCACTTCCCCCACATTTTGTTATGTTACTATGTCACTATGTTTTTTCCTCATCAATCTACACACAATACCCCATAATGACAAAGCAAAACAGTTTTTTTTAGAAATTCTTGCAAGCTTATTAAAAATAAAAAACTGAAATATTGCATGTACATAAGTTTTCACACCCTTTGCTATGACACTCAAAAGTGAGCTTAGGTCCTGTTTCCACTGATCATCCTTGAGATGTTTCTACAACTTGATCTGAGTCCACTTGTAGTAAATTCAATTGATTGAACATGATTTGGAAAGGCACACACCTGTCTATATAAGGTCCCACTGTTGACAGTGCATGTCAGAGCAGAAACCAAGCCATGAAGTCAAAGGAAACAAGGAAACCAGGCACCTCTCATCGCCTGGCTAATACCATCCCTACGGTGAAGCTTCGTGGTGGCAGCATCATGCTGTGGGGATGTTTTTCAGCGGCAGGAACTGGGAGACTAGTCAGGATCGAGGGAAAGATGAACGGAGCAAAGTACAGAGATATCCTTGATGAAAACCTGCTCCAGAGCGCTCAGGACCTCAGACTGGGGCGAAGGTTTACCTTCCAACAGGACAACGACCCTAAGCACACAGCCAAGACAACGAAAGAGTGGCTTCAGGACAAATTTGTGACTGTCCTTGAGTGGCCCAGCCAGAGCCCAGACTTGAACCCGATTGTACATCTCTGCACAGACCTGAAAAAAGCTGTGCAGCGATGCTCCCCATCTAACCTGACAGAGCTTGAGAGGATCTGCAGAGAAGAATGGGAGAAATACCCCAAATACAGGTGTGCCAAGCTTGTAGCTTCATACCCAAGAAGACTTGAGGCTGTAATCGCTGCCAAGGGTGCCTCAACAAAGTACTGAGCAAAGGGTGTGAATACTTATGTACGTGCGATATTTAATTTTTAATACATTTGCAAAAATTTCTAAAAAACCTTTTTTGCTTTGTCATTATGGGGTATTGTGTGTAGATTGATGAGGAAAAAAAAGGAATTTAATCCATTTTGGAATAAGGCTGTAACATAACAAAATGTGGGGAAAGTGAAGGGGTGTGAATACTTTCCGGATGCACTGTAGCTCTGTTTTGATCTTCACTAACTCCTGAGAAAAATATCTGGTAGTTTAGATCACAGGTCCACCACAGGTCCAAACCTTTTTTTTGGCTTGAGGGTTGAGACCCCAACTACTTAAAATAAAGACTTTTCTTTCTGATTAGATCTTTTTAAATTTAACTTTTTAAATGACTGACCAGGATTTTAAAGAGTTATGAAACACCACTGTAGTCAAGAATCACTGCTATGCTTTAAGAGTCGTGCAGCACAATATTATGTTCAAACTCACTGTCTAATGAGATGATTGTGCTTGGGTGTGGTGCTGCAGCTTTACAGCACCTATCAGATCATACATAGTCATTAGATCCATTTGATTGGTGCACACTTAATGACAGTAAACATGTCTTCATGTAGGCCTATTGCATGTCCAATATCACAATCATAACATATTAAATAATTGAATTTAATAATAAATCATAACATAATGATGGACACTAACTAATGAAAGACCAATCAGAAGAGCAAACACTTAAAGCAGAAATAATTTCTCTCCCCCAGTGGATTTGCATGTTGTTTCCATAAGAGGAGAGCCACTGATGGATAGGAATTATGTTTTAGTTAATATTAAAAATTTTTTTGGGAGAAATCAAATGTATTTATCCTATTTATTTATTTCAAAAATGTGTTTTTTTTGGATTCTACACTTCAAATCCTAAAGAGCCTGTGTTAAGGTTTTCTCTCAAACGGAACTAATGGCCCGATCGAGCCTTAAGGAGGGGAAAGTGTTATTAATCCACTCTGCCTGCCATCACAGTTTCCAATGAACAATCCTACTTTGCCAAACTCCCAGTCTTGAGGACTCTGGGCAGAAGGGCTTGTCTGCCTCAACCCGCAGGCAGATGGCTGCCCAGCAGGACTTCAGGGCGAGCAACAGCCCTCCTCCGACGGCCAATTCGTCTCTCATACAGCAACCTGAACTCTGACCCGAGTCTAAATGAGGGCTCACACACAGAAGACACTCAGGGAAGGCAGCCCTGCAAGTCATCAGGACATGAGAGAGGAAATGCCTGGAGATGAAAACACATGGTATATTTACTGCAGTGAGCCACTGGAACATACACTTAATACAAACACACATCCCTGTGTCTCAGTGGGTGTAAGGCTCTGCCAAGGTTTTGCCTTGTTGCTGATTCCAAACCAGTCACCAGACAATAATGTCAATATTGGATGATTCTGCAAAATTCCAAATTAGGTTCAATGCCAACAATTTGTTTTTTCAGCTTTAAAAATTGCCACTTTCTACAATATCTGCACAGGAGACAAACTCCTGTCTCCTGCGTTAACACCCTCACTTTCCATAAGGAATCTGTTTGCAGCCTGCAATACTTACAGTTACGCCCACTTAGTGTTACAGTGACGCCCGTTTACAGTTACGCCCACTTAATATTACATTATACAACAGTTGGTTCCAACCAAGTAAATTGATTGGACTAGAGTCATTCCATGAGCGCTGATATAGAGTACAACAGCACTGGGACTTTTAACTACATGTATCACTCCGCTTCACAGGTGTTCTATTAACCGTTAATCAGCGTTACATTAACGTGTGATGTTGCTTAATCATGCTGCTGCGCTTGCCAGTCAAATATGAAAGAGGTTGTAGCATAGCCGCCATGCTAACTAGCTGCTTTCTGCTGTGACGTTTTAAAAACACATTTAACGACCGAAGCGTCTCACATGAAGCCTCCGACACTGACAGCAGCACCAACCTGTGGATGAGACGTGACAGATCCATTTTACCAGTCTGCACAGCAGCTAGCAGCTCACTCTCTGTCCTAACAGAGAGGCACTGCGGTAGGTGAGCAGTAGAAAATGCATGGATGGCAAATGATAGGTTATCACTGTACATTGATTCATCTTTTAATATTTTATGTAGCGTTCAGGCAATTGTTCATGAAATCAGAGAAACAGGCTTAAAATGGGAAGGATAGTCTCTGAATGCAGCTGAGGGATGGGATGCATCTGGTATGGTGGCCTCAGGATTACATCTCTGATGTGGTTCTTCTGGCTTCATTGACTGGGACAGTTTGCATCACGTCTGAGGTCATGGTAATTGACTGGAAAATGATGGACTGTTCACTGGGCTGGGAATGAATTGCTGCTCTAATTGAAGAGTTAAAATGTGGCTGCTGCACCAGACTGTTGGGTTGAAGACGTAGCAGAGAATGAAGGTGAAACCCTCGATTTAATGGTCAAGCTATGTTCCAATCCTCGCCGAGGTTATGTGCTTCAGAGAGTGACCAAAAGAATGACAAACAAAAGTGGCCAAAATGGGCTCAAACTTGGAGACAGGGTGAGAAGGTCAGACATGGACGTGGCTGTGGAGAAGTCTGACCAGTTCATGGATAAACAGCCAAAGACGGATGGATGGATGATGGATACAAATACACTTATGTCAAGCTGCAATGTTAGAACGTGAACTGTGAGTTAACAGTTTATAAAACATGTAATATTGTATCAGCCTAGATGAAGAAGCAGTGCTTTTACAACAGGGTCATTTTGTGCCAGACAATGTTAAGATGAGATTCAACTGTTTACTACACCACAATATCACATTATTGAGGGCAACTGAACATGCAGAGGTGTTTAATTTTGTCTATGGGCAGCAAACAGCTCAACATATAAGGGGAGTAATGATTCTGATATTCAGTGAATAATGAGTGAATATGTAATTAAGTCTAAATGTAGCTTTTCCTTTTAAGGAAATTCCTGTTTCCTTATAATTAGTACCAGATCACACAGTTCTTTCCAAGGAACTATCTACTTTTCAAGAAAAACAAAGCATCACCTCATCACACAGTGTGTCATTGTCCTCAGGTGTCTCATACTAGACAGTAAAGACCCCTTCCAATGACAATCAAGTTTATAACCTTGTTAACATGTCCATATGAGGTTTTTATATAATACAAGACATATGATGAGCAAAATAATCAGTCAACACCATGACTAAGTATTTCCACCTTGAACTGCAGTGAAACAACGACAGTCTCATGATAACAGATTCAGACAGCCAGGGTTTCATAAGTCACATAACCAAGGAACCAATCCTGTCAACTTCTGGGGGGCGGGGCTAAATAACACTGAAACCTTGTCAGTACAGAGAGCGAGAGTACTGGCACAACCACAAACACTGTGTCAGCCACTGCCGGTTACAAGCTAACAAACAACATAAACAAATAAAAGATGCTAACCACGCTAAACGTTCTGATCCGTCTGCTAGTCTCTGGTTCTGATCTCAACAGACTCCTCCTCTGAGTCTGGGTCTGACTGAGACTCAAACATGTGGCTGAGTCTCCCTCTGAGCATGTGGTGGGCAGGGCACTGATCCAGAATTTCTCAATGAGGAGGGAATGTGTTTAACAAATTATTAATCATAGCAGCATAGTTTAAAATGTGTCAGGAAAGAAACTTTAAAACTCAGTTTGGCTTGTGCAAACAGTAGCACAGTAGCAAGAATGATGAGATGGACCAAAAGTAAAACAAACTAAATATTACAATTTCTTTTCACTTTTTATTTAGATGCATTCTTGCCAATCACAACCTTTTTCATCATTACAAAGCTACTCACATGCCAACATCAAATTGGGGTATTTTATCATAACTTTAATATGATGACTAAGGCGCAGTGCTATGGCCAAGAGATTTCACACATTAACCACCAAATCTAAATACAGACCAGTGTATAACAGTAAAACATCAGAAGTTTTACGTGTTTGAAATTTAAATGAGTCAAATCACAAGGGAAATGGGCTTTTATGGCATCAGGTGTATCTGAGACACCTGATGCCATAAAAAAAGTATTTTACCTATAATAAAAAAGGAATACATTTACATAACCTAATGAAAAGTAGAAGAAAATATTTTCTCATTTTTTAAATTTCATAAATGCTGCTCTGGTTACACCTTAGCTCTGGTAACAGCACCACACAGACTCAGTCCATGTCTACATCTGCTGTGAAGGTCAAATGAAGGACATCTTCCTTTGTCACCACCTCTGACTGAGACTGACCGAGCTCACAGTCACATGCACACATGCACACACGCACACAGGCAGACATCCTCAACAATGTGCATACATACAACCACAAATCCAGATTCTTATACACACAAATATCCTGCATTTACACATGCACACACTGAAATACACACATATTTCTGCAAAGATGTACACACATATATGAATATATGCACACACTATCAAACCGTCAGTCTTCTTAATAAACCAGGACTCCGAATAGGCTTTCGGGATATCGAGCGGTCCAAACAATGGGGGGAAATGGCATTGGGGTTTCCATGGAAACTGCTGCAAGCTGCTAAGAGGGCTGCTTTGAAAACATATGTCAGACTTGACTGGTCTGTTCACAGTGAGCCTAGCAACAGATTCTCTGCGCAGCCTATCACACTGCCTCGCACAGCGTTCACTGTTCTAACATTTGACTTGCTGTCTGTCAGCGGTCTGAAATGAATCAGGCAAAGAGAAATGCTCCCATATCTGACAAAAAAGAAAGACGACTGTAGGCTTCCTGACTGAAAAGAAGACATGTTTGTGTGGCCAAATAATTCACTGAAAAGATCATGTTTTCCTTCTTTCAAGCTTGTTCTTTTAAAGCTTTTATTGCAACAAAAAAGACAGAAAGAAAGAAAGAGCAATGGAGCTGCAAATCCCAAAATCGACAATATCTAATCTCTGCCTCAGAAAAGCAAACGTTCAACACTCACTGAGTGCTAAACATTATCTCTAACTTCCATTATATAGAGTAGCGAGTGTCTTACTTCCCTGAAGGCTTAACAGTCCATCTCTCACCTGTCTCTTCCCCTGTCTTTCATAACAGAGGATTTAACAAGCGCTGAGCCGGAGAGCTTTCACCTGGACTCAGCTGCACAAGCACAGGCTGTTTTCGATTCATTAGTTAGCACCAATTTTAATCACTAATTAATCATTCACCTGTTTCAGCTTCTCAAGTTTTTCTGTTTTATAGTAGGTCACTGTAAGTTTATTTGGCTTTTGGACAAAAAATGAAAAGACATGGAAAAACACCAGCAAACACTTAAACTGACCCATTTTCCTGACATGTACCCTCTCGTGTCTGTGTCTGTGCAAACGATAACAGTCCTCTCTTAAATTAAAGGTGACAGTTGATATAAAGCTGCAAAACCACTACAGTAGAGCATTGGGGCGGATGGCCGGGCAGATAAAGTACATGACTTTGACACCACATCCTGTCTCCTACAAATCGTCAATGTTGGTTTCCTTAAAGCAGCTATAATTATTTTTGTATCAACAATGGATCACACAACTATTGACAGAGGTCACTCACAGTCAAAATCCATGGAGAATTATCACCTGACTCTGCGGTTTCCCTCGTTTCAGCTCACTGCTTTGGTTCACTCTCACCGCTCTCATCAGCATCACTTCCGGCTGGACACCGGCAGAAAAACAAAGCGAATCCCTAAGATTCATGGAGCACTTGGCAGCTTCACCCAGACAGAGATTTTTTCTAACAGCTAAAAGGAGACTGAACACCAAACTTGACGTCAACATGAGTCAAATTGCTAATGCTAATGTTGCTAGCTATCTGCTGGATGTGTAAAGTAGGGAGCTGTTGCTAACAGATTCAACCTAAACTGTTGTGATATTTGCAAACGTGGTTTCTGTCTGGGTAGGTGGTGGTGATTGTCGTTTGACAAGAGCTTCAGCTATTGTTGTGTTGACAAGACAAGAGGTTGTAATACGTCCTCTGAGCAGCAACTTCTTCAGGGCAGACTGGAGGCTGCAGTGAGTCATTATCAGAAAGTGACGACAGCCTGGGGCTAATTGGTTGGTGTGCTAACTTATGTAGAAGTAGAAGACAAGTTGAGATAGTTGGTGTTACTTTCTACCACTGGACACAGCTGCTGGAGAGTTAAGGAATGAAGTTTGATGCTGCACTATTTCTCCTTGACTGGTATATTAACAGCTCTTAATGCTAATGTTAGCTAAGAAGCAAAAGCAAAACTTACAAATAGCTGCTTTAATGTTGTGTTCACAGCTCGTTTCTGCTGCCCCCAAGTGGCCAGAAAAATTGGTTAGTGCTAGTTGCCCACACTTAAACACACTTTAACCCTCAGAAAATGCTCATAAGAATAATGTTTTATCAGTTGTTTTCATTTTAGAGGAAACTGACAAAAATTTGAGTCTAGCTGTTGAAGGGACAAATTATCTGTTCTGTTTACGGCGGAGGAACTGTGGTTTAAAGAATCACATGATGGGCATTTCTCATTATTTCCTGACATTTTATAGACTCAACGATAAATTGAATGATTAAAAAATGATCAATAATGAAAACAATCATTAGTTCCAGCCCTAATTTTTAAATAATGTTGAAGTTAATTAAGATCTGCCTGTGAAATTCACTTGACTGCTGTGTATGGCACCTGTGTAATGGCTTCTTTTTTTCTCTCTGTCCCATGTGGTTGAATTCCTGTTTATCGTTGCAGAGGTGGTGGGTGGTTTGTACGAGCAGCAGCTCGGTGCCATATCACTGCCACACAATGTGAAGAGCAAGGTGGGAGGGAGGGTAGGAAGAAAGAAAAAAAAAGAGAGATATGAAAATACATAAGAGAGGGAAGGAGAGAGGAGAGGTATGGGAAGAGGGAGGATTTGGAAAACAGGGAGGAAGGCTGATTGGGGGGGAGGAAAATGGGGGGAGAGATGCGTCATACCAAAACATTAGTATGCAATCAAGTTGCTGGTGCGGTACGGATTGTCGTTGTCTGTCGGCGGCTGCCGCAGCCTTTCAAATCTACACTGCAATGTCACACACGCACTCACACACATACAAACACTTGCTCAGTGACACCACACAAACAACAGCACTTCTACTCCCTCTATTGTCTGTGAGAAAATAGAGGAAAAGAAAAGAATTAGTATTTCCATGTCAGTTTGTGCAGAAGAGCTTCATATATCCAGTTATTGATCCATGTCACATTTTCAGTTTCAGCAGAGGGGCTTATTAGAGGGCTGGAGCTGGAGATGTGCCAGGGCTGCACACACAGACACACACAGGCACAGACAGACAGACAGACAGACAGACAGACAGACCGACAGACAGACAGACAGATAGTTTTATCTGGTTTCGAAATGAAAACAAATCTGTCTAAAACTATAATTATAGGGGGAAAAAACAAACGAACAGACTTTTCCTCTAACGTGGCCTCTGGCTCAGTGGGAGCGTACGAGAGAGAGAGTGTGAGAGATTGGAGGGAATTTATCTATTTGTTTGTTTATTTGGTTTTCCCCTCAGTGTTGTGCAAAAACAGACGCTGCTGAGACGTCTGTACTGTTGTTTCTGAAGTAAAAAGTAGAAGTAAAGTAAAAAGTGAAAATGAGCAGAGGAGGAAACTGAGGAGCCACAGCAGCTTCAGTTTCTCTGCGGCAGAATTTAGGCTCGAGCCCTTTGTGATGTTTGTTCTTTCAACAGCATGCCTGAAGAGTGTGTGTCTGTGTGTGTGTGTGTGCGTGCGTGTGTGCGTGCGTATGTGTGTGTGTGTGTGATTTTGGTTGGGGGAGGGAAGGGGGGACTCTAAGACATTGATGAGCTGCACCCCTCCTCTCTCTCTCTCTCTCCATCTCCGTAGTCCTTGGCAGGTCCACGTTGCCATGGCAACGCTCACATTGCCGCAGGCTGGCTGGAGCGAGGCGCGCTGGTTGAAAAAGAAAGCAAGAGAGGGAAGAGAGAGAGTGAGAGAGAGATCATTGCAGAGGGAGGGGAGGGCAGGCCAGAATTGGTTCTCCAATTCATTACCCCTACAAACCCCCCTCCCCCCGCCCCACCCCCACATACAAACCCTCCCCCATCACTAACCCCCATCCCCCCAAATCTTATCATTGGCATCAGCTCAGCTGGGCTGTAGAAAGGCCTCTGCTCTGTTCAGTAGTCTGAACACGTTGGATCCAAACTTCAGACTGCATTTATTATTCATCCTCCTCCTCCTCCTGAGCAGACAGCACCGCAGCCTAACGCCCAGCAACATACACACACACACACACACACAAACACACACACAGAACCTGCGCTGAGCCCAGACAGCAAGAAGCTAACACCCAGTATTACACAGAGCGGTATATTGCATCATTCTACTCCTTTGGATGGTATAATGCATTACAGTGGAGACACAGGCAGGTGTAAGATTACTGTCTGTAGATGGAGGTTACAGCCACTGACAGGAACTGAAGACGCTTCACTGCCTCAGCTCACATCTGACCCCTGTGACCTTCCAGCTGAGGACTGACGAGAACAGACTGAGGTGATGATCCAAGTTCTGCTAAAATATCGTTAAGATCACAGAGTCCCACAGAGTGTGTTACCTTCATAGAAGAAGCAAGTGCAGTTTTTAAGGCTTTACAGGTTTTACAGATTTTCACCTAAAATATTTTTAAAAGGAAGATCTTTAAACCTAGATTTTATATCCTCATGCTTCTAAAAGTTGTTGTGCTTCTTGCTGCAACAGCACAATAATCACTGAAGTTTACAGCAAGAGGCTACTTTGGTCAGTGACAACTCTGAATAAACATCTGGTACAAAGAGGCTGAAAAATGGGAAGAAAAATCAAAAAAGCTACTGATTATTCAAAGTCTCTCATGGTCATTTTCAATGAAGCCAAAGAGTGGTATTTTCTGATCGGATTTTTAGGCAGAATATTACTGATGTTTTTATACTGAGCCCTACTTCTCCATTAAACCCTGGCTGGTCCTCATTGTTCTCACAGCTGCAGCTCCTTCAGTCAAATGTCATTCTGTGCTCCTCAAACATGAACCTGCCTCACTGCCGGAGCTACGATCTGACCTCCTCACCTCTCAGCGGCTATGCCGAGGAGTGACAGTGCTTCATTCAAGGGGACTGACACACTCAGTTGGGGGGTTGCTAAGATACAGTTCGGCTGACAAGGTCTGGATCGCACCGGGAACCTCACAGCGTCCACTGCTTTTCTTTCCTTTTTCTATTGACAACTGTCTCAATTATCAAATCAAGTAAAATCAAAGTTTGAAAATGTTCTATTATTTAATTAATATTAATTAATATGATTTAATGTTAATCTGGATATTGTCACTGACAAAAATGAGGAGACAAAATCAAGTGATTTTCAAACAGCCTGGACCTCACTACTGTACTTTAATATTATTGCAGAAAAAACAGCTTTTGCATGTGCCTCCTTATTGGTGTTTACGTGGTGTGTTGTGATGGCTCTGTGTGGATGTTCAAATTTATTGAACTTTGACCTCAGCTGCGCTCTGCACTGACCTTTTTTGGATGCCGCAAACCACTGTTCATCACTGCCTGGACACATGAAAAACTAATGAGCCTACTTGTGTTTTGAAATTTCTCAAAGTGCACAGTAACAAATTACCAGACAAAGACAAACAGACTGAAATATCACCCTGAAATGCAGCTGCCAAGATTGTTACTAAAACACTGTTTGAGTCTCTGAAACGTAGCAGCTATTGCTAACAATATTAGCATTATAGCTAAGGTGGCACCAATTAGGACAGTGCCCATGGGAGTTTTGGAGGAGCAACTACTGCACCAACCAACATGCAGTCCAAGACCGGACGAGATCATTACGGCTCCAAAAAAAATGGGTTGACATTTGGACTAATTTCTAATATGTAGCTGCTGAGAGAAAAAGTGAGTATGTAGTAATGTTGGGAGAGAAGCCCTGCAGCTATAAAGACCACAGACATGAAGAGACACCTCAAACTACGCCTGACAGAAACTGAACTAACTTTAAGATGTTAAATAACGTCACGTTACATTAAAAGCCATATTAAGCCAAATACTGAAGGCAGCGGTGTAACGTGTATTAGTGTCTCACAACCACCGGACATTGCTACATTGCTTGTAGAGTCGGGTTTAGCATCACTGAGAAGTCAGTAACTCAGCCAGATAAGTTGTCCAAACCTTTGCTGAAGACAAGTTTGTTTATTTTGGAGTAGTAGACACGCTGTCCATGCCAAAGTCTTGTCCAGTCAAGTCTTGTCAAATTGTAATGGGTCTGTGACAGCTAAATCCACAGCATATGTAGGAACTTGGTTTGGGGCTTGAATAAGTCTGTTGGGCAGTAGCCAGCTGTCTAGTGCATGCGTGCAAAGAGGTTCGTAGGGTTCAACCTGTTTTTGTTATACTCATACACTAACTGTATGAGTATAACACAAACTTGGACAACACTACTAGTAAGGACTACATAACAGAATAAAAAGCAGAATAAGCGGAATAAAAACTCCTTTGTGGCACAGTCCTGACAAACCTGAACAGTATAAGGGTGAGGGATTTACTGCAGGCCTGTTAGTAGAGGGTTCCCTTTGATTGTGGAGGGTTTTCTTTTTTCTGGATACTCAAGGTTTGTGTCATGTTGTTGCATCTTTCCAGATTCATTGTTTTATTCTCTTTCACGTCTGGATGTGTCACTTAGATTAATAACTTCAGAGCAGCCTTCTTAAAACATACAACCTGTCATTTTGTGGCTTATTTTCATTTTATTTTTCTTTTAGCCTAAAATCAGTTGGATGAAATCTTATTAAAAGCAGTTTGCTGAAGTTGGACTAAAGTGCTCATTCTTGGTCTTGACTAAACTAAAATGTTCAATCACAACATTTTTGTCAATTGATTTTCTGATAGCTAAAAAAAAAATTCTAAAATGTTTCTGTCAACTAAAATTAGACTAAAAATGTTTGTGGTTTTCTTTTTCCTTTTGACCAAACACATCCAGAGTTTTAATCAACAAAAACAAAAGAATCTACATAATGAGGTTTAGTCAATATGACTAAAACCAACATGCTGACAAAATGAACACTAGCTGCAGGAGGCTGCTCTTTTCAAATACATTATACAATATCTATTCTCACAGTTGTTCAATGATCAGAGTAATGGATCAGTCATAAACTTCCCCTGGGAGAAACATCATAACTGCACCTGTAGAGCTCCTCCACAGAGGATGCATCCAGAGTAATGATGCTCCAACAGGGGCAGAGTGGAGCATTTCACGTTTCACTTAATGATTCATGAAGACACATATTTTATTTTACAGGGTCGTAAACATCACCGCGTTCGCTGATATGTTAGTGTTGCTTAGGATTAATATCAGGTTTTATGAGTGCATAAATAAAAACTGACAGCTCTGTGTTAAAAATCAAACGCAGGTGAAGAGCACAGGATGTTTTGGTCGGTTCAGTCTGATTCCAGACACTTATCACTCGTCCTCTCCACTCTGCCTCCTCTCACGATACGTTTTGCATGGATGTTTTTGCTGCAGTGAAGGCAACAAACACAGGTCAGGTCCAATAACCCTCAACCACACAAAGACTATGACACACTTTGATAAAGTAGCTGAGGGTTCAGGGTCCAAAACAAAAGCAAATTAAACACCTTCTATTTTCTATGGCCAGACAGTAACTAATGGAGGCTGCAAGCACAAGCTGCTGGAGGTGGTTTAGCCAGGCTAACATTAAAACTCCATTTTATTGCTTTTCTGCCTGAAATTCAGCTGCTTGTTTTCTTCAACTATGCAGGTAAACCACCAAGAAAAGGCAATAATCACTAATACCAGACCTGGAGGTTAATCCCACCCTCCCCTAATCTTACTGAACTCTGGATGAGGCAAACTGGGAAATTACATGTATCTACCCAGATTAACTTTATGCATCAATTTAAAAAAAAAAAAAAACAGACACACATAATTTTTGTTATAGCATGTATTTGTAATTGAGATTTCACTTTCTGGCCTATGGGTCATTTCAGAAAATAGACAAAGAGGGATTTGAAACGCAAAGTAGATTTCCACGTTGACAGTACTCTGAAAACATTTCAGCTTTAAAGCTTAAACGCTCTCATTGTCAAGACTGAATTCAAATGATTGATGAGTGCCGTAATACCATATTAGTATTTCCCTACACACATTTCTGTTGAATCTTTGCTCCAATTGGTTAATTTACTAATATCTGTCTTGAAACTTTGCAAGCCCTGAAAGGCAAGTGAAATTTTTTCTCGCCAGTATAACTTTTAAAAACCAACTGTGAAAGGCAAAGTGATTTTTTCAGTGATGCAATTCTGACAGTTCTGACAATTCTGACAGTCTGTAGAGGCTGACGAAGAAAGCTCTATTGAAATGTGATTTTTTTTTTCTTCAATGATCTGTCTACTTTAATATTATATTTTCACACATATTTTTTTATACATACTTACAAATATACAAAGTGTCTTTGTGTTTTGATATGTAATGACAATAAAGTATTTATTCACCTATCTATTGAATGGATTTCCCTAATGAACCTGGGTACTGGTGTGGGACCAAGCAGCAACTACAACTGGCTGAGAGGTGAAGCCAAGTGACTGAAGGTGTGTTGAGACCGAACCTAAAGTAAAATTTAGAGACAGTGTATTTGAATTCAAGTCAATGCACAGACTCAAGTGGATGCAGATTCCACCTGTGTGGGAAAAATTGAAGCAAAGATGCGTCCAATGAAAATGCTTCAACTACAGCCAAAAAACAAAAAACAACAACAACAAATTCATAAAGACACAAAGACAGGAAAAAGGAATCTGGACGAGTTCTTAGTAACTTTAGAGATCAACCAACAGCTGAGTTGTTGACAGGTCACAGACACATTCCACGCACTAGCTACAGCTAATATCAGTCAGTACGCTGCCTTTTTGGCCACTTAAACGCAGACTGCAAAACTACCACAGTGGTCAAATTCATGCAAGTAAAACAAGCCGAACATAAGCTCTGCAAACAGTCAGGACACACCTCGTGGCCACAGCTCGTCTAATGGCCATCACAGGTGAAAGCTATGAGCATCAATGTTCAATGTGTAGCTAGTATTGGTTTGATTGACAGGTGTCTCCAACTATTAGGGTTAGGTGTGGCAGTTGGTACTCACTTGCTGTATCTCAGTTCCACCCTTTTGCCTAAATTATGATTTTCTGGAGCCAAAATGAAGGTGGCATTGTTTTTTATACAGACTGCTGGACAGAAGACAGAACTGGATCCACATCGTGCAGAGGGAGGAATTCTATTCAATAATTCAAAACATGAAACCTATAGTTTTTAATTGTTCTCACTGGTTTTAGATGACGTAACTGACCAGTCCAGTTTTCAAAGAAGGAAAAGAAACGTTGTGTTATAATTAAAATAAAAATGAATTTTCTGTTAAAATGAAGTATGTTAAGGAGATTTAGTCAACACAGTGAAAATCATTTTGCACTTCACTGACTTTAAGCTCAGGCAGCTGCACCCACACACACACACTTTCAGTTACACAGGCATATGCACCCATGCACTCAAGCCTGCAGACTCTGGCTGTGAAGCGCAGACGCTCACACACATTCAACATACCTGTGAGGATACACAGAAATCTGGCATTAGATGTGACTCACTTGGAAACGCTTGATCCAACATCTGACATCTGCGGCTTTAATGGCTGCCTGCTAAACCAAAAAACTACACATCATGATGGTAAGCCAGGTCCTATTCAGTGAGTAGAAAACTATTTTAAAAATTCTCTTTGGTATGTTAAGGTTGAATTTTTTTAAACTCTAACATGGTTTTAATCATTTTGGGTCCAGTTGACCCCTTGGAGGGAATAAAGCTTGTAAAAAAAATTGCGAATGCACAAGTGAGTCTGGATCAATAAAGCCTTGCAGCATGTGCAGAGGGTTATTACAGATGGTGAGAGTGTGATAGCACCAGAGGTGCCTGAGCTCATTAAGAAACAGGACCATACTCCGGTGCAGAGCAGGGAGAGGGGAGCAGTGAGGGGAGGGAGGAGGGGACGACGCAGAGACTGGACGGAGATTTTTCACCTGGGTGTCACTGAGATCTGATGATTCGCTGCCGCCGGAAAATAGAAAAAATTTTAAATCCTTTCTTTGTGCGTTTGGACGGCAACAGAAGATCTGTGTTACATTAGTGAAAAGACATGGTAGCATGTAAATAATAAGCTTGGGGGTTGTTCAGAGGCTGCAGGCTGCTGCTCCACGCAGGAAACAGGCTGGACTGTGGCGCCATCTCCCTGTCAGAGCATCTTATTTCTCTGTTGCAGCTAATTGAATGGAATTTCTGCTGGCGGTGGAAATGCAGATTTATAGACTTGGGATCCACCAATATAGGTTTCTCATGCCAATATTTTGTGCAGACATGCAGTTTTCTTTAAATATGACTTGTAGCATGCCAACAGATTATAGCCATGAAGGGTTTCCTGCAGCTTGAGTCACGGTCGAGGCCAAAAACCATTGAAGAGACCATAAAGATCATCATGATGCGTTGCAATGGACCTATTTAATTGAAGGCCAAAATACCTCACTGATTTTAATGTGCAAAGAAAGCAAAGTTTCATTTCATCAGATTTTCTTAAACCCTTTCTATAACTGTTCAAGGAAAAACCTTCATCGCATCAGAAGTGAACAATATGACAGATTTACCTGAAGGACACTTTTGTGCCAACACAAATCTGAGCCTTTCATGAATTTGATTTCAATTTACTTTTTGAGACATGCAGTAGCACAAGGACATTGCACTGTGAAACATACAACTCTCATTGCTGTTCATTCGTAAAATAATTTTGCAAACGTGCATGTTTTAGTATAGAACAGACTGTAGTTTATCTGAGACAAACGTTTGCCTTTCCTGATGAAACAACTCCTCCAGAAAACATTTCTTTTCAGATAATTAGAAAACTACTGATCTGTAAATTGGGCACTTTCTTGTTGTTGCACAATATAAAAGCCACAGTCTGAGTTACAACACGGGTTCAAGTTTCATTCCTTCTGGATGAAGTCACTGTGCTTACAAGGCACGAGAGGAAAATGTGCTGTACTCAAACACTTGCAAGAGGCGACTGCAGGACAAAAACACCACGTTTTTTTCATTTTTTATTTCATTTATCACTTTTGGGGTTTATTTTCTAACATGTGTTTTCTTGCACTCACATAATTTCTATGACTCAGCTCATTTTTAAAAAAAAAAAAAACCAACAACCTTACGTGACACTGAACCATTATTCTGTCTTTATATCAGCTCTGGTTTTCTGAACCTGCTGCCAAACCAGTGACGTTACCAGCCCAGTTTTGTAAATATGTACACAGACACAGCAACACAGTTTGAGCATAATCCCATAAAATCTACCACAGCCTGACAGACACTGGCATAAAGAGCAGAAACTCCCACCATGTACACTCTTATTACCCATGTGCTCATAGTTGCCTGCGGCCGCACACGGTCTGTGTATAAAACTGTCACTTTCTAAGCTCAGAGTGAAAGGAACATTGGCCTTAAAGACGCTGGGATGAACCCACTTTATAATTTGTGTCACTGTTCAATCGATTCAGGATGTGCTCTTTTTTTCAAAATACAACATCCTGCCAAAACAGGTCTTGCATTATGCGATCTATCAATACAACGGAGTGGATTAGTAGTAAATTGGCTCCCAGGTGAGTTCATAAAGTCAAAACTTAAACAAATAAAGAAAACTGAACACAGAAAAAAACAGACTAGTCCTCATCAGTTTTGCTTTTCTTCTTCTTTTTCTTCTTCTTTCCCGAGCCTTCCACTACATCACCATATGAAGTGTCTATTGGTTCACATTTCACTGTTGCGTCTTCCACCTTCACTCTCACACTGGGCTCCAGTCCCTCCTCCACCTCCTCTCGCTCCCTGTCCTTCTTTTTCTTCTTCTTCTTCCTCTTCTCCTCTGAAACATCTTCCTCTTGGAGGGGCAGTTCCATCATCACTTCGTCCTGAATGTCAGCTGCAGGTTCCTCTTTCACGCTCACCACCTCCTCTCGCTCTGTCTTTATGCGCTTTTCTTTCTTTTTCTTCTTCTTCTGTTTCCTCCCTTCCTCGTCCTCTTCCTCATGCCCTGTTTCTTCTATGAATCTTTTGACTACCAGAGGGCAGAGGGTTGTAGATGAGGGCCCGAAGGCGGCTCCGTCCACCTCATTCTCGGCCACACAGGTCAGCGTGGGGGTCTTACAGCCGAAGGGGTGGAATCGCTGTTTCAGCCCCGGTGGTATGGCGGGTGCTGGAGCAGCGGGGATCACCTGAGGGGCATAGGTCGCACTGCTGCCTCCATAGTTCTCACACACATTTAGCAGGCCTGAGAACGTAGGACCAAAAACGACACCACCTGATGACTGTTCGTCACTGGTGAGCAAGCGGAGCTCTGAGGGACTGTGGGAGGATGCCAGGATGCTGTAGATCTGCTGGCCACTCCCAGACTTGGCTCCGCCTGCAGCAGTGGGAACCTTCAGGGTCTGGAGACCGGAGAGCGGCACCTTGATGCCACTGAAACTGGATGGAGGGAGTAGAGGCAACGTTAGGTACCATTCAATCCAAGTGGGAAAAGTTTATTCAACTCTACACCAACTACATCATTTTCTCAGACTGCTGTTGAATTTAGGGAAAACTTTCTGAAGCCTCAGCATGAAGCCCATCTCCAGCTCCACCTGCTGGACGCAACCGACACAAACTGTCAGTTACTTCATGTTGAGTCTGTCTTACCTCTTATGTTGCCACACACAATCACTGCAGAGATTGTTTAAAGTATGTAAATAAAGAAAGAAGAAATGACACACTCCCCTGCTTTGACTCACACACAGACACACACATTCATACATATGCGGTGCATTAAGAAGGAGTTCAGAGCCCTTCAGTTTTTCCCATTTTGTTATGTTGCAGCCTGATGCTACTCTCACCCATCTACACTCAGTACCCCATAATGACAAAATGAAAACAGAATTTTAGAAATTTCTGCAAAATTATCAATGAAGAAAAGCTGAAATATCACATTGACAGAAGTTTTCAGACACTTTGCCCTAACACTTGACATGTAGCTTCAGATGTCTCCCATTTCTCTTGATCATCTTTGAGATGTTTCTACCTGCAGTAAATTCAGCTGATTGGACCTGATTTGGAAAGGCACACACCTGTCTATATAAGGTCTCACTGCTGACAATGTATATCAGCACAAAAACCAAGCCACAAAGAGGACAGGACTATGTTGAGGCACAGATTCGAGGGAAAAGAAAATTCTGCTGCATTGAAAGTTGCCAAGAGCCCAGTGGCCTCCGTCAATTTTAAATGGAGGAAGTGTGGAAAAACCAGGACCCTTCCTAGAGTTGGCTGCCTGATCAAACATGAATAATTGGGGAAGAAGGGCCGTGATAAGAGAGGTAACCGATTTGTCACTCTGGCTGAGCTCCAGAGATCCTGTGTCAAACTTCCAGACTTTTTATATATAAATTCTAGCATAAGGCTGCAGAATTTTTTTTTTTAAAATTGAAGGGGTCTGACCACTTGAATGCAAGTGTTCAGACATTGTGTGTGTGTGCGTGTGTGTGCTTGCATATGTGCGTACATGCGTGCGTGTGTGCATACCATTAAAACCAGTCTACTGGTTTTTACTGTTGTTGCTGAAATGACGTGTGAAAGTTTGGCTGCACATTAGAGACAGAGACAAGGAGACAGATGACGGAGTGAGGACTGCACCCACCATTCCGGATTAAAGCTGGCAGGAGCTTTAATGAGCCATAACTCATTCTTGTTGTTCTTCAGACTCTCTGTTAGAGTGCTGCTGCATGGCTTATGGCAGAAAGACACAAAGTCAGCAGGACACTGGTACCTAGTGGTCCTCTTATCTGTGGATCCAAACAGCACACGTTCATCAGTAAAATAACATTGAGCAGTAGAATTACACAGAACAGGCCAAAGGATTAAATCTGAATAAAAGTTGTGTGTGTGCTCACTCTTTATTGGTTTAACTTTCAGTATCAATACAACCTTGTTTGTGTGGTTCCTCAGTGAAGTGGTGCCAAATAGTTATTGTAAGAAACACTAATGACAGGTAAGATTTTTATGTTGTCTATCCTTAGTTTGAACAGTGGATGAAAAACAGCTAAGCACAACATCGTTTTTAGCCAGAACTAGACTGGTTACAATTTTTGCTTAAACTAATCTAGACTAATAACACATGATAATAATTATTTATGTAAATAAAAGCCATTGACCTTAACAAATGTTGCTCAGTCAGCCACAGCCTACTGCACTGTGTATTGTTTTACCGCATTGTATTTCTCAGTGAAACTGAGTCTCACTGAAATAAGCATATCAGCCAGCCAACACTAACTTCGTGGAATCAATGAGGGTGAACTTACCCGGTTCTTTTTGCTTTACCGGTGGTTTTGTAACTGGACTGTCCGCTTCATCCTCGCTCGATGAAGATGATATGTCTCTTGGCATTTTTATGTTTTAAATTAACATGAAAGCACTGAAATTAAAAGTTTTCTACCTCGAAACGCATGGCTATGGGGGACGCACATGTGTTGACACAAAATGAACTTTGACCTTTAATTATTTCACTTCCGTGTCAGTTTGGTTGTAGTTCTACGCCCAAGCTCGATTAGTGTGTTTGCGTTGACAAAAACAGGTAAGGAAACTCAAACACCCATAATGCCCCTCGTATGGTTACGTAATGTTCCAGCGTCCGTTGGAGAAGCAGTTGACAGCAGCGAAGAGCAGGCCGAAGTGGGTAAACAAAACAAACATATGAGAAAAGGAGCGAAAACAAGCCAGAGGTTTGAGCTAATTTTATATCTGTAGAATGTGTAACATTGTTCTGAAACGGCGTGAGGCCTGTTAACGTAGCAAGTCGTTAGCAAATAGAGGGCGTGCACCTGTCAAAGCGAAATAGGTTAAAACAGCTAACGTGTGCTAGCACGTTAGTAAGCTAGCTGGCTCGTTGAACCCGCTCAGGTTAGCTACCTGGCCAGCCATGTCGTCCCCCTCCTCCTCCAGGCGCCAGTGGTGCTACCTGTGCGATCTGCCTAAGATGCCCTGGACTGTGGTATGGGACTTCAGCGAGGTGGTTTGCCGTGGCTGTGTAAACTACGAGGGAGCTAATCAGATTGAATTCCTGATAGCGAGCGCCCGACAGCTGAAACGAACTCACGGGATGCAGGACGGTAACGTCAGGTCACCTGGTCCCTCGCCCAATAAACATGGCACATCTGGCAGAGGAGAGGCAGCGGCTGACGGAGGCAGGCCCCACGTCGACCGCTTCGACAGAGGAGGAAGAGGAGAAAGCACCGGGTCAGCTGTTCGTGTGCCGCCAAACGGGCTGCACCGTGACGGGCAGCCGCCTCAAGAGGTGAACCGTCAGAGCCCCAGCGGCAGCCGGAGACCCATGCTTGGAGCTGCCATCCCACCCAGTCTAGTAACTCAAAGTATCGCAGGGATTCCCCATGGGCTACTTGCGGGCATGCCAGCGGGCCTGACCGCCAGGACAGCCCCCATGAGCAGCCCTATGATCTTCCCAGCCCCGGTGCTGGCCGAGATGAGCCGCAGACAGCTGGGAATAGGTATGGGGATAGCCCCATTTATCACTCCAGAGCTGGAGCGAGAGCTCAGTTCGTCCCAGAACCAGCCCAAGACACAGACGCAGGTCCACACAGCTGTGGCTGGCAGCAGCGCCAGCAAAAGTACAGGCCTCCCTTCTTCGTCCTCCTCCATGGCGGGAGGTGTGAGCCAAACGAGCCCCAAGCCTGCCTCATCTCCAGCCAGGCAGCCACGTCCCCTTGCTGCAAGGTCCGGAGGGGAGCCCCTGGGCTCCAGTACCTCAGCAGAGGCGGCCACCACAGCTGCAGCATTACCCCACAGTGGTGCCTCTGAGTTGGGTTCAGCATCCACCAGCAACACCCATTCAACCGGAAACCCTCTGTCCTGCACCTTGTGTCACGAGAGGCTGGAAGACACACACTTTGTTCAGTGCCCATCAGTGCCAGGGCATAGGTTTGTGTGGATTCATGTTTCCATGAATAAATGCTTTGTTTTTTAAGCTTTTAGTGATTCCATGTAAGCAGTTTAAGCCTGCATGTCAGGCTCTGGTCATTTGTTGATGATTTTTTACATTTTATAGACTAAATCAGCATGTAGTTACTTCAACAAATAATTGATTTATACTGGAATAACTATCATTTGTTGGTATCACTTTATGCCTCACAGAAAGTTGTAATAACCTGTCTTTTCTACCTCCACCAAATGTAGGTTCTGCTTCCCCTGCACCAGAGTGTACATCCAGAGCCGGCGGGGAGACGGGGAAGTGTACTGCCCCAGCGGAGAGCGGTGTCCGTTGGATAACTCTCCCAACAGTCCCCCTTGGGCCTTCATGCAGGGAGAGGTCTCCACCATACTGGGCACTGCTGGAGCAGGAGCTGCATCAGCTGCTGCATCTGGAGCTGGGTCAGGGCCTGGAGCTGCAGCTGCATCTGCATCTGGTGCCGGAAGCGGAACTGCCAGCGGAGCCGGATCTGGGAATGGAGACATCACTGTCAAGAAAGAGAGAGAGACGTGATGGTGATTTCCATGGAAACCAAGTCCCAACACAGCAACAGGCAGGTCCCACAGACAGCTGACCAACCATTGTCTGAAGTTTGGCAGCATTATAAAAGCAGCTCTGGGTTCTGAATTTGGATGTTTGTTAATACTTCACTGTTAAATACATACATTATTAATTTAAATTGAATAAGTATTCCCATTATTATTTTATCAATATTTTTATCTGTATTTTTGTGCTGCAATTCTCCAGATTCATCATGCAGGCTGTTGCAGTTATTGGAATAACAAATCATATTAATAAATATTAAGTAGATGGTTGAAATTTAGAGCAGGAGGGAGATACAAAATGATCTATCAGGCAGCAAAGATGTTGTATGACAGCATCTTCTCAATAAGAAGCACTCAGTATTTTACAGGATAGTGTTGTCACTGTGTTTCTGTCCCATTAAATGCTGTTTATTTGTGTTTGCTTTTCGTCACCCCAGAGTCGTATCACAAACCAAAAGGAGATGTCTGCACTGGACTGTTGAGAGATCCAGAGGAGAGGCAACACAGCGACCCACAGTACAGAAAACCTCCATTACACAGGTCTTAACTCCACCTACTCATACCACCCAGTTTTATCAACATTATCAGACCTGTCTGACTGAAGTTGCAAAGCCTGTCTTTAGAAATGGTCATTCATTTTTATCAAATTCTACAGCTCTGATGTACAGAGAATGTGAAATAAAATTTCATGAATCATTTTAAATTACCCAGTGCATCCATTGCATTGCGAGCTTACCCTCATCTATGTTCACTTCAGCAAACAGCAGAGATCTTAGTAAAATAAAACCACAACTTTAGAGTCATAATCAAGTGTTTAAATTAAACTGGCCATCATGATGGACTGTTGGAACCAGATGTTCAGAACTAATCAACAGCTGAACAGTGGCTACTTCTGTAAAGTTAGTAGTAATTGTTGACACAACTGACCAAGCCCACAATGTCACTGGCACCTAGCCCCTGTTAGCAGCTGGAAATATATGGGCTGAAGCAACACATAAGACAACACCAGTTTTCAACAACTTTTCCACAAACAAAATCTCACACTATTAGAATCATTTGGAAGATGCTGCCATTGCATAAAAAATTCAAGATGCACTTTAAGACACAACCATAGCCAACAGGACTACGAGAGTTTGGCCAGTAGTGTATTAATCTACTATTGGCATTGGTTTTATTTGCTATGTAGAGGGCATAACTGCTGATGGTAGGTTGTTAGGTAACCTAACAGAGGGACGTTTACTGTTTTAATGACCTCTCAAACTCACAGAAATTAGCCATGGTGCAGTGTTTATTGTAATGGTACACTGAATATTTTGTTTGCACGGGAAAGCACAAAAGCTTGCTTCCACAGTTCCAACACAAACATTGAAATGCAGTAGCCACGGTTGTTATGTATCTTTTTCCTTGTTGATGAACAAACTGGTGACTGCCAGCATGCAGCAGGTGGTCAGATCTCAGACTGTTCGCTGTAAAATACAGGCTGTTCTGAGCCGAAACAAGTTGGAAATTATGTGTCTCAGACAAAATTCCATTTTCTCTGCCAATGCTGGGTATAAATTAAATATTTGTGCTTCTACAAATACAACTACAATAACAACTGACATAAAATTGACAGTTATGATGACAAAGTGTACCTTAAATTCTAAATACAGATTTATTGTCTTTTATTGTTTTATGACTGAGTCTGTGTCCTGGTGCACAATCAGATTTTGAAGTTTATTTTCAAACAAGTAGAAAAACTCTCCACTAAAACACCTAAACATGCAAACCGATGTGAGATGTGGACAGAGTGCCGGCAGTGACATTTCTCTGTACGTCTGTGCATTTGTTTTTCGTCAGCTTTAAGCGAAGCTGAAAGAAGAATGTTTGCTGTGTAAAAACGAGTCATCTGTCAGAGCATCAACCAGCCACAGAGACTCTGTGTATGACTGTATTTAAATGTCGCTTTCATATAAGATCCAGCCCAGCCTACGCTTTACCCCGAATGTATATGAAAAGATATCTATTGATAGACCTAGGACTATATTTTATACTAGAATGTTAAATGTTATATACTGTATAGACCTATGATAGTATGTATGTGCAATCCTTAGTCATAGTATATGCAACAGTTTGGAATATGTAATTAAAAATGATTGCATATAATTTCTTAAACCTTTTGTTTTTTAAAGTGAGAACCCACCTAAAAGCATAATGATTCATCTGTGATCCTGAAAGGTTCGATATCATTCATGAATGAGTTTCTCCGAAAACTAGAAACAAGACATCTTTTTCTATGGAATCAGTTTTAAAAAGTACATTTTCGGTTTTGAAGTGATCAGAGTTACAATGAAATGAATCTTATTTTGATTTAAACAAACAACCACACAAGTCTTTTGAGCTTGCTTTCCATTCATAGTCAATGGAACCAATGTGGATGACCATGCACACCTGTTTGTCACCTTTTTCAGACTTAGTTTGATAAACATGTTAAGGGATCAAATGTTCCTAAATTGAACAATCCAGCAGTTACACACTCACATGTTGAAAGTGATTAGTTTTTGGTGGATTCTCTCTTTATGTGCAGTATGTACTTGTCAGTACAGAAGCACAGACAAACCAAAGGTCATTTTATGCCCAAACTGATGTTTCTGGATGTAAATGTTTTATGGAAAAATAAATATATTGCTATATTTCTTGGCCAGGTGTTAACCTGTTTCCTTCATCAAGCCGTTACAGTTTACAGGCCCATGTGGTCTACTGTACTCATGGGATTTTACATATAAAAGTCTATTGTATTCAGCAGATGCTTATATAGGCCTTCTATATTGAGAGAATATCCCACAGATCAGGTCTGTTGTAGAGAAATGTCTTTGAAGAAGTGGAATTTAAGTTTAATATGCACTGATACATCATGCAATCCCTTGTTAAGTGCCTTTTTTAAAATGTTTACCGCCTGTTTGTGTGTCTGGGAACCTCAGGGGAAGTAGGAGTGCAATGGCTTTTTTATTGTCTAGTCAATGATTAACCTGAATCTGTTTCCCTTCAATCGCCATCAGACGTCTTTTGCTTTAATCTGAAGCCTTTGTAAAGTGGGTAGGCCATTCATTGTTTGGATATGGTCTCTCCTCGCCTCTCTCTCTATGTTGAGTTTCTTTTCATTTATGTGTTCTGTTTAGATCTGTTGGTTTTATTGCAGCTTCATGTACAAAATAGAAACCAGGAATAAATGGGATGGAAACTTGTACTTGTTTCTCTGTTTCTTGACTTTTATCAATGAGATTTAATCACCTTACATATCTTGTTTATGAGGAAAATCTCATCAGATATAACTAATTAGGTCCCCTCATAAACTTTTTATGACTGAATGTTGCTTAATGTTTGCCAGCTAAAATTATCTTCTCTCTCAACCAGCTCAGTTGATTCCTAACATAAGAGAAGGGCTGATTTTGTAATCGTGTACTATTACCTGTATTATTACTCAGGATACCAGCACACCAGTCAGCATCACTGCTACAGCGACAGCGGGTTTCTCACTACGACTGAGAACACATTGACGCTGCATCCTACAATTAAACATAAATTCACATGGTGGTTCTATATGACTGATGCAGGTGTGTTGAGAGTCAATACTTTTAAATTTGACACCAAAAATAAAAGCATATTTCTCCACCAGAATTATATTCCTGGCTTTAACGCCACATTTAGACCATGACGTAGAGAAAGTCAGATATTTTTCAGGGGTGTCGGGTTGTGTCTTGGGAATTTGGACTCATGACCTCAGCATTTGTAAAATCATGACTATAATGCAGCTTCTCCCTACAGCTGAGGACAAGATAACATTTAACACTGAGCCAGTCATTCACCTTAAAGATATCTTAACTAAATTATCTATTGTATTAATTGATTTAAATATACTACAAATACTTAGTTGATTATTTACATATAAATACAGGAGGTTATATTTATAACAATATATCACACACTTTGTTTCTAATCAAATCAAAATGTGTTTGTCCTCAGTGTGTCAGTCAGATTTAACTGAATTCATCATGTACAGGTACTTAAGCTTGCAATTAAAAGAATCTTTATGCTTAAACACTAATTTTGTAGATTTCTTCTTTTTAGCAGCCTCCGTGCTCTGAAAACCACCATAAGAACACAGAACAGGAGCATTCATGCACAACTGAAAATGAGTTCATGTGTGAGGTTAACCTTCATGTCTAGATTATGATCCAGCAGAATTTAGTTAACTCAAGAATTATGAGGCCTGTTCATTTAGTTTTACCTTGGCTAACAGAAAATAAACAAGAACCAAGCAAACCCTCCATAACAGACAAATGCAGATGATACAGGGGCTTGTTTTGTAGTGGCCACATGATGGCGCTCTTACACACTTAACCTCAGTGTGTGTGAAGGCGCAGATGCTGCTGGGCAAGTTCATAAATGTATCATCTTTTATCAGATGAAGGATATTATGACCTGTGGAGCCAACAAGCCGTGGAAGCCCTTATAATGACATTTAAACAGATGGAACTTAAAGAGCTTAAATATAATTATAACCCTCCCTCCCAAACACACACACACACACACACACACACACACAGATCAATCGACTTTAGCTTTTCAAATGTGAAACTAACCAGCCTCAAACCAACTCCATAATACTGTTTTTATTCGGTTTTTGTTTTTTTTTAAGTGGAATAGACTTGGGTAAAATGAGTCTTGCTGAAGCTGCTCATTTTTATTGTGAAGAAGAAGAGGATGGCGGGGGGCGTCCGGACTGTCGTTTCCTACATTAGTGTCAGCTCGTCACAGCCATTGTTAAACCAATTATAGAGGTGTTAATGGACGATAGAAGAGCCATTGGCATGAAAAACGGCCCGCAGAGAGACGATATGGATAAATGTGAGTTGGGGAAATAAAAGAGAGGAACCTTAAAGGAGCATTACACCAATCAAAGATGCGTATTAAGAGCCAAGGCTGAAGTGCATCCCTCAAACAAGTGTGTGTGGAAAATTAAAAAAAAAAATCAGATAAATAAAGCAGGGTGTGTTTGCTTTAATATTAGGGGAGCCTCCATGAGATGACAGTGTAATGATTATTGTACTGAGCGTGCAGTGAAACCAGCTCAGGACAAACCTCCAGCCAAAACAGCTGAGTCTGGGTTTCTGTCGTCAACCCAACGTGAATGTGACGCTGTATAACCTCAGGATATCAGATTTTCCAGCAGCACCTTAAAGCTGCAAAATTATTGCTGGAATATGTAAAGTTACTAGTGGAAAAGTAACAGCCTAATACACTGATCTCAGATGTCAACAAGGATCTTTTCATCTGTCCTCTTTCATTCATCTGAAGATCTACAACCTTCTGAAGGTCGCAGAGGTTCAGATATGACCTGAGATGCAGACCTCGAAGAATCTATTTATTCCCATGTGTTAGAAACTAGGATGATAAAATCATATACACATACAGGCCTGCACCGAATGACCTCCCCCTTTGTGGAGATGCAACGTCTTTGAATATGAGCACAGACTCGAGGTCAAAGTTTACCAAGCTTTTTTTTTTTTTTTTTTTATCTACAACTACATCACCGTGCAGATGAAATGAGCTAATCTCTTTCAGGCTTAATTACATCATTACAGACACTGAGGTGTTAGCTCACTCCACGTGTTAATCGACTTGACAGCCTTTTGCAAACAGGCGATAATCGCCGAGACTTTACAGGTGATGGTGAGTCTGATTGGCGATATATAGCCAATAAATTGTATCAGAGCTGCAGCTGCAATATCACCATGACTGACTTGGTTGTGGATATGAAGAAATAGGCGTCTAAATAAAGCCAAGTATCCCGAAGACGCAGTTTCCGTAAAGGCAACACAGCTAGCAGGTGGACGCCATCGTAAATGTTAACATCTGCAAAGTTGGCATTTTTCCCAAAGAACCTTCCACAGACATAAAATGTTTCCCCGACACTGAATCTGTTCTTTAACGCTCATACGTTCCTGCTTGTCTCTGCTGCATCTGCGCGCTGATATTCCTTCCTGTTATTTCTTATTTCCTCGGGAATCTTTTCTCACCGTCTAATCCCGTCGACCTCCCGCCTGCGCATCAATTACATCTCCATTGACTGGCCATTAGGCCTAGGCATTGACATTCACAGGCCTCCGTCTGCACCGAGGCCTGATGTGTATTCCACAACACAAGAGTCCGGCTCTATGCATTACACCAGGATTACATTATTTATTGTATTTCTCTAAGGCGTCGGGCCGCGAATGCCTCTTTGGAGGTTTAAAAAAAAAAAAAAAAAAAAAAAAAAAAAAAAGTAGCCTATCCAAGAAGTTCTCATGGGAAAAAGGGAGGAGGACAACGCATTTAACCGAGCCGAATCTACGCACAGACTGCGCACGAGTTGATCCAGTTGAGCAAAATCCAACTGATCAAATTGCTGATCTTTTTGTAGCATGTAGAGCTTCAGTGCAAGTGATGATGAATAATAGCTCTGTAGCTATAGGCTGCTCAGAGCATTCGTTTACGCAGCATTTACGCATGAGCAAATACTTGGTCTGTTTGTCCTGTACGTTTTGATATTGATCTTATTCACCAGATTGTTTTGGTACAGCGGTGTAACACCCATAGATGACTAAAGTCCGTTTTGAATGACCCCGGGAAGGTCCGCGAGTGTGGTGGTGGGGTCTCAAAGGCGGTTTGCCGTTTCTGATTAGGATCTCTGATGATCTGATATTCTCCTTTTGATAGTCAAATATTCTCCTGGTGGTCGTGGGTTTATTTTCATGACTATCGGGAAATATTTGACTATCAAAACCAAGAATCTGAATTAAGTTCGGCAGTTATTACAATTAAGCCCCCCGAGGAAGTGTTAGAAGGTCCACAGCCCCAGAGAAGTGATAGCCGAGGGAATTAACAACCTTCACGCCCCGCAACACACACACACACACACACACACACACACACACACACACACACACACACACACACACACACACACACACACACGTCACAAAACGGACTCCCCACCCTAATTCCACTCCTTCAATCTCCAATATTTATTTGCAAATCAAATCAAATATTCTGCTGATCAAGTATAATTTCACTTTGTCAAGTGCAGGGGGGGGGGGGGGATCTGTTTCTGTGACAGAAACAGATCACTTAAGAAGGAAAAAAAATGAAGTAAGAGTTTTTTTAAACTTAAAACGTATTTTTGTAATAGCACTAGCTGCTTTGTAGCTAAACTCTTTAATCTTAATGTCATGTTTATTGTGAGTCTATATAGATATTTTTCATGCTAGTTGTCAGTGCTAATGTTTTAACAGTTAGCTGTAAAGTAAGATAATCCATGGATACAGGAGTCACACACACACACACACACACACACACACACACACACACACAAACATACATACATGTTCAGCTGTTGAGGCTGGTGAACATTTGCAGATTTTGTTCAGTTTTATCATGTTCAAATGTCGTATCACTACTAACATACATGGTTGTCTCTCTCTCTCTCACACTAACACACACATACACACACACTCACACTCACACACACCAATTATGTTCAAAAGTCAAGTGTTGAATAAAAAAGTTTTTTGTCATAATCCTTATGTCATGTTACATTTCAGCTCAGTGTATGTTAGAAGTAACCAGGACTATGAGGTGAATTGTAACATTCTTGTGTTTGAGACTAAACCAGACATTTTTGTTTGTGTTGCAGAGATAGCGCCTACACCATTTAATACCGGACACGTGTAACTAGTTTGTATTAAATTTTTTAACAAAAGATCTCCGATATACAGACAGAAATGTCAAGTGTCAGAACCACCCCATTTCTCCCCTGTGTTGATTTTTAATTCTGAAAACTGCAGAAAAATAAGACATAATTTAAGAAAAAATGAATTTGAATCAGTCGTTTTAAGTTTAAAAAGAAGCACGTGACTGCATTATGGGCAAATTCTGTCATTTATTTATAGAAGAAATACATATGTCTCATAGCTGCAGATTGATAATCACCTTCTGACCATATAACACCTCACTCTTATGAACTTCACTGAAACTTAAATATAAACCCACTCAGCTCTGAGACACAGAGACTGTGGGATAGTCATTCGTCCGGGTGGCCCCGCGTGTAGCCGCCGGCCCAATATACAGCACGCCAGGGGGCCACATCGGCCTTTTTGCAGGGCCCTTCCTGGATCCTAACACGGTATTCAAATGTCAGGATCGGGGCGGGACCCGTCGGCACCTTATAATAGGAGGGCGTCCAGGTTTCTCTACTGTATTTGCGCGCTTCACCTCTGCCTGCTTCCCGAGGCCCCGGTGCACAGAAGAAAACGGGCCAGAAGTAGAAGAAGAAGAAGTCAACATCTGCTGAGCCATAACAAGATTAAGGTTATGAAACAATGGATGACTGACAAATAAGAAATATTGACTTTAGCTACTATTCCCAGGAGCGCAGCGTCACTTCACTATTTGACTTCGTTTTCCTCACACATTTTTGGCTCGAGATCTTTTCTGCCTGCTTCTTGGCAAACGGAAACAATTTTATGTTTGGATTTTTCCCCGAAAACTTCAAATTTTGAGAAGGATTTTATATTTATTTTGATTTTTTTTCCCCCCAAAAAAACTCCGGTCATAGACAAGAATTCTCCTCCAGAGGTTTGAGTTGGGGATGTTGAGCTCTGTGAAGATGGAAACCCATGATCTACCAGAGTGGAATACTTTCTACAGCGAGGCCAGTGAGGTAAGGACGCATTCACAAATAAAAATAACAATATGTGAATCACTTATTTCTTCCTGATGTAAACAGCGGGACGTGTCTCAGTTTCTTCTTGGATTCAAGTGAGAACGTAACGACAGATTTTTACTTGTGCACATTTTCAGTAAGAACCGAAAAAAAAAAAATCTGTAATTTGATCACATGATCAAATATAAGAAAAACTTTACATTAAAATCATGAGCTTCTATGTACTATCTATCGTGGAGTACCATAAGAATTAAAATAACTTTAAAGTATGACAGAGTAATATTGAGTATCAAAGCGCACTTTGAAACTGTCGAGACATTCTGGTAACAAGAGAAAAACAGCAACAAAAGTAGAAAAAGTCTTAATAAATTCTTCTGTAAAAATAAAAATAAATATATTAGGCTAAATAAATAATATTGAAAAACAAAACATTTTCAGTAACAGTCTTTTTCAAACATCTGAAGCCACTAAAACAATGACGTCCACTTTAAATGTTTTATCTAATTACTAATAAATGTGATACAAGTTGAATTATAAACATTCAGGCCATAAACTGCGCATTAAACACTTTTTTGTGAAAGATGTTTGCTCATCAATCGGCCTTCTTCTTCCTCCTTTGTGTCTCCTCCAGTGTTGCGACAATTCAGGTGTAAATGTGACAAGACCTCTTTTTTTTTCTCACTAATTGAATTAGAGTTAATTCTATCAGCAGCTTCAGTTCTCACCTCACCTCGACCTGATGAAATTACCGAGAAGAAAAGGTCTGATAATATTTAACCAAAGGATCAGTCGGCGGCTCCAGACGCCTTCTGAACTCGTGGAGTTTTTATTTCGCATATTAAATACTTTTTGAGATTTCACGAGAAAAAAAGAAAAAAAAAGAAATTGAAATTGAATTATTCATCTTTGTCAGCCAGAATAAATAAATTCCTCCACTTTAGCCTAAATACTGAGCAGCTTGTTTTTTGCACGGAGCGGTGGAGGAGGCCGTGTGAACTGAGAGGCACCATGACGCGCTTTTTACGCATTTTCAGGTTAACATCGCTGTGTGAAATCCATGTCCTCTCTGCGCGCACTGAGAGCTTCATTGTGCATTGATAAGGAGTCACTTTTTTAAACGGAGAGTCAGACCGCTTTCCCCTCACACCCTGCATTCATTTAACGGAGAAAAATTAAAAACCAAATCATCACAACAGAGCTGTTCATGGTATTTGTTTTCAAAAGGTAAAAAACTAAATGTGTCAACTGATTATATTTTATTATCTAAAGTAGCTGTAATCTTTGATGTATAATGTGTGTGTGTGTGCACTGATATTTCCTCTGTGTTTTCGCTTGTTAATAACCAGATGTTGTTGTGTTCCTCTTTTTCTCCAGATGTATTCCTCTCCCAGCACTATGAACTCTGGTCTGGGCTCCATGGGCTCCATGGGCACCATCAACAGCTACATCAACCTGAACCCAGCCACCGCCTCCCCTGCAGGTATGAACATGGCGTACCCCAGCTCCAGCCTCAGCAGTTCCCCACTCGCCTCCATGGGCTCCGGGCCCGGCCACATGTCCCTCTCCCCGGTGGCCTCGTCCCTCAGCTCGAGCTCTCTCACTCAGCTGGGCCCCGCTGCTCCCAGCGCCCTCGGCTCCTTGTCCCACTACCAGAACATGGGCCAGTCCATGAGCCAACTGGGATACCCCTCCACTGCGACCCTGAGCCGGGCTGGGCCCAAGGAGATCCCCCCTAAGCCCTACCGACGCTCCCTGACCCACGCCAAGCCACCGTACTCATACATCTCCCTCATCACCATGGCGATCCAGCAGAGCGGCAGCAAGATGCTCACCCTGAACGAGATCTACCAGTGGATCATGGACCTGTTCCCCTACTACCGTGAGAACCAGCAGCGCTGGCAAAACTCCATCCGCCACTCGCTCTCCTTCAACGACTGCTTTGTGAAGGTGGCTCGCTCACCAGACAAGCCCGGTAAAGGTTCTTACTGGACTCTGCACCCACAGTCAGGCAACATGTTTGAGAACGGCTGCTACCTGCGGCGCCAGAAACGCTTCAAGATCGAGGACAAGATGGCAAAGAAAGGAGGCAAGAGCCAGGAGGTGGGCTCAGGGAAAGGAGGCCACAGTGATCACCTGGTGGAGGATCGCAGCCCCACGGGAGGATCAGAGGGAGCCGACTCCGCCCACTCAGACAACTCCCACCCGGGCTCTTCGGATGACCAGCCGCTTCCTCGAAACTCCCTGGTTCCACTAGACTGCCCTCAGCTGTCCTCCTCACACCTCCACAGCCCGCCCGTCTCCCTGCCTCCCCCCTCCTCCACCTCATCCTCCATCCCTCCATCCTCCTTGTCCCTCTCCGCCACCTCCTCCTCCAACCAGCTCCTCCACTCCCAGTCTTTAGTGGGTAGCACCCACCTCCTGCCCGGCGCCATGCAGCAGCACATGGACCTACAGAGCGACGCCCTCAAGTCCCTGGACCCCCACTACAACTTCAACCACCCCTTCTCCATCACCAACCTCATGTCCAACGAGCAGAAGATGGACCTCAAGTCCTACCAGGACCAGGTGATGGCCTACAACAGCTACGCCAGTGGCTCTCCTGTGGGAGCCAAGCAGATCTACGACAGCCCCGGGCCGGCCGCCATGGACTCAGGTGCTTATTACCAAACTCTGTACAGCCGCTCGGTGCTCAACGCCTCTTAATATGGACACCCACCCACACACACACACACACAAACACACACACCTGCCTGTAAAGGTGAGCCAAAATGGAGACTTCTCTTCCTCTCTGCCTTTACTAAAATGGACACCCAAGGTCTCTTTATCTTCGTCTTTCTTCCTCTCTCTCCCTCTCTGGCTCACATCCAGCGGCCTTGGAAGAGACTCACATCTAAAATGGCCGCCATGTTTGAGGGACCAAAGGACAGTTTTTCTTTCCTTTTACCAGCTCTGATGAGCATGGAGGCTGGGTTGGTTACATGGAGGACAGAAAAGTGAAGCTGGATGATTAACTGATGATGAAGACGTTTGACTCGTCTGTGTGTGTGAGTCAGTGCAGATGTCAGATCCCGTCTTTGCCGGCAAAATTGGCTTTGTACAAAATGTAAATAGAGCTAATGTTGGGGGGGAAAGGATATTTGCATTTATTTATGAAGGGAATAAATTTTAATATATCTTGTATAGCGCTCTGTCGACCAGTTACAACCCAAATGTGAGGTTTTTTTTTTTTTTTTTTAAACCAAAGACGGAGAGTTTCAGGTTACTGCTTCAGGCAGGTGTTACTGCAGCGGGAGACAGTTTAGTACATTTCTTCTTTATTGCGTGTGTTACAGCATTTCAACATTACGTTCCGTCATTTCTGTCAGATCAGGCATCCGTCAATGTAAATGTAGCTCATGAGGTCTGTAAAAAAATATATTTGTAGTTTTGTTTGATATGAAGTTTAAAAAAAAAAAAAAAGAAGGCATTTGGTCCTCGCTGCAGCACAGAGGACACAGACATTAAGAAAAATCTTCTGAGGCCAGAAAGAAAGAGACAAAGTAACTGTGGTAAAAAAAAAAAAAAAAAAAAAAACTAAAAAGAAAAAAAGCATATTGTGTTTCTGTTTTTCATGGCCCCAAATCATTTCCTGTTGTTACCTATATAAGAGCATTAAAATTAAATGCTTTTCCACAGACTGTAACATGACTGGCAGACAGCTGCGGTGCATAGGGGAGTTCAGTCAATGACTAAAACAGTGGAAAGGGAGGAGAGATGCACTATGGGAGGATTTACATACAGTACTTTGCACTATGGAGCTCCCATTGGTCAGGTGGGCTGATAGTGTGTGTGTTACAACAATACTTAGGAACCCCCCCCCCTACACTGTCAATGCATCAGCTCAATGGGATCAGTGTATCAATGTCAAAGGGTGTCAAATAACCCCTCGCTCCTTTTCTTCAAATGACTGCTGATCTGATAAGAGATCAATGTATCAATAATGTTTAGAAGGATTATTCTGATGAACAGCAGAGGACGCAGAAGTTTCAGGTCACATGACGTCCTCTGTGGAGCTTATATTATAGTTTCAAAGAGAAATGTCTTTTATTTAAGCTATGTTCCTTTTCAAAACCTTGAAAGTGTGCTGATATAATATATTGTTTTTTGTTGTTGTTGGTTTAAATGTGATTTAAATGATTCATGTTTCATTTTTCTTATTAAAAAGGCAAAAAATGTGGGAAGAAATGGTGCATTTGTTTTTCTTTTTCCACCAGTGTTAATGCAGGAAGTGTTTGTTGTCACCATGGATACAAGTAAAAAGTAAAAAGTAAATCAAACACTGAAAGATGTTCGACATTCAGAGTTAAAATCCCGTCTTTTTTCAAAGGGACGGGTTATATCTGTTTCACAGGCTCAGTTTGTTTCTAAGAATTTTCAAAAAATCATTAAGACTGTCAGGATTTTATATAGGAATAAAATACAGTAAAAAAAAAAAAAAGGATTAGTCATTTGCTAGAAATATTTTACCAAATTACTTTTCACCTGTCCACAAACAGTTTTAAAAAGCAGTCAATGAAACAAAATCTGCAGCAACAAGTGATTCTACTTAAAACCACGAAGATGGAAGTTTCTGGATCACGCAGTGTTATTGGCAGGACCTCGACGGCTCGTCCCGCTCAATCAATCCCCGGCTGGTGAGGCGGTGCTGCAGGAATAGCAGTGCCTTGTTGAAACAGCTCCTGACCAAATGACTGTGGTGTGTGACATGTAGGACTGGTAGACTAAACACGGCTGGATCACACTGAGAGCCTCAAAGCGGACCTCTGCACAGGCCATCAGCCCTGGCGGGGGGGCAAAATCACACACACACACACACACACACACACAACACACACACACAACACACACACACAACCAACACACACACACACACACACACACACACACACACACACACACACACACACACACACACCACAGCAAGACCGGGACCACTCCAAAATCTACTGACCTGCCTCTGACCCTGAACTAGAAAAACGATCAGCAAGTCAACAAAACAAAAACAGGGAGAAAGTATCAGCAGAATATTTTTTCTCTTTAATCCTCACTGTGTCTTCTCGGCCTCGACCAATCAGATCCTTCTGTGTGTATCCCTAACAAACTATAGACATGGAATTTATCAATTCCTTTACATGTCAGAGAAGTTTTCCGAACTAAGCAGCAGCTGAAGTATGGAAACCTGCTGAATCACTGTGGTATAATGTCAAGAAAACAAGAAGGAGCATTGATACGTATGAAAAAACTGATGATTGAAAAATGCTGTGGAGTTCGCATGAAGTAACTCAAGTGACACATTGATGCTTCTTTGCCTTTACATCTGCAGGAACATAAAAAAAGTTCATTTATTGATCTTGGTTCCTGCAGCCATCCTGCTTCCGTGTCCCGTCGCCAGGCCTCCTGTCTACCTGTCTGCAGGTCTAACTGTCTGTCTGCAGGTCTACCTGACTGTCTGCAGGTCTCTGCTCACAGTTGCTTAACCCTGTGTTGTCAGACTTGTCACGTATGTGTCACTGCCTTTTCTTCTCTGTCACGTCAAGCCCAGCAACCATAAGCCCTGAGGCTTCAAACATATAGACTGCAGCGATGCACAAACACACACACACACACACACACACACGAAACATGTTTGCCTAATTTCAGTTTCGATCAATGAGCCCAGGATGCTAAAGAACACATAATGGTCCTGTTGCTGTAGGAACTAATTCTTCTGATTATTTTCTCCTTTTTATGATATGAGATCAATATATGGGCTTCAAAAGGCAACACACACACACACACACACACACATATTAAAAAAAATGGTAACTGGCTTATAGTGAGTGGGAATCTAAGGCAGTTCGTCACCTTGCATACACAATAGTCCCTTCACAGCAGTTGGCTTGATAAGATAGGCAAGCACCCGCCTGATATGGTCTCCACAGCTACAAAGACAAAGTCTCACACACACACTTTTGCACATGCACATGCATCCACGCACGCACACACACACACACACACACACACACACACACACGCACGCACGCACGCACACTCACACACACACACTTGACTGCTCCAGGTATGACTAACCTGCCTGACTCTAAAATGTCACTCTGATACGTCCCCTCGCAGCAATCAGGTGACCACGCTGATAGTGGATAGTGGTCCCATTCGATCCAGGCTTCATGAAGGAAAACAGATTAGTCTGAGCACAGATAACACACTGTGGCTTGAGGTTTTTCAGGGAGCAACAATGCAGCAGTTAGACTGGAACAATTTCAGCCACAAAGGGGGAAGAAAAAAAACTCAAGTGTGACCCTTACATTTGTAACCTCTCGGTTGTAATCTGTAACCCTCGGCTGACCCAGTTTCCAAATGCGAGACTCTTAGAAAATAGATACCAGCAGCTGATAACAGTCTCGATGTCACAATAAAATAATCTCCTCTCTCAAACGGCCATGATAGCCTCAGTTTCTGGGATTAGCTTCTTTTCCGTACATTGTTGTGCAGAAATCAGTCATGTTCTTCATAAATGTAAAGACTTAAAATGATGTTTTGGAGGATGTAACACACACTGTGTGAGTATGGGAAGGAAAAATACAGACACTTTTCACCAAATCACAGCGTAATGATGCTGTTTTTTCCATCGGCATCACTTACTTTACTGCATAAGAGAAACTGGTATGAACTAACACTAAAGGTATAAAGTCCTACACTACAGTTTAAAGGAACACGTGGGCACCTGTTGCTTGAGTTGTGAGACAAATGGATTTGACATTGATTATTTAGAAATGAATACATTGTCTGCAGATTCTGGTCCAGGAGAGAGCGGACTGGAGGATATATGAGAGCTGATCACAGGATGTGAACAAAGTGGATGTCTTTGCAGGAGTAAAGTCTGGGGGTGAAAAACGTTACGGTTATAGATTGATCAGGTTAAAAATGACTTTTTTGGGGTTAAAGAAAGATCACAGTTGCTTCTCTACAGGTCCAGACCAACCTGTTTCTCCCAGTTTGACTTTCTCTGTTCACTTGTTCTGCATTTTTGACTTTTTGTGGATAAGTCCCAGGTTTTTTCTGTGAGAACAATAAATACAAAACCAGTGTCCACATCAGTTCAGCTGCAGCTATTGATAAACTGGCTCAAGAGGAGCAGCCACACTGATACTGGATGAGGTTGGGGAAAGGGCTTGTGGTTATAGCTAATAAACTATGGTTAAGGTGTGGTTGGGGTTACGCAACTAAAATGTGATTACAGATAATAAAAACCAAATTTAAAAAAGTAAATTGAAGATCTGCGACGGGATGCAACCTCCAACAGAGGCAGACTTTCTGCCTCACTACATGAAGGGGACACGAGTTCCTGCAGTGGCAATGAACTTTGGACGTAAATCACGAGGTGCAGAATCATCCAAAATAGATACTGGGCCTCAGAGCTGCCACAGGTTCCATAAGCTTTAATAAAAAACTGCTCATCAAACTTCTACATGATCAAACTGAACTGGAAGCAAAATCAATACCAATATGATTCACTTGGCTTTTAATTTTACTCAAATTATTTTCTCAGGTTCAGTGAGAATTACTCATGTTTACTCCAGATTTAAAAGAAACCCTTTTGTTTATTTAGTTTTTATAAACAACATTCACATTTTTCACAGTGGTAGTTTTTCCAGTAATCTAATAAGATGACAGAAGACAGTGTGAAACCTGAAGATAAGAAGCTTTTTGAGCTCTGAAAGAAGCTTTAAAAGCCAAAGACGTGTGTGAGGGTGACGCTGTTGTCATGTTCAGTAAAAAGGATATTTGTCTCCTGAGGTGCAACAGTCACTCGGTTCGCCCAGTTGAACACTTGATGACAGCTGAACTCAGGCTGCACTGCTGGTGACAGCAAATGCAGTGTGTAGGCCGGCGAGCATGACACCTGCACAAAGAGGGTCTGTGCTGAAATGAAAGCGCTTCATGCAAAAAAATAAGACGTATTTTCTGCTGCTGCGGGAGTTTACGTCTAAACTTCATTTCAATATATTCTAGCTGCTGGGATCTCTGTGATGCTTTGAAACGCTGCACGTCGGCCAAACACACTTACACTTCCAAACAAATGTCACAGGAACTGATGATGAACTTAGACTGAAAAATGAACGAAGAACATACTCAGGTTCTCATGATTTAACAAAGTGGCATTCATGTGCTTCACTGTGAACACGTGTGATGAGGAGTTTTCCATTTAACAGGTGGTTTATTCGAGGAAAAGAAAGAAAGAAAGAACGAAAGACAGAAAGACAGAGAGAAAGAACGAAAGAACGAAAGAATGAAAGAAAGAAAGAAAGAAAGAAAGAAAGAAAAAGGGTGGTGCATGTTTTCAAGATGTGCAATGCAAATGAGGCAGTGCATCCTGGATCCTGTTAGGTGGATATACTGTTTACATTTGTTATTGCCTGAGGAGAGGGAGGGAGAGAGAGAAAGAGAGAGGGAGAGAGAGAGAGGGAGAGAGAGAGAGAGAGGGAGAGAGAGAAGGGGGGGGGGCACTTACAGTTCAGCCCTTAGGTGATACTCTCCCTTTTTTGAAAAATAAATTAAGTGACAGACAGACACACAGTTTGTCCGGAGTTAAGACAGTCAGTCAAGATCTGAGCCTGGTCTCAGAGCAAATTTCACTTAATTGAACAAAAGTCTGTCATTCATAAAACACTGAGCACCTGTGACATCAAACATATAATTATGATGAAGAAATTATTTCTGGAGGAAATATTCAAGTCAAAAAGGTTTTAAAATGGAATCAGAGCAATCTTAAGACTATAACGAAGACATCTGGAGACACAGCGATATAAAGAAATTATTAAATAAATAAAAAAACACAGTCAGATTGAGTCAGTATGACAGTCAGTAAACAGTCAGCCAGGGTGGCTGACAGACAGTTTGTCAGTTAATGAGGCAGACAGACAGTCAGGTGGACAAAAGCTGGAGAGACAGCGATAGACAGAGGTTCAGTGAGACAGTAAGACAGGTACAAGGGCAGAAGAAGATTAAAAAAAAAAGATAGTTCATAAGAAAGAGCTGACTCTGATTTCACAGCAAATTTATCCTTGTTTGTCCAGAATGGTAAGAAAGGTTTTCAAATATGTGCGAGTTAAATATGAAACACTGAGACTCGGCCAGGCGGTTTGTAATGAGCAGCTGTCTGAGAGAAAATTCATTAACTAACAAAAAAGCAAAATTTTTTCTTTTATGTCTGGGACATTCAAACTTGGTCTAAGGAGAATTTTAATGAGCCTTTTTTTTTTTTTTTTTTTTTTTACAATTCTTCGCTATTTAATAGAAAAAAAACAATGAACTGAGAAAATAATCAGTAGATTAATTGATAAGAAAAATAATCATGATTCATTAATTATTATAATGATTTTTTATTTTTTGTAAAGGTAAGGTAAATTGCAGCAAGAATATGGAATTGTAATTATATAAGACATGACCTAAAACCAACTAAAAATATAGTATTGTTAAAATAAAACAAAATAATATCTGAAATGTAGCAATTCAGAGAGAGAGACTCAGGAAGATTCAGTGTGATGGAGCTGTATTAAACAGACAATCACTCAGTCAGTCGGTAAGTTATTAGGACAGACATTCAGACAGGTAGAAGTGCAGCTAGTAAAAGACAGAGACAGTCAGTTAGTGTGTCATTCAGACAGACAGACTGAGCGCCACTGGACAGCGGAGGCACAGATAAGCGGCTGGACTTTGCTCTGTCAGACATGGGTGTTGCAAAGAGGCCTGAGATAAAACTGCTGGCCTGAGAGAGGAACACAGAGGCGGCTGATTACATTTAACCTGATGGTGGTTGTGTGTGTGTGTACGTGTGTGTGTGTGTGTGCGTGGGGAGGGATGGACAGGGAGGACAGTATCGATCAAGCCAGGACCATCGACACAGGGACACAACAGATGCAAGCCAATAAAAAAAAAAAAAAAAAAAAAAAAAAAGAGAGCAAGCTGCTTCTCTGCTGCAGCAACAACAGCAGGGGCGCAGGTTTGTAAAAAAAAAAATAAAAGTTGCTGGTTCTAATCCCTAAGTCTCTGATGATGCTCTCCCCTTGATTACTGCTGACTTCAGCTGCATGTGAACATAATTCTTGTTTTGTTATAAATGATAAGTAAAACTGCAGATATTCAAACGAATGTGTTTTTCATTCATGCAGTTTGAATGATTCATCGATGTTAATATGATAGATTAGACTGTCTAAATTCTAGATGTAATGTTCGCTTGTCCTTCCTGTTATGATTGTCATGATTAGTGTGGGTGTGTGTGTCTGTTTGCACTGACCCAGTTTCTCTTCAGGAATCATTAAAGTTTCATCTTATCTTATCTTAATTTCTCTGTTATGATTACACACAGGGCCCCTGCTGGTGTTGTCAAGTTCACTCTGTAACATGATACACTGCGGATTTCAAAATAAAAGGCATGTGGTTTTGAAACAAATGACACTGTTTAGTGTGGTGTCTGCTTACGCCGAGCCGGCCGTGGATCCAGCTGTGATAAGAATCTCTCTGTTGTATCAGAGGTTAAAACACTGGCCAGGCTCCTGCTTCTTCTCTATGGTTTCAGGATGTTTGGATATGTATTACAGGAGGTGTGAAGCACAATATCCTCAGGACTTTGTACTGCCCCCTCCTTCCTGTGTCTCCAAGAGCCTCAGGTTTGATTTTATGATGTTGGGTGCTGGTGCTCGGCGAGCAGTGATGCAGGGGAAACCCCAGTGCGGCTTGTTTGTATCTCTTAAATAAAACCTTGATCAACAAAATCACCTTCACTTCCTACACGCAGACTATCTTAATGATAAATCCACTCAAACATGCAAACTAACTCTAATCACTGTGTTACTTCACCCCAGGCAGAGCTAATACTGCTATTACACCCTTGATACCATCAGTTGAATTACAACCTGTCGAGGTGCCCTTGAGCAACGCACCTAATCTCAAGAAGTGGATTCACAGAAGAGGAGATGTTTGACCGACTTCATCGAGTGAAACAAAGGTTGGTGGTGTTACCACACAAACAAACACAATTCAATTCAGTGAGTGAAACACCCAGAGACATTCAGTCAGATGGTCAGCTGTCAAACCTGGAGACCCCTCAGTCACTCAGTCAGTCGGTAAGTTATGAGGACAGACATTCAAACAAGTGGATCTGCAGCTTGTTCACCACGACATCTCCACTACCCGCTGCTGTTTGATTATCAGCTGATAGCAATTCAACATCATAGCCGTTGCTTTATATGCACTTCATTGGAGCGTTTCCCCGCCATGCTGCTAGGTAACAAGCAAATGGAGCTCAGCCACTGATACCAGACACCAAGTTCACATGGCTGCTGAGGCCACGGCTGAAACGTCCCCCAATGGAGTGCTGCTACCAGTGAAAGAAAAGCTCCTCTGAGTTATTGGTGGGGTCTTCAGGTAAAAATAACAATCACACACCTCAAACATGGCGACTGATCCTCGAGTCATTAATGGTAAACTTTGTCTTCGTTTTCATTCTCATGGCCGTCCTATCATCTGTTCAGCATCGGCAGGTTTTTGTGGAATCATAGGATTGTGATGACCATGGTATTGTTTTCACCTTGTCACTCTCTATGTGTGTGTGTGTGTGTGTGTGTGTGTGTGTGTGTGTGTGTGTGTGTGTGTGTGTGTGTGTGTGTATGTGTGTTTGTCGTCAGTGTAAAATGTTGTCCTAGAGACACCTACTGTACCAGGAACTACTGCAGAGGTGTTTTTCAGTACTGTGGCAGGTGTTTACATGTCTGTCTGCAATTTTGTCACAACCGTACAAGATACAGTCACGAAACCATTCAGGTGTGTAGTTGAGATTAAAATGAAGGCTGGGTGTGGTCGGACGCATGACTAATAATGATTAGCGAAAGTTCAGTCAGGAAGACTGTCTCTCTGCGCATGCCTCCTAAGTCACAAGCACCGCTTCCCGCTATCTCCAAGCTCCACAAGCTCATTCTCATATCCATCCAATCACAAACTGACACGCTCGCCTGTGGCCAATCACTCATAAGCTGTCAAAGTTTAAAAGTTTTTCTCTCTCTGAAGAATCTATGACCCACCTCCACCCCTTCTCCACCTCAACCGTGGATGCCTGATCATCTATCAATCAAGCTATCCGATCAGGAGTTTCCCTCTCATGAAGACGTTCCCATCCTCGAGCTCCATCACCAGTGTCTTGGCTGCGGGGGAAGTTTCCTCAAATGGGAAGGACCTTAAACCTACGGACTGCCTCTCATGGTGACCCACTTCCTGCTGGGGTCTAAGCGCCAAAGTCTATTCCTTCTGTTCACAATAGATATCATTTTACTTCAAATTTCTCGGACTCTTTTGTTCCTCTCATTACTCGGGTCAGAACGTCAACATGTTGACGGGCGTCCTGACTGGTGTGATCCCATCACGGCACTTAGTCCGTCTGTCTGGATGACATCCTAACCGACAGTCTCTCCGTCCGTTTTATTTTTTAAGATGCAATTAGACTAAATATTTGTCCAGGGCGGCACTGACAAGTAAAAGAATTCACACTTATCCCAACACTGCTTCATAAAAAGAGAGATCAAAGTAGAATGACAAAAACAAAAAGAAGCAGTTTCTGGTGAGTTAAGCCATATTGCATACCAAACTCCACCCATCACAAGTCGATCAGGGTCACTGTTACAACACGCAGTCTTTCCTCTCAACATTAAACAAAAAAAATATTACAATAAAAAACTTTAACCCTCCTAAAAAAATCCCAAAAATCAATATCAAAAAAACATGTAGGTATACATGTATACCTCTTAATCAATAAATACTAAAAGTAAACCGTCATATATTTTTACCTAAACTCAGTGGGAAATAAAGCTTGAATCAGTCTTTTCTGATTATTTAGTCTGAAAATCTCTCATTTCATCTTACAACATTTTTATTTACATCTTACTTCATCTTATTAACAACTATCTATCAATATTTCTGACAGTTATAGAAGAACACAATAAAAGCAGCAAGAAATCATAAAACAGGCAATATTACTTCCTGTATATGATCAAATTATCACCTTTTTTTTTTTTTTTTTTTTTTTTTTACAGTTCCCCACAATCACCAAATTTTCTCCAAGTTCACTCTTGCACATCTGGGGGAGCACTGTAAACATCTGTGCATCACGAATCCAAAAATCTAATGAAATGAGTCATGTGCAGACGTTTCCCTTTTCACTGATACATTTGGCAGCAGAAACAACAGATATTTTTGATATTTTTGGCAGCTTGATTGTTATATCACCGCCCCCTCCCCAAAATGTCACATTCAGCCATGACAAAAGAGTCGTAGGCCGGTGTTTGAGTCCTGAAGCAGGTTGGACGACCTGTTTCTTCATAGCTGCTTTAAATTTGAACAAACCGAGAAGTGGACTGTGACAGTTTCAGGACGGTGTGAGGAGACATAAAATGTCCACAAGTGTGATGAGACCCTCAGGAATGTTCGGCAACATCTGGAGAGCATGTGTTGGGTCAAACACACAGTGAAAGTGTCTGTGTGTGTGTGAGCTACTGGCTAGACTTTAAGACAACACTACTTGAATTGACATGACAACCAGCACTGTCCGCTGCCTTGTAAATCACAGACATTAAGACATACACACACATAAACCCGCACTGAGCATGTCAGGGGCTGTGTTTGTCTCCAGCTCACAGATGGATGAAGACGGGGTGTCCATCCTTTGCCAAATGACAGAATCTGATGGAGCAATGTGTCAGCCTGCTCTGTTGAACCTGGCTCCGCTCCGACAGCCTTTACATTGGATGTTCGGGGGCCGACTGGGTGAGAATCAGCTTTGATTCTCTGCGTGACACGAATTTTGCCGAGTCAGGCTCTAATCTCTCCATCGAGTCAGGTTTCACTTTGTTTGTCCAGTTTTCATGTTTGTGTTTTTTTAATCCCTGTATCAGGGCACATGAAAAATGTGACTTAGGTAGGGAAAGTGCATTTATTCCAGCCAGGCTCCTGCCAGCTTCTACTGAAACATTTAGGGGTTTGCCAGTTTGCCCTGGTTTATAAAAACCGATTCAGATGAAGAGAAGAAGAAACAAGCAGCAGGAGTGCAAGTTTGAGGTTTGGAAAAACTTCAACGATTTTCTTTTTTTTGCCCTTTTCTCAAAAGTGTATCTAACCTATTTTAAATAAGGGTTTAAATAAAGGACAGAGTGAAGGAGACTGAGAAAGACTGATAGATTAGAACAAACACTTTGGTCTATAGAAAATCTGAAAATAGTGGCACATCCCAATCACAATTTCTTAAACCAGGGGACACCATGTTGTTCAACCAACAGTCCTAAACCCAAAAACAATCAGTTCTCTATTACAAAGACTACGAAAAGCAACAAGTCCCCACAATGTAGAAGCAACTGAAGTACATTCAACCTTTCTGCTTGAAAAATGAATTTAATGAACAAGTTATTACCCAAAAAAAAAAAAAAAGTGTTGATTAATTTTCTTCTAAACAAACAGATAGATATATGGATAGATTTATTTCACTATAGTAAAGGTAAAGGCTTGACTCCAGTCCTGACATACACTTCATATGATGTGCAAATGTGCCACATCTCTGTGACAGAAAGAGTCAGTAAGAACTCACAAAAAAAAAACATATTTTCCTTTTAATTCATGCAGTTCTGAACCTTTCTAATGCAGGACGTTGTGTCTCGAACCATCGAGCAGGAAATCACAGCCTCATATCTGATTGTAAAAACCCAACAAAGTTTCTGTAGTTTCATCTCTGAAACCGCAACAATCAACAAGTCTTTTGTCCCTCTCCTCTGATACCATCCATGGGAACGTCGCCCTGTAATATATGCCCCTACAGCGGCAGGCGTACCGGACCCTCGTCGTCATGGTTACAATAATAAACACATGGTAAAGCTCATGGAAAGGTCACGTTTTGGGTGAGTTAAAGCGCAAAAACTGCTTGGTTCAGTTTGGTGAGGGTTGAAATAAGTACTTCCGTAAAATTAGAGGACTTTCATTGTCATGGTTACAATAATAAACGTGGTTACTTCTCAGGTAGTCATTTATAACTTTTGCCAATAACATTAACTGAAAGCTGTAAATATTTTTGATAAAGGAACTGACAGCCGGGTTTGATGAGCAGCTTGAGCGTCGTCTCTGCTGTGACACAAACTTCATTTTGTCAACTTGTGTAAAACAAATATAAATAAAACTTGGCTTATATTTGATCATTGTTCAAGGAAGCAGCAGAACAGTGAGGAAGACAGCCATGACTTGGCAAATATCCTCATGACACTGATTATTTGCTGCAAATATTTGCTGCAAATCAGAGAATTAATCTTTGTTTACAGCTCAGACAATCTCTGATTGTTTAATATTCTACCACTTGAAAACCAAATTTGCTTTGTGACTTTTTATATGTGTACGGTTTAGTCAAAGAACGATGAAGCTACAAGTGTAACGGCCCAGAGGCCTATAGATAAGTTTGTCTTCACAAAGAGGAAGTAAAACTGACTTTTCAGCCCCAGACACAACAACACACACACACACAGAAGTAGAAATACATACACATGCACACATGTATATTATACAGTATGCAGGTGCATGACAGTGTATACACATATGTGACTACACACACATAGACATTATGCCCTGCAGTTATCTTATCAGTCATCGCAGGTGTGCATTTAAAGGACCCCGCCCGTTACTGGTTTTGTGCTAAGAATGGATGCTTATGTAAGTGTGTGTGTGTGTGTGTGTGTGTGTGTGTGTGTGTGTGTGTGTGTGTGTGTGTGTGTGTTAATGCATATGTGGCTGCTTGTCCATCTGTGAGCATGTCAGTTCCTACCTATGTATATGGACTGTACATTGTAAGTTTATATAATTCTATCAAGCAGGTCTTTTATCATCAGGCAGCAGAGGATCCGACATGTAGAAACATCAGCTCATATTTACAGGCTCAGAGAATACAGCACACAACTGTAGAAAGGTTAGAAGGTAAAAATGAAAAGATAAAACTGGGAAATGTACATTTATGGCCAAAGACAAATACACCAGGTGAAATAATTGATGAAACAAAAATCAAACCTACCTTTTTGATTTGATAACAGGGATATTTCATAATTCAATTACAGCTTATCTACATCTTAATTGAAGTATCAAGCTGATAAAACGACATTTTAAAGACATTAAATCCAATTTAATTTCATTAAATCAGTATAACTTACTCATGCTCATGCATTAACTACATAACAGCCTTGTTGATTTTTGACAAATTTCTCACAAAATTAATATTAATTAGCTACAGCTAGCATCTGATTATGAGTCTCGATTCAAATTTGTGCAAATTTTAACTTTCCGAAAAATCTGCAAAAGAAAATGCAAATTATACAAATTTAGGAGTTGAGTGTGTCATTTTCCAATAGGATGCCATTAAAACATTAAGAAAGAAGAAGGTGCAATGAGACAACGTAATTAAAACTAAACTAGTTAAACCTCAAATGAACAAAAACCATGTGGAAAACATGATGGAAATGTGGCATTTCTGTTTGTTTAATGTCTTAGTTTGAGGAACTTTACAGCTTCCTCATCATTTGTAACCCCTACAAATGAGAAGCCGGCTCCATTAATGTTTTGTACATTTGTCTTTACTAAGAAAAAAGATTTGTGCATCTGTTTCCCTTCACTGCTTCAGACCAGAGCGAACTCAAATCAAGCTGTTTTGTGGCCATTGACTGAAGGCACTGAGACAGTCGCACCACTGTGACAACTGCAGCCAGGCACTTAGAGTTCATTAGCTGTGTGTGTGTACAGCTGGACACACAATCACACGCACGCACAGACACACACACACTCATACACATACACACAAGTAGGGACAATACAACAGCTGGGGCTGTGACCCATAGTGCTGAGAAGGCAAAAGCAGCTGAGAAGTTAAAGGAGCAGGTTACAATCCACAGAGCAGCAACGTGAACGATGCTCTCTTGCTGTCATGCCTTTGTCCCGTGCAACAACAAACAAACAGATTATGTTTCTGTTTATTAAGCAGTTAGATCAAGTATATGCATCGCAGCTGTAAATAAAGCTTTGAAGGAATAACTTTTACCTTCTATACAGTATAGATATGGTTTTCTGCTGGTGCCTGATCACTCTGCAAAACTCAAAGAAACAAAGCTCCTTCTGATGATTCTTCTACAAATGAACAAAATTGTTGTTTTCAAATTGATGAGAGAAAATGTGGTGATAATTATAGGGGAAATGAGATGCTCTTTTAGTTAGAAATCATTTTCAGAGACATCTCCTTGTTCTGTTTTAACACCCAAGTAGATATTCATTCTTTAATCATGTATTATTGGATTTTATTTTCTTCATATGGTATATGTTTGAATTGTACACTTCAGCTGCTGTGTACCAACTTAAAAATTTAGTTTACACTAGAAAATAATATGAATTAATTCATTGGAAGAGCAAAAAAAAATCAGGAAAAAAAAAATCACTGTATCGAGTAGTTTCCCTATAATTAGAGCCAAGTGGCAGGGCTTTCCAGGAATTTTCCCAGGGAGTTATAAAGAAACTACAGTGTTACCGTGTAATACAAGTGTCTTAATAAATGCAGTGGTGTGTGTGTGTTTGTAGTTGTTGGAGGTCCCTCTCACTTTCACTGAGCTGTTACTTCAGCTGATTTGTTTTTCCACCGCCTCCAATCAGAGGCCCCCTGGCTAGGGCCAATTAACAGCAACACGCACACATTTAAAGAGGCAGTCTACTACAGTACCCAGCTGTGGCAGATTAGTGGCCCTCCACCCACCTATTGTGCTGTCATGATAATCAGGTGGTCAAAGTTAACACCTACACATGAGAGACAGAGAGAAGAACCCCCCCCCCCTTTTTACTGCAACTCATCTGAATCATTGTTTTCCCAGGCTACATGCAAATCACCGTCCTTCAGAGGGAGGTGGTCATGAACCTGGAGCTATTTGGTGACTGCCAGTAACGCCAAGGAGGAATCACCTCTGCACTTTCGCAGTTTGGATACATCAACAATACTTAAGGTCGCATTGGCTAATTAACATCTACCCGTAATTTAACACAAGCACATGTGATGAATTTATGGATTATGAGTGAGGCTTTAATCCATGCCAATCTATCACCCATACAGATCAATCAGTGGTCGAGCTGATCAGGGGTCAGATAAGACAGCACTGTGACTTCTGTGCGACTGTATGTGTTGAATTGGTGAACCTGCTTTTCTGTCCAGGGCGACGGGGGGAACAATTAATCTCATAGGAGGTTTCAGTGCATCTCAAATGCTTCTTTGATGCCTTCAAATTCAGCCACGTTGATATCTGGTAGCTAACTACGCTAACTGGGAGCAGTGGAAGCAGCTTTATGGGGAAAAATTGGAGCATTTGTAAGACACTGAGCACACGCACACGCGTTTTTCAGAATATTTGACAAAGCACACTGCTTGCGAAATTGAAACGCTTTTTTCACATTGAAGTTGTGGCGCCTGCAGCATCAGGCCCCAGGGCGTCAGTTACAACAGAGAAATCCGTCATCGCGATTAATTGGAACAATATCGTGAGGAGAAAACCCGGCTTAATTCACATAACATCACCCAATGGAAACACAGAACATTCGCAATTGCTTCTATGTTATGCAAAACTGCAATGACAACCCGGCTATTGAAGTGATCCCTTTTAATGTAGTGTGAATGTAGACTCATACAGACTGGTAGAATTTGGTAGTTCAGCACTGATGTCTATTGAACTACAGTTAGAGACCACGAACAGTCTCAGTCTCTCTCTCTCTCTCTCTCTCTCTCTCTCTCTCTCTCTGCCAAAATAAACTTGTTATATTTCATTGTTTAATATTTAAGTCACTGTCAGGGAGTGTTATTTTGTTTTCCGAACTTCATCGAGAACATCACAGGTCAGTCACAGCTACAGAACACCACTGCTGGACCTGGAAGGGTCCATTCACTTCAACATGTTGAACCGGCCCTGAGGTTCCAGTGAGATCCCACCCTCATGTCCTGAACTGCCGTCACAAACACATCCCGTCTCCAGCGCTGTTGTGTGTGTTGAAGCAGCAGCGTGGCCTTTCCACTGACAACAGAGAGAAACAAGGCCGGACTGTGGAGACTGGTCGACTGGTGGACACAGTTTAATATGGTTTGGCGCGTGCTGGTGTCTCTAATGGGCCAAGTTGTGTTATGGCTGCATCCATCCTGTCTGTTCATTTGTCAGACAGTTTTTTTTTTTTTGTTTTTTTTTTTCACCTTCCCAAACCCCAAAATGGACGTGGTCTGAGCAGGAGGATGATGAAGAGGAGAGGAGAGGAGGAGGGTGGAGGGACGAAAAAAGAAGGGGGAAGGACTGAAGGCCATTGGTGGGGGGTAGGGTGTGGGGGGGAGGCAGCTGCTGCCAGAGGATGAATGAGTGCTACTATGTCTGCTGGCTCCGGACTCTGTGCGTTTGCATGTGTGTGTGTGTGTGTGTGTGTGTGTAGCTGAACAGGGCTCCTTGAGGAGAGCCTGACAGCCTCTCACGCTCAGGTAGACAAGCTCCACTTATTTTCACAGCTCAGGCTGAAAACACCACCGCACAGTTTGGGCCACTGCAGACACCGTAGAAATGAAACAGGGCTGTGATGGGCTGTTTTTTTTTTTAATGAACTGTTTAAGCTACAGTGGTCAGTGACGATTACAAATTGAGTTTTCAGCTCAATAATTAAAAGAATGTGAATGTGTGTGTTTCTTTCACCCTTAAAATGAAATGTGTTGGAGTTTGTTGTTGTCCTCATTGGTTGTCGACCAAATCTATTCTATGAGTAAGTGGTTAAACTTGCTGAATTACTGCCAATAAATTGAAAAAAAAAATACTCTGAAATCAACCCCTCATCCACTCTTTCCCTGTTCTCTACATAATAATCACCTGGTGGTTTATAATGAGCACTAAACTGAGATTTCACACACTCATTACTGGACAGGTGGCGTGCGGCAAACATGGTGACATAACGTGATCTACTCATCTATGAAAGTTGAACCGTTGCACTGTGGGATTTTAGGCTGAATGAAGCGTATGTGATGGTTCATCATGCTGGTCTCACCTGAGTCACTCTACATGCCAAAGTCACAACGTCAGTCTCACTGGGTCAGATCTGATAACATCTCCTGAAAGGCCTTGAAAACCTATTTTCTCATCAGCTTGTTAGTATTAAAGACGGAGTCCTACATGGACACCTTATTTTCTTAAGTCAGAACAGCTTTGTGTCCCTCTCACTGGTCTGACGTCAGCCAGGTGCAGTTAGAAAAACATGATGTCACACCCTGCCAAGCAGCATCACTTAAACCTGTACTTAAAAAAAGCTTTATACATTGTTTAAATATTCATGAGTAAATAAGCAAAAGTCAAATTTTATGTTACAGAAAAAACTTTCTGGTTTACCACATCCATGATTTAGCAGAGCTTTCTTTAAAAGTCACAAATAGATGTTTCGGTTTGAATAGTTTGAGCTCATTGATGCTTATTGCAACAATTGCATAACACTCATTACTGATTTAACACCGTTTTATTATGGTGCTATTATGATATTATGATGGATCAGTCCTTTACAGGGAATGAGGAGCTTCATTCTACAGCTGCCATTTTGTCTGTCACTGACTGAAGTTCACATCTGTTTTTTTGTTGGGACAGTGTTGCAGCTTGTAAAGCAATAACGTTACACTGTCCATCAAGACCTCTCGCCAATAAGCACAAAATGTGACACTAAAACTTACAGCAACTGAACAGGAATCTTTAAAAATTACATGTGAACTGATAAAGGTCAACAGCCAAAGCTGAAACACAGCTGGTCCTCAAAGTGTGACTGCATCATTTATGATGGATGATACATTTACATGAATGTTGCAAGTAGAGATAAGTTATGTCAGTACTGTCTTCAATAAAGAAAATGCCCTGGAGTGACTTGGTGATGTGCAACGCTCTATCTAAGTTCCTGAAAATCCTGCTTTTCTCAAGGGGGAAAAAAAAAAATGCAAAGTTCATAAACGCCAGGGGGTCGGTGTACTCAGTCCTTGACCTGCAGAGCAGCAGTTAGGCCCGGGGCCATCCTACAGTGTATTTGAATAGTCACCAGGGCCTGGAGCCATATTTATTGTCGCGTCTTTTTCCACCCCTTCAGACCCCCTCCCTTCCCATGAGTCACCTTGATCAATGACTATGTGATCACATATTCCTCATCCCTGCAGGTCAATATATTTGCATATTTGCATATTTGGATATTTGCATTGAAATCCCTAACTCAAAAAAGGTCTGGGTGTCGTTCTTTACAAACTCCGTCTCTCTGGCCTCACTGGGAATTTGCTTTTGGAAGCAAAGGAAGGTCCGAGTCCGAAATAATTCTACCTTCTCCACGCCCTCTCGTTCTTTCTTTCTTTCTCATCTCTCCATTTCTGTCTCCCCCTGTATCCCCCCTCCCCCCTCCACTCTCGCTCCCTCCTGTCAAAATAAACACATTGAGAGCTACCCTTCTTTTCATTCAGACGCTCAGAGCCGCTCAGAGCCGACAGCCTCATTTAGGGCCTGTGTGTCCTGTGTCCCCTCAATGTGTGCGCGTTTCTCTCAAGTGTTCAAGTATTTATAACACACATTGAAAAGCAGCTTTTTTTTACACCCGGGCCCTCGTCCTCGTCCCCCCCCTCCTCCTCCTCCTCTTGCCCCGGCGTGGTATCTGACATAACCAGCAATGGTTTTCTCTCCGCAGCCCTGCGTTCCTGGCAGATAGAGGGGCCGCCGACCGCCGCTGGGGGAACTTTCCTGGCTCGGGGAAGCCATGGGACAATCACACCTTTCATGGGCTGGAGAGAACGCCGCCTGTCCAGCGGCTCCTCAGCCACGGCACGGGGAATTTCTCTCCCTCCCTCTCTCCTTTTCTGTTTCTGTCTCTAACTTGTGTTCTGTGCCACTTGTTCATTTCTGCCATCAGCAGGCTCGACTATCTAATCTGACAGTTTCTACACAAGCAGTTTCATGTTTTCATATGACAGCCAATGTTATTTCTGTTATTGTACCTTGCTATTACTTGTCGTAATGGTGTGACTTCACCTTGAAGATAATAAGGCTATTTCACAACTTTTTTGCCATTCATTTTAAAGCGTGGGCAGCAAACCAGAGACGGTGCTGATTTTAATCTTATACAGAATAAAATAAGTAGCCTCCTTATCACTACTGTAATAGACAGAAAAAACATGAAAAGCTGTGAGGCAAATATTTTATATTTAATATTGAGTTCTATGATGTAAGTTTGACATAACATTAATAATACACAACTCTTTAAAACCCACACACTGCATTCAGTGAGCACATCTCAGGATTATTTATGACAATATCCACACGTGACGACTACAGGTCTGTCAGGGTCTGGCTGAGGTTATGTGGCTGAAATGAGTTTCTACACAGCGCTGCAGCATGGTCGGCTGCATTTTGGCAGTGATCAGCCCAAAACATGATCACTGTAGTAGCACATACATGTGTAACTACTACTGCCGGAGTTTTCAAACTCAAACAGGGTCAGCTGTGTTTTCTGTAAGTCTCACCAGGCGTAAACGTACCGAAACAGATGAGATTTTCAAACTAAAACGTATTTGTGTGGATGTGGCCTAAATCGTAAGTGAAACACAAGCCATTATGCGGCCTGAGCAGATAAGACAGATGTATTGATTAAATCTGAGACATATCTATTCCAACGGCTCTAAAAAAAAAAACACGCACTAGATGCATCCAGCAAAAGACCCTCAGTTGAAAAATGTGGGTAAATAAAGTTTTTTTTACATTAAAAACCTACAAAGACATTTATCTTTATATCAAAGTCTTTGTCAACTTCCCCTTCTCCATCATACACAAAGTAGGAGCGGCCATACACTGCGTTGGCACTAAATAACTAAAGAATTATTCGCACTTCAGGCAAAGTGTTGCATATTCGTGAGGCGATCAAGAAAAAAATTCTGTCGAAATCATTAAATAATTGACTAATACTGATCTATCTCAAGTCGTCTCCAGCCTACAACATCTCCTTCTCCACCCTGTTTTTCTTCCTTGATCTCTCATCTCCCCCTTCTCCCTCTAGATCTCTCTCTCCCTCTGAAGCCGCCTTGGGGTTTACAAAGCTACCTTTTTGTAGGTTTAAATTTAGAATCACCTTCTTTGGGGCCACGACTCGTACTGAAGGGAAGAGCGTCTTGAAGCGAGAGCGGGAGCGCGCGAGAGAGAGAGAAAGAGAGAGAGAGGGAGATTTTCTAAACTCGTCCCTGTAAATTGGCAGGTTTTGTGAAAACCAATTTGGAGAGGCTCGGTTTGGACGCATGAGGGGACCGGTTGTGATGTTGTGCTGTGCGCTTCCCGTAAACGCGCTGAGTAGCTTTATTCAAAGAGCTGCGGTAAAAAGGCCAAATAAAGATCAAATCAACATGGAGGAAGCTCGCAGGGAGGGGTGGGTTTCTGTGCAGCGGTGGGGGCAACCTGGGACATGGAAAACGCAATAAAAAGGAAGAGGAGGAGCAAAGAAGTGAAAAGTTCCTAATGTTAATGAAAGCATATTAGAGTGAAATATTGTGGCATCATCTAAGGCACATCACTGAGTACAGTGAGTCACTTGGGAAAAAAAATCTTCAAATATGACACAACTCTGATAACTAACAGCATCAATCAGTCGTTAAAACCTATAGGTGATGCTGACGCACCGATTCTCAGATGTGGACAATTCGACAGGGAAGGAATGCAAGCGGTCAAATGATCACCAACCACCAGTTTAGTCAACTCATCTCAAACATTTATCTGTACATGAAACACACAGTGAGTGTGGTGTAGTGGTGGGCCGACCAACCTACTACTGAACAACGAGTTACATCGCTAGCATGGCCAAAAACATTGTGAGCCACAGATTCAGTGGATACGATCAAAGATGAAACAAGAAGTCAGACTGTAAAATCTAACCACTGACAGACTGCTGTCATACTCTCTTTCAAATTACTCTGGTCTCTAACTTCCATTTAATTTTGATCGTTTCAAAGCAAATACTTTCATCTTTTTAAAACCGAACTTTGAGCAGACTAAAAGACGCTCTGAGGGGTCTGTAGTTTGCGTTTGGCTTGTTCTTACTGCAGCAACAAATGCATTTAATTGGTATCAAAGAGTCACAGCAAAGAAAGATGTCGAACATCCCTTTTCCACGGCATGCTACCGGCTTGACTCGACTCATCTTTTTGGTTTTCCATCGGGCAGAAGTCGTGAATAGCACCTGGCACTTTTTTTTTGGTGTCACCTCTCTCTGAACAAACCTGCCATTTTTTTTAAACAACCAAGCGACTGTGGCCTGATACATTTCTGTCAGTTATTCTACAGCTCTTGGAGTCTGACAACCTCCAAAACCGGCACCGTGGTCAATTGAGGGGGTGCAGATGTTCCTCTGTGTGGTATGCTTGTCAATATCCTCCATTGTGCAGGTGTGTGTTGCATTGAGGATGACGTTACTATAGCTTCATGTGTTGTTGCTATAGTAACAACGCCGCACTGGGGGATGCTATCTGCGGTGGACGTACCTGGTACCAAAAGCGAGTTGAGTTGAGTTGGTACCATGCAATGGAAAAATGCCAAAAAATGTACAGAGACGCTTCTCAACCCGCAGTATAAATCACTTCTCTGCTGCTGCTCAGTTTGCAGTTTCCATGATGATGTGATGATCATTTGTTACACTTTTTTCTTTGATAAGTTACTGTGAAGTAATCCTTTAATTCATGTATTAAATGCAGGACTTAAAACTGTGAGATATTTTAATTGGGTTGTTCTTCCACCACTGTTGAAATGTGCAGACTTTGTTTCAGGTGGAGCGCACACACACGCACACACACACACACACACACACACACACACACACACACATCCTGAAATGGCTCAGCAGAGGGGTGGGACCTGCAGTCAGTCTTGCATCCTGGTGTCACGTCAGCCTTTATAATTCCTTCCAGGAACCTGTGAGGATTTTCACCGTGCTAACAATGTGTACTCATGAATGACTCACACACACACGCACACACGCACACACTCTCTCTCTCTCTCTCTCTCTCCCTCGCTCTCTCTCTCTAGCACATCACTCTTTCTCTCCATTCTTTCTGCGTCTCTCATGCCGTCTTGGCTGCAGAAGCCTGCATGTGTGGGTAAATGCTTCTTTTAGTGTGGATTTGCATGCTTGCATAAGTGTGTATGTACCTGAGCGGGTGTTTTGAACTTACGCCCACATCTCTTTAGTACGGTCTGTTGCTTTTCAGTTTCCCGTCCTGTCGTCTCCTAACACACTTATCCAAACTGAGCTGCAGTGACTCCGCTCTCTGTCCAAACTCCATCATCTCAGGCAATCAAGTGCAGTCAATGTTTCTTTCATAAAGGCTGCATTTCGCCTCATCGTAATTTCTCCTCAACCTCAGTTTGGCCAGAAGCCCCTGTATCTATAGGCTCATTCAGGACAGGCCATGCAGTCGCTGAGCGTATCGCTGTCGCCACACTAAAACCAGGCATCTGCAGAAAATGTGAGCTTTTCAGGGATGAAGAAAAGAATGCTGTTCCACTGAAGCGTATAGGTGAATTTTTTAAATTAGAGAAAATAGAAGATTTCGAGAGGGTTTACAAGTCATGATATCCACACTCAGAGTACAAACTCAGCCTTTTGCATGACTCAGTTCCACATTGCACACTATTCCACACAGTATGTTGACTTTTATAATACACTGTTTCCACAATTAGTCTACAAAACATCAACAGACCTGACTATTCTATACTAATAGGAAAAATGCACATATGCATGGGAATAAAACCACGACTTTAGAAGTCACTGCCAATTAAACTAAGAGAAAATAAAATGTTTTGTTTTTGTGAAGTCTTCCTGTTTTACAACCATCCACGTTTTTTAAAGTTTTACCAGCTGTGAAATGCTCCTTCATTTCCTTTGTGCATTGCATTGTGGGAGAATAGTGTGCATTTTAGTGTGCATGTAGACAGTGTTTAAGTCTGCTGACTTTTGTCACTTTTCCAGTATGAACACAATACACACTCAAATTCATTACACACTATTCAATAGAGTTAGTGTATACGCAGAGTTTTAAGAAAATTTGGTTAAAAAACATCCACTGGATAAAAAAGTGACAGATACAGAGGTAACTAACCAAAGATTCATTTTCCGTTATTAAAAAACACTCAACAAAACAAGGCCTGAACAAAATGACTTTCATTACTAACAAACTTTGAAATGTGGTTAATATTCACCGTTTTCCTCTGAGCTCAGTTTTTAATTTCTCACACACTTCAACACACCTGAAAAGACTATAGTCAGCTATTTAACATGAATATTTGTTATTTCCAGATGTGACAGCTGTTTCACTTCAGTTCTGCATGTGTTGAAACAGTTTTGTCAGTCTCCTACACCGTTGTACCGCACAGACCCGTGTGTGGTTACATTTAGCAGAGAAACTGCCTTTGGTGAGGGTTAGGGAAACACTGTGGATGTGGTGCGATACTGAAAGTCAACACATCCTGTCCGTGTCATTGTTGACTTTTTCTACATTTAATCATGACAACAATCTGCACCAAGTATTCTGAGTTACCATTAACACATGAATCATGTTTTAATGACCACAAGCGTATATTTTAGGGAAAACAACATAGTAACATTTTGCAGATCAATATGAACATTCTGAGCCTTTGCTAATTTCTTCATTAAAAACTCTCATATCCCAACGCATCAAACAGTGGCGTCACTTCACATTTAGAACATCTTTGGTTAAAGATAAACTCATTCAAACACCAAACCGTCTGACAGAGTGAACGTTCAAAGGTTCAATGAAAGCTGTCGTCTGACGGAGTCGTTCAGGGCAGAGAGTCAGATTCTGGTTCAGAGCAAACAGAGCAGCGCTGGGACAGAACGGGTCAGACTGGTTTTTTGTAGACTCTACTGATGGTTGAGGGAAGGTGAAGGGATATCCAGGAGCCCTTCCCATCCATCAGAAATTTTCCATCCAAGAGGGTTTTTTCCCTCTATCACACATAGTTGTGTTGGTGGAAGCAGGTGGGACAGTCACTCGAATCAATACAGCAGAAGATAAAAACCCTTTAAATAGCTTGATATGACCACTGGATATGACAAACGTCAGAAAAATATATTTTATGTGTTCATACAATAATACATGGTTGTTGTTTTGTTTTTGCTTTGTTTTTTAACCAAAACTTAATGGAGAAGATTTGCAATGATCCAACAGTCAAATACGTTTCATGCAAAGTATTGACAAAGTTTAACACCTACTCTAAAATACATTAAGGATTTATTTTAAATGTTCAATGGTGTACAGTATTTTGGACCATTAGTGAGTTGTTATTCATAAACACACTGACAGACTATGTTAAAGGTACTGAAAAGTGACCTAATCACAATCCTCCTCTGCCCTTCATGTTAAAAGACAACAAAAAACATGTACAGCTGTTTGTACATTACATTTTGAAGTGAACCATTTATCCCCTGACAAGCACCTGCCTTCCTTTTCCTCCATCTGGGCTTTGTTTGAAGTTGAAAGCGGCCAACAGAAGCCAAATAAACGCCTCAGGGGTTGTTTGCTTGTAAAGACAGTTAATTAAAACTTGTCGGCCATTCAAAAGAATTACATGACTTATGAGAAGGTGGAGTGACAGATTAAATGAACTCTAAGGCACCGCAGCGTGTTGTTAAAATGGCAAGGGGGGGGGGGTGTATTGTGTATATATGTTATATATCTAAAAGAATTAAAAAATAAAATCATATATAATGTTTTGTAAATAAAAGGAATACACCAAGAATGAGCTTGTCGGTGAACATCTGTTAAGTGATGAGACGGGAGCTGTGTCCCAATTTGGGGGGGGGGGGCATTTGAAGACCGACTATGTCACAGTGGCACAACTAGGCTGTCCCACTTTGAAGGGTCCTTCAAATGCGTCCTTCTTTTCCTGGGCAATAAAGGGTGGATCCTTCGTGGACCAACCTATCCCAAGATTCATAGCGTGCTAGTAATGAAAATGATATGGCAGCAGCCAACACCGACAGAGAGCCTGAAGATTCCACTTTACGTTACGTTGAAACCAAGGGCTTTAAAACCTCAAGTTTTTGTGAAAAAAAGTTATGTGTTGTCACGGTTGCTAGGCAACAGGAGCCGTGGTTTGCGATGCAAGGTAAAGGGCGGGCATAGCCGGTGACGCAAAGCAAAAATCCTCCACTACGATGAAGGGCCACACCTTTGTAGACTGCGTCCTCCGAAGGAGAAGTAAAGCCAGATCCAGAATTACCAATACTGACACTTCTTATTATCAAAAGCACATATGAAGAGTCATATGTCATATTCAATGAGGATGATGCATTTTTGGGCCAGTAAACACTACAATTATCTGTTAATTACTTCATTACATAAGTGAGAAAACACAGGTCTATTTTTAATGGTAAATAAAAAAAAAATGTTTTGTGTGAATTCTTTGAACTAACGAGATGTTCCTCGACAGTGATGGATCCTGAGACGGGTCTATTTCACGGTAACAAAACTATCAACGAGCTGATGTAGCAGCTGAGCATTTGTGATCTTAGTTGTGTTCTGCGTTCTTACATGGCTGCCAGATTGACAGTACTTACAGCACCCATTGAAAGTGGGATGAGTCTGGCATGAGTCTTACAGCCAGATTCAAGCCTACGTTGCGCCTTAAATCTTCTTGGGTCATCGACAATAAATTAAGTTTAATCTGAATAATTTTAAGAGAAACAGGCACCAGTTGTGACCATCTGCTGCAAAGCCTTTTGTACAGATTGTTTTTTCCACATCTGTCTTACTGCATAACAACTTGGTCACAGGCAGGTGTGCATGTGTACACTCAAGCCTGTTTACTCACACTAAAACAAATCCTAAAAGTACTAGATAAAGAGCCAAGGGATTACCATCACTGTAAAAAAATATAACTTCCTTTGATAACTCCTTATGATGAAACTCAGGAAGCCTTGCCGTGTTTAAGACCAGCCTCAAGCTTTTTTTTTTGCCTTGTATTTATTGTATTTACCACACTGATTTTATTTATCTCACACTGGATGACTTTTATGTTTTATGCAGTGTATTTGTTGTTCTGTGGTTTCATTTACCTGCCCAGAGACAACGGATAAATGAATAGCCATATTATTCTCATGTTGCCCACAGCCCTGCCCTGGGTGATTGCTGAATTTAATATCATAATATTAGATCATGTATGTAAAATCACATCAAATCAACAAATGGATGTTCAACTGTCGTTCAAAAGAACTAAAACTATTAAAAACTGATTTGCTTTACACGTAAGCAGCGCTGTGAGAATGCTATCCAGGTTTTAATGTTTAGTTGATTCTTCTGACCCGTAGTTTCGGCCTAACTTACATATCATTTCTTTTTCTCTCTCGACTCCCCACAGACCACTGTAAGCTTTATTTTATTTGGCAATCCATACTGCTCAAACCCTGGGCCCCCAGCAGTCTTAATGCAGCTCTGCTGAGCTCTGAGCCAATCAAAAGGTCGGGACATGTTTCAGAAAAAAGTGAGAATTGACTTTGATGGATCTGACCTCTCTCAATCAAAATGAATCAGAGACGTGAGCTGCAGGGACATGAGAAATGAAAACATTAAGAATTTCTTTACAGGCCTTACACGCAGCTTCACACAGCCTCTATCTCTCCAACACAATATTACCTAAACGTCACATGAATACAGACATGTATGCTCACACACACAGGCTCATTCTGTCCCTTCTCTGGGTCTATTAGTCCCAGAGGCAGCAGGAAAAAGGAGAGAATTAGCGATACGGTGGCTGATTTTTCACTGCTAAAGGTGCAATCCACCAAACCAAATAAATAACTCCACCATTCATTCACTTTTCCCTCCACCACCAGTTTCCCTTCCCCTCTACTGGTCTACACTGAGAAAACACACACACACACACAAAAAAAAAGTGAAGATGTAGACGCACTCTAACAGGAACAGCACGCTGACAACACAGAGGCACAAGAGCAAATACATGTTAGAAACATAGATGCGCACATGTAGACGCTCACAGACTGAACACACGCGCAGAGTGATGCACGCATGCACTAAACACACAAACACACATACAGTGAAAACACACTCTCCTTCCCCACATTTGGACATAAATAGCAGGATAAACAGAGAGGCGAGAGTCCGCTTTTAAAGGACCTGGTTGAAGTGAAAAAGGTCAGACCAGTTCTCAGACGCCTGAGAAGAAACGCACACCTCAACTGACCCAAAGTGGGCTGCATACGCTCTACTGTCTTAACACTGTTACTGACATTTTGATGCAATTATTAGTAAATTTACGTTTCAGGACTGGCAACATAATACACAACAAAGACTATGAATAACTGCTTGAACCTCAGGATTCCCCTCATCTTTTCCTTTATGTCCGTTTAAGAAATGACATTACCACACTGCGTCACAGCTTCGCACTGTATATCCACCATATTTACTGTAAGTGCACACCTTCCACCTGGTTTGCTCATTTGAACGTCCGTGTCAGGAATATCCTGAGTCCGTCTGCAGGATCAGTAAAAGTGTTTTTTTGATGGACCTGATCCATTTCTCTTTGCTAATTTTTGCTCTGGATACAGCGACAACAACAACAAAATACTTTTAAATACCCTTAATGCACAATGTTGTGACTGGTGACCTCATCATCATACACATAAATAATGAGACTTGCTGTATTTAGCTGCACCTGAGTCAAGATGTCTGTTACATTTTGTAGAAGTAATGTAAAGCTTTACAAAGACTGGCAAAGAAATAAAATTTAAACTTAAAGCACACTATGTCAAAATGACAGCGATTACAGTACATTTTGACCTGGGAAGAATGTGGTCTGTACAGTATATGCAAAGAAAATAAACTGTTGGTTATTACAGGCACTGACAGCGAGTAAAAAGAAGAAAAGATGCGTGAAAAGCAAATGAAAGGACGATGATGTGAGTGAATGGATGTGATTCAGACTGGAGACTGGCAGTGAATCTGGTCTGGGTGGAAAGGAACGATCATTTCACCACTGGGGAGACAGAGGAGTCAAGTTTTTCCTTGTTCTCTCTATTAATAGTTTATGTAAATATTGAAGTAAACAGAAAAACAGGAATTCGAGTAAATATAAAGTGTGTGAATGTGCAGCTTCTTCTATTTATTGTGTGAATTGTTTTAAAAGCTGTGTCTTTTTCCACATTTCTGGTTCTATCACTGGTTTGTACATGAAACCTGTTATAAGAAACCCACTGCTTATAAGAAAAGACCAGTTAAAATATTTTTATCGTATTTATAATTTGACACTGTAAATACTGATACCACAGACACATGCAAAAGCAGTGGCATCAATACAGACTTATGAAAAAATGAAGCTGTTAAAATAATGTTAATGGTGCTCGACTTTGATGATTCACAATCATGATTTGTTTTATTTGAAAAACTTTATTGGCTCATCTTAACATTTTTGAAACTTCATTCAGACAAGACAAAAGAAGCTTTTCTGGAAAGTTTTAAATCAAAAACAATGCATGCTGGGATGTACTCCATGCTAATATGCTAATAATGTTTCCAAAGAAATCTAGTGAAAGCTCAACTCATCATCTTCAACTGACACGGCTTCACATTTCAAGTTGATCTGAAGTGAAAATAACAAATTAATCCTTTTCAATAAACAGATAAATTAATAGTAGTCGATTCCTCTAAATTCAACGGAGCGTTTATAAAGTGTACGGCAGAATCTGAAATGTTGCATTAGCCTAGTTTTGTTCCAAATTAAGCACGGCAACTTATAAAGCCTATAAAACCAGATACTGTTTTGTTTTATATGGAAAAAGATCAGTGAAATACCTTTAAATAAATGTCCTCTTCTATTGTATGGTTAGGGGTTTTAACGGCACATTACAGGAGCCTCAATAGTTTTGCACTATTCGCCACAGTTTTAACAAACAAACAAACAAACAAACAGACCCAAGGTAATCAGGGACAGTTCAATTCTTCATCGCTCACATTTTAATGATATTTCTGTTTCACAGAGACGAGAGCTGGCCGCGGCTCTGAGTCTGGAGGCGGCAAAGAGAGAGTAATGAGTGGGACATTTTGGAAGTCAACTCACTGTTACTCTGCCAGTGAGGTTTATATGGAGACAGAAGGAAATGAACTGTATCAATGGAGAAAGTGTCCTGCTCCAGGTACAGGTGAGGTTCCAGTGGAAGCCAAACAGAACAGGTCCAGTTCAGTTCATTTCCACAGTAAAAACAGAGCGAGGGAGAGAGACCCAGAGGGTACAGTTAGTGCAGCTACATCCTCAGTCTGTTTCCTTCAAAACATCCGCTCCATGAATTAGACATCTTATTTACAGAGTGGCCCCCTCCTCCGCCCGAACCTCCATCCCACTCCCTCTGCTCCTCTCCTCTTCTGGCCGAACACCGCCGCCCCACCCGTCTCACCCCTCTCCACCCTGTCTCCTCCCCTGTCTCTTCTCATACGCCCACAAAGAGGAAGGTTCTGTGAAGGTCTTTGGTTACCATGGTGGTTCTCTATGAAACCGCGATGACTCAAAGAGCCCTCTGATTTCTTAACAGGGAAAAAAACTACACATCAGGATAAATAAGCAACTGTGGTTCTTACAGTTATTTTTAGTCCACTAACTTTAGTGTTTCTTAAAGGACTTACATGTATCATTTTAAAATAAATAAACACTTATTTATTATTTCTACTATTATTATATTTACTGTGAACTAAAACTTCCAACATATTTTTTTTATGTAATATTGGTTTCAGTAAAGATAATAAACACCATTCCAACATGTTAAAACCATGGTATTGGTGTTAAAGTCACACTGGAGACCCACACTTTAGTTTTGTTTTGTTTAGTTTTTGGACATTTGTTTGTGATACAACACACATTCCTGTCAATGGTTTCACATTATTCCACTGATTATGAGGTGGCAGTGATGTGACATGGAACACAGTATCTGCCAGCAAAAGGAAGGTATAAGAAAATTATTTCCAGATAGTAAACATAACTCTACACAACGCACGATTTAAAATACTTAAACCCAGCTGTGTAAGGTTTATATATATATATATATTTAAGGAAATGTATTAAGTGTGTTTGTTAGACATCAAGGATACACAAAGTAAAGCTGAATGTAAACATGACTTTTGTTTTGTATGTTTTGTAATTTCACATTGCACCTTTAGAATTTCATTTTAACAACATTTTCATGGTATCTACAATTTATAAACAACTGCAGAGCTTTTCTCTTTGTTTTGAAGTTAGAATTTCCTTTTTTCTTAGTTTATTTTGCAACACTCATGGTTACTGGTGTTAACAGGAAGTGTCACGCCAAATTGTCAAGTGATGGCTACTACAGCAGACAACACCAACAATAAAAACTACTAAATAAAGACTTAATAACTCAACCTAAATACACTGAATAGCTATTACTGAAAAATGCTGACTAGTAGTATAAAAAAATTGTACACAAGTTAAAATACATTATTGGTGAAATATTTTGTCATTAATTCAGATATAATGTTCATACGCAGCTTAAAAACCTTTAAGTTTAAAATTATAAATATATATATATATATATATAAATATTTTGTCAAACAAAAAAAAATCTAAGTCTAAAATGCATTTTAGAAGCAGATCTGAAGCTTTCAGCTTGTTAATGAAGAGCATGATTGAATATAATCACTTCCAATGTACGAAGCAGGTATGGACGGGATCAAGAGATCACAATGTAACAGAAGGAAAAGTTGGTTTTAGCCCCTAAATATATGAATGTTTCACAGTAATAGATTTTGTGATTTTTAAAATATAAACAAATGTATAATGAATAAGTTTTCTGGAACATTCTCACATAGTACTTCACTAGCCTTGATTCCATGTGCTGCACACAGGTCTGCTGTGGTTACTTAGTGTTTCTTTAGTTGAAACGCTGTCTTGATTATTTCTCTCTCCGTCTCTCATTAAACAGTAACAAGTATTCGTCACCAAATCACAGCCTAAAAATATCATTTCCTCTCTCTAAATCCTCCTCACCTCTCACACATAGCAGGGCACAAGCTGCAATTAAAGTGCATTTAATTTTAGTCTCATCTGGCATGTTAGCTGTACAAAGGTACCAGTGTTAGCAACTGGCCAGAGAGGGAGAGGGAGAGAGAGAGAGAGGGAACACACGGAGGTATTTATAGTGAAGAAAGCAGAGAGCAGAGGTGGAGGGAGGGCTCTGCCTCTGAGGGAGAAATAAGAGTGACAAAGAAGTAAAGATGAGGGAGAATAGAGAGCGTAATACTTGTTGTTTCCATTATTCTAACAGCTGTACCATGACAGGAGCCATACTGTTGAGGCTGTCAGTGACACTGATAATTTACAGGGTGGGGACAGAGGAAAGACGAATAATCTTCATAGAAAACAAGAACCAAAAATACCAAAAGACCCCATTCTGATGAAAATCAAGTTTTTAACCTTGGTAACATCCATATGGTGCTTTTTTTTTATACAATACAAGACATGAGCGAAATAATCAGACATCATGAGTACACATTTCCACCTCAGAACTGCAGTGAACCAAGGAGTCTCATAAAAACAGATTCAGACAACCAGTGATTCATACGTCACATAACTAAGGAGCCAATCATGTCAGCCTGAAATAACCCTGAAACCTTGTCAGTACAGACAGCGAGAGTTTGCATTAGCACAACCACTAACACTGTGTCAGCCACTGCTAGTTACAAGCTAACAAACAACAAACAAATAAAAGATGCTAACTGCAGTAACTGTTCTGATACGATTCTGGTATCAACAGTCTCCTCATCTGAGTCTGTGTCTGACCTCTAAGGGTCTGACTGAGGCTCAAACATGTGGCTGAGCCTCTCCAGTGTCTCCTCTAGCAGTGGTGAGCGGGACACAAAGCCTAATCCAGAATTTCTCAATGAGGAAATAAGTGATGTGCTTCCTGCTTCCCCAGAATTGCTTTGTTTTATATAGAGTATTTTTACAGAATTTAAACGTGTCTGGAGAGGAACTTTAACAGTAATATTCGCAAAATTGTTTTAGGGATGCAAGAAGATGCAATTTATCATTTAATACCTTAAAACCAGTGTTTTATATATCTACTTCCTGTTTACTCTCACATCGTCTGATGACTCAGTTTCTTTTTTATTTCTCTGAAGCAGGAAAAGTCAGTCAGGCATGAGTTTAATGATGAAGTCATAACTATTCTTACACATCACTGTTCAAACAAGAATCCAATTTCAAAAATCTACTTGCACATATTTAACCAAATAGACCTTCATGCAGGACAATCCATTTAACATCCTCCTCCACACTAAACTGTGTTTTTCTTATTGTTACTTCACTTGGATACTGGAGCTTCACTGTGCAGAAGACGGTATTCACGTTTACCTGTTTGAAGGGGGAAAGTCTGTCTGAGCTCACCTTAAGTCTCAGTTTAAGATTTGGACATATGAGCTGGGTTGATGACAGCACCACTAGTTTTGAGCCAAACATGAACCAAAATGCAACTTACACACATGCAACGTGGGAATTTAAAGAGCACATACAATGAGGACCAACTTTTAAATGAAGTAGGAGACATCTCATGTCCAATTGTTAAACGTTTGAAATGAATATTCATAGATTTTGGGTTTCTTGATGAGGTAGAAATAACAGATATGATTTTAAAAAAATGTTTTAACACAAGATGATCAAAATATTTTGTAGAGAAGTTAGTGTTGTGCTTTCCGCGAGTGTCTGCGAGGGTCCATGTGATGTAAATTTTGTCATCAGAGGGTATACACGATGGTCTGTGCAGACATCTGTGTGCCTTCTAATTTGTTGTGTCCACGCATGCACAACTACAATGGCACCAACTGCGCATGTGCCCCTCCAAGTGGACTTCAGTTGCACTAGAAAGAATTATAAAGAAGCACATCCTTAAGTATAAGGTATAACAGAGGCCGCTAAATGCTCCACTATGTTCACCAGCTGGTCTCTAACTGCGTCTGCCTGCAGTTTGCTGCTGAGCAGGAAGTGTCCAGTAGCTTTTTCTCTGGAAACAGCTGCCTGAAGCGGGTGACGACACTGTGAGAGCGGTGAGTGTGAACCAGAACAGCAAAGTTGTGGCTGGACAGATAAATGAGTTCAAACTCACTATAAAGCTCAGTAAAGCCGAGGGGAACTGCAGACTGACAGACAGTGATAATCCTCTGTAGGTTCATCAGCAACACCTTTCACACTGTCACACGGTTTTCCCTTTGGTTTTCACCTCCTCATTTTATACATTGTTATTGCAAAAATACAGATTATAGCTGTGTTAAAGAATTATATGCCATTTTAGATCTACACTATAGCACAACCAATAAAGGAATATATTATTTTGACGTTGAATGTCAAATGCCAGAAACAGCCTCCACCAGTATATACATTAATATTTCATATAAAGAAACGTATTGGTAATAGAACTATATGGAGTCCATGAAAACTTCAACGATGTCTGTTTCCCTAACCCCATTTACCTGATGTGTGTTTCTTCTTACCTCATTAATGACACCGTGCCATCCTCCTGGTTTGACTAACAGAGCGATCTCGGAGCTCAGGCGACACCTGTGAAGAGCAGAAACATCACAGGGATAAGTTGACAGCAGCAAAGATAGAAATAAGAATTTTTAAAGCAGAACAAGATTCAAACTTGACACCACAGCTTTTCACTACAGTAGTCTACAACACAAAATAAAAGATACTCTCACAGGGTCTGATCTTTTTCCATAATCACTCAAAAATCAATGTTATATGACAACTTCTAACAAAAAATGGCAGATCACATCAGAAAATAAATAGGAAATATAATTAGTTTGAGTTCCTTCTGAACTGTCCTGATAGACCAGGCAACAGAAAAATACATTTGGGCAAATAGTGTGAATCTGTAGAATCTCAGTTAGTCAGGATGGGACACATCTGTCTATGACAGACTTTGAGAACTTGCTAAATGTAAAAATCTTTTCTGTTCTACAGTTTTATTCTTTCTCCCCCCCCTCCCCTCCCCGCTCTCTGTATGTTCATTGTTCCAGGTTCAGGTGCTGCGCCGGCTGGTTAATGGTTAACATCGGGCTCGGCCCTGGCAGAGAGCGAGGGGAGGAGGTGGAGGCCATGAAGAAATGGTGACATTTCACTGCCATTATTCATCCGTGCTTTGTTCCCACAACGCTGAGGAGTGTTTGCACTGGGATGGAGCGCAGGGCTGGGATGGAGGGATGAATGGGGTAGGGTGTGGATGGAAGAAGAGGTGGAGGGAGGGGCGGAGGGGGCAGTTGGGGGGTTTGAGAGGTGAAGAAGTCATGGGGTTAAAGTGTGAGACACCTATAAGGAGAGGATAAGACAGACAAAGGCCTCTGTGTTTCTGCCTCACTATCTCTGACGTTTTATCCTGATTTTCTTCTTTCTTTTTTCTTTTGTGTCTCAGTTCTTCACTTTTCTTAAGGTTCTTCCTCCCAGTCGTTCTCTGTCTCTTTCCCATACACACACACACACACACACACACATACACATATAGGGCCCACACGCACTGATACACACACACATGCACATGCTGTTCCCAGCTGTTTACATGGTGTGTTTGCACAATATGATGGCTGGGAGGAGGAGGATGAGGAGGAGGAGGAGGACAGCGAAGGAGGGGCAGGGTTGTTCTCTCCTCTCCACCACAGAAAACCTCATCAGCTGCCATAGTTTTACTGTTCTGGGACTGATACAGTCCACCCGAGTGTCCCCCCGATGAGCCGGTTATTGTTGATATGTAAGGATGTGTTACACTCCTGTATGTGTCACGCATTAAAAGTCTGTTTTTTTTTCTATTATTTGGGTGATTATTATTTACAAAATCCCACTTGGTTAAATGAACAAATGGAGAATCTCACAGGAAAGTCATACTTTTGTTATTTGTTTGCCGTTACAAAACATTGTGGACCATGTGGGCTCAACTATGAACTAAGTTTTTTCTGACTTAAAACAGGATAATTTACCCTTAACATCAAAATATAATAATATGTTTGAATGAAATATATTCTGGGGAAAAAAAGAAATCAACTCATTCATCATGTATCATCCAGAACGTTTATAATCAAACAAATGCAGCCAACGTGTTTTATTCAAGGTCATGTTTTGTTCAAACATTAGTCATTTACTTGAACATGAACATTTATCATCATGGATCTTTCCTCCATGTTTAAATGCCGGGTGAACCTCACAGTGGGACTGATGCTCAAAACTAACTGTACCTAAACACACGTACACTACACTTGTCTGCATATGACTCATTGCATGTATTGTGTGTGATGGTGCGTGTGTATCCGCATCTGTATACAGTGGGGTATACTCTCTGTTAGGTTAGATCACACACACACACACACACACACACACACGGGCAGAACAATGGCTGGCTTTGACAGAGCTGGCCTGACAGGGGGAGATGGGCTGGATCTATTGTGTGCTCTGTTTACTCACAGACTCACCTGGCACTGAGCTAATAGCACCAGCTCTATCTGTCAGTGCAGGGGACGGGGGTCTCAGCCCACACACACACACACACACACACACACAACACACACACACACACACACACACACACACACAATGCAGCATATAGTTCTGATTTGTCTTAATGACACTAACACAGGCATAAACATAAATAAATGTTGATGAGAAAGTGAGGTTTGTTTTTAATACTATGTCGTGTGTGTGTGTGTGTGTGTGTGTGTGTGTGTGTGTGTGTGTGTGTGTCCGGTCACACCTGGGTGTCCTGGGAGATTCTCGGTAAAAGGGGAGGGTTTATGGAGTAGAAAGAGTAGATGGAGGAGGAGGAGGAGGAGGTGGGGGTGTCTTTCAGGTTTTTACTACTGTGCAAACACACACAAAAACACACACACCAACCACAGTTGATGGGTTTTGATGGGATCAGTTGGAAGCCTCAGAGTGACCCTGCCCCAACCCCACCCTTGTTTGATCGACAAGGGTGAGAGAAGAGGGGTATGAGGGAGAGAGAGAAAGAGAGAGAGAGAGAGTGAGCGTGTGTGTGTGTGTGTGTGAGTGTGTGAGTGTGTGTCTGTGTCAGCGGGTGGGAGTTTGACTGGTTTTGGACAGAAACACACCAGGTGACCTTACACACACATATACACAAGCTAAGGCAAAACTTACAGACTACACACACAACCTACACACACACACACAACCCCCCCCCCTCCCCCCACCCCACACACACACACAAACACACACACACACACACACGTAAGACATCATTAGTGTTGTGCAAAAATGTTGTAACCCCAAAACAGCTACAGTGACTATACTTTTCTTAGTGGTAACAAACAATGTGTTAGTCCGTCTCCCCGGCGCCCTCAGCAACAAGCCCATTGGCTCCCACTGGAAACAGCTCACAATATAGTTGCACTTTCAAAAAAAAAGAAAGCGCTCATTGATTTCCTACAACAGCTGGACACTCAGCAAACATTACTCAAGCAGGAGTAAACAGGACATTGTAGGGGACTATTTTCAGCAGCGGATTAAAACACATTTGGTGCTGTAGTGAGTACTGTCAGGGGTGTAGGGTGTATAGAGCTGAGCATTAATTCAAGTGCCCAGCAATAAAGTGAAATGGTGATATGTCATGTTAAATTAATTAAGAAACAGGTAATGACTGCACTGGTGAACTCATGAACTTCAGTCCTGGCTTTGTCATTGAAGTTTTGTTTCCAGTCTTTTCATAAATGAGCAGGATATCGCAAAAACTTGTTCACAGATTTCAGTGACATTCAGTAACAAATGGGTCGAGTTTTTGGCTCAGAATCAACATCTCTAAATTAAAAAAAATAAAAAAGAACTTAAGTCCTTTAACGCGCAGTCTTGCACATCACACCACTGTTGATTTCATGTGATTGCCATGACTGAACTTTATGTCCAACTGTCCGTCTAGCCCACATGAGTCTTAACGGTCTCAGACCATGTCAGTTTCCCTGGTTCACTCTCAGGTCTCAAGGCCTGGGCAGTCAGAAGCAGGACCAATCTCAACTGATAAGCCATTTTTTTGTTGTTTTTCTGTTGGGGTTTGGCTCGCTGCCAGCTGATAACAACATGGGGCATACCTGTTGCATTAATGATTGGTCAGCCCTGCCTCCTGCCCTCGCCCAGCTCCTTTATTTTAACATAATTCTTTATCGTTTATGCTTTGAGCAGAAACTAAATCTTATCAAGGGAAGGCATGAGATCTATGTACGCCATTAATGTCTCCAATTCTAGCTATTGCAATACATTAAAATAAACAAGGAACAAATGACATTACTTGTCATATATTCTCAGGAGAGGAACGAAGGAGCAGAGTTGTGGGGCATCTGTTTTTAACATACAGTAGCTGAGTCAAGCGAAGCCTTATTAACAGAGTTCAGATGACAGTCGCACTGACAGGCAGTAATGGAGGGAGGGTCTTTATCCACAGTGGCATCTGTTCACAGCACGCTGCACACCGCTGCACACCTAACTACCCAGAAGTGCATGAGTAGTTGTGGGCTTTCATGTGACATAATGCATCCTGTGTCTGCCACACTGGAGGTTGTACACAGTGGATAATAACTGCTCATTGTGTTTTGGCACAGGCAACAACATGGTCATGACACAGTTCAATCGTTACAGTGTATGCTGTATATATGCAATCACTTCTATGGTGTTTTATCATGTCAAACACAAAAAGATGAGTGAGTCATCCACCACTAAACTATAAGTCAGATCCATCAGTCCTTTGCTGCTGACTGTGACAGTGTGGAGAAAGTGAGAATTACAACTCTCACCGTGGGTCAGTATCAACAAGCAGGGAAGGAGGCAGATTACAGCAAAGTGTACAACTTCCACACATCTCTCAAGGGGTGTTACTCTGGGTGAGGGGGTTGTTGTTCTGTATTTTTGTTTGTGATTATATCTTTGGGTCTATAGCTGAGTAAAATATCAGCAGCACATAGTGAGAGCCACATCTGAAACTGAACAGCGTGGGTCGGGCAGTGACCTAGGGGTTGTCTGGGCTGGATAAAAGGAAGTCCTGGTTAATGAGTAACAGTGGCGATGTGGTTTGGCGCTACAGGTGGGGTGGGTGGGGGTTGGCCAGGACGCACACTGATAAGAAGGTAGAAGGTGGGTGAGTTTTCGGGGGTGGGGGCAGCGAAAGACTGGAGAAACAGAGACTGGGGCTTTGTTGTCTACATGTGAATGTATTAATAATATTGTATTTTAATAATAAACAGTATTTATAGCAGACATGCAGAACGTAGACGCACAAGTGGTACAAGCCAGTACCACTACAGGAACAACTGTGATAGTAGTGATAGGGGTATTAGCAGTAGTTCATCAGAAACAGTAGCAGTAACAGTTTTGGTATGAACAGCGGCTGGTAATCAAAGTGAAAGAAGAGGTAGAAGCAGTGAAGTAGTAACAGTATTACAGCTGTAGTGGTAACAGCAGCATTATTAATCAGCAATAGCAGTAGCAGCACTCCTGCAGCACAGTCAGTCAACAGTAATAGTAACAGTAGTAGTAGTAGTAGAATTAGCGCTAACAATTGGCAACAATAGTATAGTGGTAAAACAGCAGAGGAGGAAAGTAAGTCTATTTACTCCAATTCTGGGGCACTGGTACTTTTAACAGAGTGGTATTCAATGTTTGTACTAATTTATATATTCATTAAAAACATAAAAACATATAATAACGTAATAAAGCCATTACATGCATTTCTAAAACTACAACTACCCGATAAAGTACTTTCACATGTTACAACATGTTAATGCTGCTCACAGACTAATGAACCAATGAATAATCAAAGAGGTCATTTTTTCATATTGATATTTGTTTTGCTGCTGATACTTCAGCACTTCTATTGAAAATTTAATGTCGAACTTTCACCTGTAATCAATCATTTTCATTATTTTTAAGTAGTGATAGCAGCAGTTGTATTAAAGTAGTAATATAATGTTAGTAAGTAGTAGTATTAGTAGCAATGGTCCAGTCGTATCAGAAGTAGGAATCTCATACAAGTAACAGCAGTAGTAATACTGCAGCAGTATTTGTAATTACAGAATAAACACTAACATTAGAAGTAGCAGTAGTAGTTAGTACAGCTGTGGTTTAATGATCTCCAAGTGGGAAATTCACTCCCCTGCTGAAATACCGTAAGTGATGTAACACACAGACCAATCAGAGCACCGATCTCTGCAGCTGAAATCATTGGGACTATGTCCAGGTTAACTGTAGAAGTGAGTACATCAACAGGGTCATCTAATATGGGTCGACATATTTTATCCCCTAAAATATTCACACCTTGAACCAAAGGTTAACCTTCAGTTTTCAACTGTTGTATAATAATTTTTATTGATTATTTGGACGGCTCCAATCGAGTGAGCTGGAATGTGAAGGTGATTCACATTGATCTCAGCACTGTCAGCCAGAGAAGTTTAGAGAGCACTGATAAGACCCCCTGATACTGACCTAAAAGAGGTTGCCATGACAACCAGTGTCACCTTTAACCTCGGCACTTTAGCTTCACTTCCTCGTTCTAGACAGCGAGACAGGAGGAAGACTGATGTGAGATTAACATCAGGAATTTAATTCAAACAGTTAAAGAGTCAAGAACCAGTTGATGTGTGGATGATATTATACTGTATGTGAAACTATGACACTTAACACTGACATGGCAAACACACTGCTGCTCAGCCTGCAATATTTCCACTGGAGGTAATAAAAAAATAAAAAGCAGCATCTTTGGTTGGAGTATTTCACTGTCAGCTTTTAAATCCATTTAATTCCCCTGTCGTCCACACTATGTTGATGTCTCTCTGGGTGTTATCTCCGACATAGGCTAACTTACTGAGGTAACTATAATAGATTTTAATAAAAGAAATTCCATTTCATTCAAACCATCACTGCAGGTGGTTATTTGAAACCCTCAGTGGCCAAATCTTGTTTGTCCAAACTGCAGAATCTGCACCTTCTTAAAGAGCTTGGCTCCACAGTCTGTTTTTCTTGTGTCTTAACTGAACAAAAGCGCGCTTTAAACACAACAATGCAAAGGAAATCCTTTGCATTCATGGTCAGGGTGTAAAGTTTAGGGTCGAAAGCTTTAAGGGTTAAACTAATGAGGATATAAAGATATACCTCAGGATGCACCACCTCCCTCTTCTTCTTCTGCCCTCCTCTTCCCACACACAGACCTGGTTCGACCGGACTGGGTAATCAGTTACCTGCTCTAGCTGACCTGTACAACCTACATGGCCTGTTAGCACGAGCGCGAGCGCGCGCGCGCGCGCACACACACACACTCACGCACACACACACACACACACACACACACACACACACCAAAGTCCACTTGAAAACTCCGGCCACTTGCATTCTATGAGAGATAAAAGCTGTTTGCGTGTCAAAATTATTCAGCATTTTGGTACTGTGTTATAAAAGTTATCGTCCACACTGAAATTTTACAGCACATACACTTCCATCCACCTTTACATGATCTCAGTGTTGATTTCTTCTATTTTGCTGTTTTTTGTTTATAGACCAAATGTCAAGAGCAAAGTCTGCAGCGAGTCAAGACTGCAAAATGAATCATGATGATCAGAGACCTGAGCAAGCCAAAGCTGTCAACCAACACTGAATCCCACATTCATTTCACATCACTTTCAGTTTTGTGTCAGGGTGGTCTATGATTGGTGAGTAAGATAACTGGAACATAGAAGAAAAAAAAATACACAAAGCTGCGCACCCAGTGTGTTATTAATTAAACTTCAAATGTGCTGATGCAGTCCACAATGCATTTCAGCTGCATACACTGGGACATCACATTAAAATCAATAGTTTTTGAAAACCACCATCCTCCTCGCCACATTACAGCAAACAAGGCCAGCATTTTCAACTTCAGACACTTTAGAAAGTGTTTTCCAAAAGAAAAAAAATCCAGTTTGTGTGTGGAAGCAGAAAACTGAGAAAGAAAATAAACATTTTTCTCATTTAAATCAGTTTGGGATAGACACGGCCTACGATACACTCTCCAACCAAAACTTAACAGAAACTAAACAATATCTTTTTTATTCTCTTTTTCCTACAGTATCAATCCCCCACAGCTCCTTATTACCTGTACTATAACTGCCTTGACTAGACTTGGTACAACTGCATCCAAAGTCAATGGAAAGATGTACACACACAAACACAACCACATTCACTAAGCTAGATACATAGCAGAATATGGAAATTTACCAGAATAAAACTTCACTTTACTCTCATCTTCCCCTACCTCTATAAACGTCTTCTGCCCCTCTATCCTTACCCCTTTAACCCTCAGCCACCACCTCTTAACTATTCCCAAAAGTAGCTGCCCCGACAACCTGCCAACAGTTAACAGTCCATGTTGCGCTGGATATGTTTTACTATGTAAAGTAGCACAAAAAGTTACAAACTACCACACAAGTCATGTTTTAAACAACACATCTTCATCATTTTAAGAGTGTAACTGCTCCCCCAGTATAGTCTTTGACCCCTCGACCAGTATCTGGGCTCTTTATCAGCCTTCACCTGTGGTTGAACAGCCTGTTCACTTTGCCCTGCTCATTCCCCCTCTGCTGTCTCACCATTGTCCCCCGCATACCTCCCCCATACTCCCCCGCCCCTGGTCACCGAGTCCAGCTCAGACAGACGTGGGCGGAGGATGAACAGAATGAACTGGCCCACTGTCAAAATCAATCTCTTCTTGCTTTATTTACTGTCTAATTTATCCACTGAAGTGTCATGTCAACATCAGAGTCTTGACCAAGAATACAGTGCAACTTCAAACCCTCCAGCTCATATGCAGAAATTTGTAATAATAAGAAAATGAATGAAAGAGGTTTTTGTTGGCATTTGGTTAATGCTGCATTTCTTTAAAAGGTTGAAGCTGCATCAGTCTGAGGTGGAGGTGAAGTTTTATCTATATTTATTAACAGGGCAGCAGACGGGACAGAGCACAGGTATGTATAGTTTTCAGTCTGTTCATAAAATGTTATCATGTGGAGGAGTTGAGCAACTCTGACATGTAGGAATGTTTTGTTGAGGCACATGGCGCTGGGAGAGCTAGGTGTGGTGCAGGTAATGCAGGCCTGTGCTCTTGTACATCTATGTTTGTGAGGACCAATTTTCATTTTTACACTCTGAGAGAAGGGAGTTTGGAAAGAGCAGATGTTTGTCCCTTTTTCTTTCTTTTACAAACGGTCAGGACTTGGTTTTATGGTTTATAGTTAGAATTAGATTTAGCTGTAAAATAGTTGTAAAAGTTAAGGTTAGAGTTAAGGGCTAGTAAGACACAACCTCCCTCTCCACCGAGCTTGTTAACAAGTCAAACAGTCAGTCAGTCAGTCAGTCAGTTACACAGCCTCTCAACCAGTCAGTCAGTTACACAGCCTCTCAACCAGTCAGTCAGTTGGGTGGCGACTGGTTTATAGCAGCTCAAGCAGTCATTCCACTTCCTTCTCTACATCCTTTAACTGCACAGGTGACTGGCTTTCCTAAGATCCTGGAAGCTCTGTGTGTGTGTGTGTGTGTGTGTGTGTGTGCGGTGAGAGAGAGAGAGAGAGGGCAGGAGAGAGAACAACAGATCAATAGTGAATGACTAATGAAGCACAGTGCACAGCAGGAAACGTGAGTCACTACAGTACATCAGGTACTAACCTGTGGGTGTGAACCCGGGACACTCTTTTAGCTCCATTAAGAAATAAACTGTTGTTTAGTCAACAGTGTAGTCTGTCCCCACGGCACAACTTTGTTTAATGGGACAAAATCACCATTTGATAAATCAGTATCAGGTAATGGGATGTATTTTCCTTTAAACTAGGTCACAGCAAAAACACAGCGATTCAGCAGCTGAAGATGTTTAATTAAATTTGACATGAGAGAAAGCACAGCAGGACCTCCTCACAAATTACACATTTTAAAAGTAGATGTTGATTATCCATTGCTGAAAAATAGATTAATCATTTCAGCCATTCATTTAGGATTATTTTCATCATCACTTCATCCATATTTTTGTAATTAACTGATTGTTTAGTCTTTAAAATGTCAAAACATTGTGGGAAATGACCATCACAAAGATCCACAGCCCAAGGTGATGTCTTCACACAGCTGATTTTGTCTGACCCACTGTCAAAAAGTTTACAATGATTTAAAGCAGCAGAAAGCAGCAACTCCTGACATTTAAAAAGCTGGAACCAGTTTAAAGGTCCCTTCATAAACGACTGAGCGTTTGATGCATTGTCTGTTGATCAACTAACTGTTTAATGACTAATTGTCTCAGCACTATCAATACATAAATTTAGCTGGAACTAACATAAACAGTTTTGTTTTAGCAGAATGGATATAGAAGAGCATGCAGTCAGAACTATCAAAAAAGAAATCAATTTATATATTTTAAAGTTGATTTTTAGTCTAGAGTGCTATAAAATTAAATGAAGAAATATTCAAGTACTGCAGAAGGAGGGGCACACACACTGTTGAAGAAATGTGGTATGTAAATCTCTACACCCAGATCCTAAAATTTCATGGATCTGACTGTCGTGAGTTAAGAGTAGTGACCAAAAAAAGAGAAAAAACATCTGCGTTCCAGTTTTGCAGTCTGAATGACAAAGCTACAACAAAACTGATGCACCAGCGACAGGATCACCAGCCAATAGCAGCCTGGTTTGGTGATGTCAGCGCTGTTTATGGCCCACACAGCCATAAACAGCAGACTCAAACCTTAGAGAGACTCTGTACTTGATAAAAGAAATAAGACTGGGGTGTGGTGGCGGGTGGTGGGGGGTTGTTATTTACATTATCTCACATTTCCAGACAGGTGTGAACAAGTCTTATAAGGAATCATTTGTTTTGATTTTGTGTTATTTGCTTATTCAATTTAATAAAGTTAAGGCAGGAGCACTTCTGGAGTCAGAGTCAGTAAAATGAGATGCGTCAGATTTGTATGCATCCGGTAAGGGACAGAATAAATAGTGGATTAAATGAGCCACTGAAGCCCCCTCAGGTCCCCTGGTGGTCCCACACTTACTGCAAAGTAGTGAAGAGGGGACTTCAAACAGAAACATAAATACAATTTAAGCACCTGAACACAACTGCAGGGTTGTCATTAGAGGATCAGTTACACAGAATGCAAAGGGCAAAGTCATTTGGGTAAAAAGCGTCTTTAAGCAGAACTACGCCAGTGAAAAAAGGAAGTGCTGTTAGGAATGAAAAGCAGAGGCACAGGTGAGCGCAGGTAGCTGCTCTGTGACTCACTGGCTTCAGTCCTGACGTCTCATCACAGGGACATAAACACACCTACTCTGTGAAACTGGGCTTCCAAGAGGAAAATAAAACTTTTATTGTACGTTAATCCACGGTCAGCCCACTCTTGGCGATTCAGGAAGTTGATTTTAAAAAAAAGAAAATGAAAGGGAGTTATGGCATCGTTAGCTGTCAACAGGCTGAGGAGAATATGATGTGTTTACAATAGATTTAAGCAGGGATGGTGCAAACTGACTCATTTTACATCTTCACTCATCTTACAAAGTGACTACTCACCTTACAAACGTACTTGCTGAGGTAGTTTTGCATTGTCAAAACAAAGCTGTTAAAATGCAAGAATGTTGCTCTGTTAACAAAGTAGGAAGAAATCTCACGTTAACTGTTGGATTCTCAACTTTTATACATTATTTGTGTAAAAAAAAAAAAAAAAAAAAAAAAAAAAATAGCGGGGCTAACAAAAAAAACAACATTTAAATTGGAAAATCAATACCTTAAAAATAACTGATAACTGATCAAAAGATCTGAGAAATTAATTTGTTATGTGTGCAGGTAACTGAGAAAAGCATCAGAGACTGGGAGAAGACAGACGGGACCTCGACTGCGGAAGTGAAGCATGTCAGCTTTTTATAACCTCGCCATAACTCTGCCTCTGTTGCTGTAAAAAAATAAAACTGTCTAGGATATTTCTGGGCCCGTCTCCATGGTTACACACACACACACACACGAACAGACGCACATGATACACAAAGTGAGAATACATACTTAAAAATATGCTTAGCAATAGTAATACTGTTTTGTAATGCAAATGTTTATATTGCTCAACAACAAAAAAAGCTACACTACAGTAGGGAGAGAGAAGGGAAAAAGTGTGTGTGTGTGTGTGTGTGTGTGTGTGTGTGTGTGTGTGTGTGTGTGTGTGTGTGTGTTAATGTTGGAATTCTTTAAGTCTGGCTCTTTCTTTCTTATCAAACGGCAGGTTTCACCGCAAACAAAAGGAAATGTGACCATTTACCACACCTTTTTATAAAGGTACATTCCACTGTTTTAATGGATATTCTCTGTCACTCTGTATTGCACAGTGTAGGCAGGAAAAGAATTAACAATAAGCCATAAACTACACTCTCTGTCTTTCCCCCTCTATTATCCCCTCAGTGTGAAGATCTCAAAAATCCCAGGCTGTACTTGCACTGTGGCGCCCCCTGTTGAATCATAGACTAACCACCTGTGGTTAAAAGGCTGAGCAAACAGAGATCAAACTAGATAGTTTTAGGTGAAACATATCAAATTGGAAAATAAACTGCACAAGTAAAGGAAAGCCAGATGACTTGTCCTCACTAACAGATGGTTTACTGGCCCCTCAGCTGTCCAGCTTTCAGTAAAAATACTTCAAAGAAGCATCAAATACCAAAGGTTACTCAGGCACAGTAACAGAAGTATATACAATCAGTTACTACAACCCCTTGCTGACCCTCATGGAGTATTGCTTTAGTAAATAGTTTCAAATTATAGTCCTTAGAGAGAAGCATGCTCCACATTAATACAAATTAATTATGCTGGCTTGTGCATCTACAATGGTAATACACATATACCACATCAACTGTGCATCTATTTCTTTGGCTGCTGTACATCCATGTTGAAAAGACAGACTGTCAGCACAGCAATATAAACCTGCCAACCAGAAGCAAAGTAGTTCATATTACAAGCCTGGGAAAAAAAAAAAAAAAATCATGCCTCAGATGCTTCATCCTCACATCGTTCCATCACAGAAGATAACTCAACTCATTTAATCAACAGCACAACCCTCTCCAACATACAATATTCACTAACCCGAACAATTTCAAAGCAATCAACAAAACTCCTGTACCATCCAGATACAGAGAATGTGGCCATAGGGATTTCAGTTCATAAAGTGTGTTTGTGACTACTTTTTAATTTCATTTTGATGGAAAGAGACACTAAGAAAGGGTTTGCATTTCTTCCCACTCCAGTTTTACATGGATGAAAATAGAGCTGACGAGCTTGTCACAAACATGTCTCAGTTCACTACACGAGGGCATGAAGTGATTTTGACATGCGATGCATCGAAAACAAAATCTGATGAGAGAAATATTAGTACTGTTGCGACGAACAATCCTATTTGGCAAAATATGGGAATGCATTATATACATGTAGTGTACATATTAACTACAATACTCAGGTCAGCTACTGTCTGACATTCAAGGGAATCAGACTTGGGTGTTCTTCTCTACAAATTTAGTATTTCTCACCTCTTCACTTGGGGCCTTTGTCTGTGCTGCTCATCTCTGCTGGTGGAAACTCAATGAGGCTAAACGGAAGCTGAGAAGAAAGAAAGAAAATTGTGTTTATTAGACAGTGTATACAAAATGTTTAGATAAATAAGCAATCACATATTTATTTACTCTGAAGACAGATAATCTGATCTAATCTATGATTGACTGTGACGCTGCAGGACCTATGAGGAGGTGGGTAGTTTGAGCTGAACAAGAAGCGTGATGCAGACTAAACTGAATACATTGAGATGTCCACAAGGGGAGATGGATTTTGGACAAGTGCGATGCAGCAAAGGTGTTTAAGTGAATAATAAAAGATAAAAAATACTTCCATCTTATATGTCTTTAGTGCAAAGACCTTTGAATTGGTTGTTGTCCCTAATGGGAAAATGTTCATGATGCACAGACAAATCAAATCAAAAGTTAAAAGAGAGGAAAAAGTGTCATCAGAGAAAGAGTCCCAGCACATGCCAAGGACACACAAACCTATAAGTGAAGATTAATGTGATTTTTTTATTTGTATCTATAGCCTTTACATTTACTTACACTCAAAGTACTTTGCAGCCCCAAAATTATATGAAACTGAAATTATAAAGACGATACCCTTCTCAATTGAACAAATCATTAAGAAATTTAGCCCCAGACTGTGCATTGTTTGAAGACAATTAAGAAGCACAAGCTGGAGCTGGAAAAAAAACTATGGAAAGGGCATCACAAGGAGAGATTAAACGTCCAGGACAAGATCAGCACCCATTAAATTAATTGTGGTATTGATATCAGCTACAGGTCTATAATAGCTATAATAACTAATGGGAAATCAAATTCACCTGTGACCAATTATCTAAAACACAGAATGACCAGTTGTGGTGTTTAGAGACCTCACTGCAGCTGAGGGACGGACAGAAGATTAGCTTAAAATGCCAAATGTAAATGCTTGTTAAATGTTTGCCAGATAGACTAACTTACATTAGGGTCCAGCAGTCTGAGAGACCTCGGGGTGTACAATAATAACTGCTTCTTTTTCACAAGTTAAAAAGACATTCACTTTATCGCAAACATTTAGTTGGTTCATCAAAAAAAGCTAAGGTTGATGCTAGTGATGCTAATGTTATCACCGCTGCCTCCAGGTGTTACCTGTAACATCGTGTGGATGTTAGTCTTTATTCGGAGCTTATGGGCAGTTTATGCATCCATAACGGTATTTCATAATGCCACTAATTAGCCTAATGTTTGCCCTTCTTACCTGTCCGGCTTAGAGAAGCTGCAGGTGAGCTTCATCCTGGAAGTCGGGTCAGGGGTCGGAGGTCAGACGAGATTCCGACCCTGCCCACTGTACGCAACGTGGCTGTTAACACGCATAACTACAGTTTTTATCAAACATCATTTGTCTGTTCTGACTTTTAACACGTTAGGAGAACGTTACATGGCCAAATGTGACGTTTTAATGTACACTGATTAATTAATATGTTTGTGTGTGTGTGTGTGTGTGTGTGTGTGTGTGTGTGTGTGTGTGTGTGTGTGTGTGTGTGTGTGTGTGTGTGTGTGTGTGTGTGTCACAGCCATGGATATACAGCGCCCTCTGCTAGTGAAAAGTGAGAACTGCACTACTGTAACGTGCCCGTTGTATGTCACGCGGTCAGCTCCCTTCCAATTGGCTGTTCGGCTGAGATCACATGACCACCTCTCCTTTCACGATCCTGTTTGTAGCCAAATCGGCACTTAAACGGTGCAGTGAATGAGTGTCTTCAGACTTGTTTGATCATTTAAAAATGAAACAACTACCTTAAATGTTATTGTGCAGAAGGAACAGACGTTGACGCTGTTATATGTGGGATTTTAATTAACCTGGACGCATGAGAACAGGTGGGTTGACAGTTTTCACTAGCTGAGAGTGAGTTGTTTTTGTTGTTTTGCACTGTCAGCGACTCTTCGGTTGCTCAGTAAAGTTACAGTGGGTTATTAATAGGAATTATAGTACTGTTAACACAAAACATAACATTACAATCAGAGGTCGCTTTGCCTATTGTCATTAACTATACACTGGAGCAGTTACTTCCTAACCGATTGTGTTTTTAAGGTCTTCAAATATTTGCTAATCTTCAAAGTCGCTTACATGAACTACATTCATGTGTTTAGCCTTGTACTAGTTAGCTAACCCTGTGTTATCTACTCTGAAGCTCACAAATAAGGTGTGGTGCTCTGTTATTCTTTCTTTGGGTAGTTTAAGAATTGAGCAGTCCTCTCTGACTCACTCTGCCTTCTACAACTTGAGCCAAAACTCTTGACTCGCTTGTTCCTCTGCACAGATAGAAACAAGCCTTCTTTGTCCTCTGCTGCCAGTTGTAATTTGGTGCACTAGCCAGACCACCCTTTGCTTGAAGCCTTTTTGTTTACTTTAAATCTAGAGATTATAGGGAATCTGCTTTGTATAGCGCAGTGCATGAAGAGTAAAGTAACTTCACAATGTTTGAGGTGCTGGAAAATCTGTGTGAACTGTGTTACAGCTTCCAGTTGTTTTCACTGAATTAAAGTGTTTCACCCTGTACATCTTTGTCAGACTCCAATAGTGCTAGTCTTCTAGTTTCAGTTTTAGATCTGAAGTATGTCAGATTTCAAAATGTCACGATTCCTCATTCCAAACTCTGTTACGGTAAAACCCAGCATTGTCTGGTTTTCAATATCATGCAGTGCATGAATTGTTTTGTGTGACCGTTCATGTGCAACAAACCACACAAGTTATTTTATGTCTTTCTGGACGCAATTTGAGAGAACCAAATGTGGTATTTAAATAAACTGAGTGTGTTGGTACATTCTGCTCTATTGCTCTCTTCCTAAACTTGTTGTTTGGTGTAATTTTTGATTGGAAAAAAAACCCCCTGTGCATTTTGTCAAAACCATATTACTGATCATGTTTTGCCTTTTTTGAAATCAGTTTGGAGAAAATCCCGACAAACAAAATCAAACATGTTGGAGAGCCTTTATTCAACAGTCCAGTATACTGTATGGTCCCATATCAGCAGCTGTATTGAGTCATGTTTTTATGAGGAGACTCCGACTCATGTGACTGCTAGTTTAGGGATGCACCCTGCTGCTGTCAGCAATTAAGTTGCCATACTTCCTCTTTCTTTATCCAATCACAAGACCTCAGATTCCAGTAAACGGTTTGTCACGATCACATATTTTTATTTTAAGCATTATTATTTACAGTTAATGATACACAGTGTTTTGGTGCAGTTGACCTGCATGCAGCCTGTCAGCAGCTGGAGCCGTATGTGTCTTTGTGCTAGAGATGAACTGTGCAGGTTATTCTCTGTCTCTGGTGTTGAAAACACCTAGAAGCTTCTCTTTGTAAAGTCTGTAAAGGTTAAGCAGAGGTGTGTGTGTGTTTTAAAGGAGAGACAATAGTGTTTGAGATCGCCATATTGTTTCATAACGATGCAGCTACATTAAGTTAAAGTTATTTATGATTATCTCTTACTCAAACAGAAACTTTCCCTTTTCAGTTATTCAATTGTCAAATTCACTTCATAAATTTCTTAAAACCTCATTTTTATCCCCAACTGTTCAATGTCATGCTACAGGATTTTTAATGTACTGTTGTTAAATCTTTTACCTCTTGTTGGCATTCGGAGCTGCCAACATGTAAAAGCTTTTAATGCAGCAGGTCATTCATTAAGTCTTTTGTACAGAGACATGAAGACATGATGTAACATCACATGTTTTGTTCCTGTGTTTGGTCTCAGAGCTGCTGACTCTGAGCTGACAGGACTGATACTGAATCAGATGTCATTTTGTCCTTGAGCGTGAAGATGGACATCACTTACAATAAGGTAAGTTTGGTGTTTTTTCATGCTCTGGTTCAAGTAATGAATCACTGTTGAATATTTTCCACCTTTGATTGATAGGGTTTGATTATTTGCTTAAAGCAGTTATCAAGTGAAAATACCAAGAATTTACTGGTCAAAGCTCAAAAAGAAATGAACAGACGAATTGATAAAGATTGCTAGTATTGCAATCGAGAGCTATTGGTTGGACTGTTCATGGGGAGTTTGAATCATCATATTGAAAATTATAATTGATTAATCACTATGTTAGATTACGCAGAGGCACAATCAATAAATCAATATTCTCTAGTTGTATGGACACATTTATTGTGTAATAATGGTCTTGCTTATTTTGTTTAATGGCAGTGTTCATGTTATATTAGAGGTTTATTGTTTAGTCTGAAATTGCTCTGTCATTGTGTTAATGTATTCCTCTGATGCCTGTAGCTGGTGGACGGGGAGTGGAGGAGACAAGACGACAGAAAAGCACACCTGGTACGTTACAGACCACACACAAACACACACATACAGACCGGCTCAAATTAAGTCATTTGTATTGACTGGCGGTACTTCAGCAGACACACAAGCTGTCAACACAGAAGAAATACACCGGCACAATCATAGATAAACGTGATTTACTCAACATCGATCAACACGTTCTTTCCAGTATTCCAGGTGTGTGGTAGCTCTGGCCACTGTAGCCACTGTGCTGCTGGCTGCCATGGCCGTCTATAACCTCCTGACTCCGAGGGTTTCATCCTCCCACACCGCCCCGAGCAGCAGCATCCGTCTGCCCCAGGCCGAGTCCTGCTACGACCCCTGCGAGTAAGAAAACATCTGCTCACACGTGGACACAGTCCTGAAGAGACCAGCACATTTATTCAGCTTTGATGTTTCAAACTGTCATCAACTTTAATAATTTAGCACTTTTTAGTATTAATATTAATTGTATTTAGTTATTCCTTTTACATGGTTACATTTGTTGAAACTAAAATAATGTTTTTATGTTACGCCTGATCTACCTTCATTCGTTTTTACATATATATGTATACTGTATATAAATACACATACATACATACATACATATAGAAGCACATGATATTAAAATGTTGAGCTTGGTGGTTCACTCTTGTGTTTGGAAACTGCAGCTGACAAAACTGTCTCCACTCAATGTGTGCTTACTCGCTTGTTCCAAGCTTGTAACCATATTACATGGTCTTCATTAACAAATTAAACATGCTCAGTTGTCCTGGAACAGCAGATGTTTTAACTTTCCATTACTGTGAATACTGTTAGGAAACACAGGGTGACAAAACAACCCCCGCTCAAGTTGCACATTCCATGGATATGGTCAAAAGCTCCATAGCAAGAAAATAAGTGGACTTTAAGTGTCAATGTTAAATTGACATAACAGTGTTTGTTGTTGTTTGTTGTTATGTTTTTTTAAGAATTGGTGGCAAGATATGAACAGAGTGAGACATTTTACAATTGAGAAATATACACCGTTTCTACTTTAGATATATCGGTCAGACTCAACAGGCAGAACCAGAAGTACAGATGTTAATCACTATCATCAAGACATTTCCTCTGTCCCCTGTCAGGATTGTTCTGGTGGAGAGCATCCCTGAGGGGCTGGAGTTTAATTCCAGCACCACTCACCCCTCCATCTTCCAGGCTTGGCTCAATCTGGTGAGCGAGGCTCGCAGCAGTGTCGACATAGCCTCCTTCTATTGGACACTCACCAACAAGGACACCGGCACTCATGAGCCAACAGCCAATCAGGTCAGCTTGAGCTGTGAATAGCAGCAAAGAATGACTGTTATACACACACCTTACACCTCCTCAGAGCCTTACACCTGATCTGAATGTGTCTTCATACTTTTTTTTTTACTCCTCTAACATTACATCATGATTCATGGGAGTAGGTGAGTGGGTTACATCTTAGAATTAGGTACTTAGAATTATCTCAACGAATCTATCATGAGTCTTTGCTTTAATTTCCTCTTCCTCTGTGTCTTAATCTGAAATGAAATGTGACTTTTTTAACAAGTGCTTTCTTTTTGCCCCTAGCATTTACAAAATTGAAATTATTTTCTTGCTGTGCACAGGGTGAAACCATTCTGAAGAAACTAGCTGAGCTTTCAGGGAAGTTGTCTGTTCGGATCGCAGTCAACAGACCACAGGAGAGTCAGCCGCAGGACGACCTCAGGCTGCTCAACGATTCAGGTGATGCTCTGCTTTTAAAATACTTATGCTTTTGATATGTCGATTCCAATCATATGAACCAAACTTTCTATATACTTTTTATTTATTCCTATTCCTATTAATGTATTCAAATTCACAACTAGAATTAAAACAGTTCTGTTTCCGTGCGTTACAGGGGCTGACATCAGGACAGTTAACATGAGAGACCTCACCTCAGGCGTCCTTCACACCAAGTTCTGGGTGGTGGACAAGAAGCACATTTACATTGGCAGTGCCAACATGGACTGGAGGTCCCTCACGCAGGTACACACACACACACACACACACACACACACACACAGGTTGGTCAGACTGATGTGTCACTAATGTAGCCTGATTCACAAACTGTTTTTTTTCTTGTTTACATGGATTGGAATGGATTACCTCAATGTTTTTTTTTTTGCTGTGTGCATGGTATCAGTGTTTGGGTTGTTAGTGTAACGATTAAAGGAAGTGGATAAGAAATTATGTTTTGTTTAGGTATGTAGTTCAGAATTAAAGTCTGATGAAGAATCCCACACATTGTATCCTGTCCTGGCAGTGAAAGGTTGTCTGGTGCCCAGTCCAGGCAGAGGGGGAAGTTCTTGTTGGCTCGGTCACATTCTTTGTCGTCACTCTGCTGCTTTGTCATTGCCATTGCCTCTGCCTCTCTCACGGTTGCTATTGAAAAAGAGAAAAAAATGCCCTAAAGAATAACCTTTAAAAAAATCTACAAGCTGTAAAAAGTTGTGATTGAGAATACGTGTGTGTGTTCTGCTGGTGGTCTCCAGGTGAAGGAGCTGGGCGTGGTGGTCTACAACTGCAGCTGTTTGGCTGCAGACCTGGGTAAGATCTTTGAGGCCTATTGGTTCCTGGGAGAGAGTCAGAAGATCCCATCACCCTGGCCCTCCAGCTTCTCCACACTCTACAACAAGGACACACCTCTCCAGCTGCCACTCAACAACACGCCGTCCAACGTTTATCTGTCGGTGAGATACAAACAGGGAAGAAGGAGAGATTGTTTCTATTGCTGATCCCGAAGACTGAAAACCCCAAAGTCTTTAATACCAAACTAGAAAGAATACATTTAAAGTGGCAGCATATAGTCACTTCTTTTCCCTTCATTCCCCACAGTAATTACTTTAGTGTTAGTAAAACCATTTGTTTTATCATTTAAGTTGTATTATAAAAAGTCTCCAGTGCTCTCCCTTCAGTATCTTATTACATCTACAGTGTACTTCTAATGACCACCGAGCGGTACCATTATTCCAATAGGACTTTACACTTACTTTATGAATGCTCTCCTGTATTGATTCAAAATGACCAAATAATTAACTAGATGTCTTTGTTTTCTCTGTCACTCTCTCTCGCAGAGTTCCCCTCCGTCCTTCTGTGCAGCCGGCAGGACCCCAGACATTCAGTCCATCCTCAGTGTGATGGAGGATGCCCAGAGCTTCATCTACATTGCTGTCATGAACTACCTGCCCACCATGGAGTTTTCACACCCTAAAAGGTACAGATGTAACTACAGGGAGAATGGCTGAGAAGAGTCAGATTTAGGTTTTACGGTACCTACAGGTACTGTAGTTCAGATCTTTGATAACCTCCAGGATTAAGTGCATCTGTTTCATCCTCTTAAGTCAGTTTTAACCACATAGTAACACATGTTAGTCATGTTGTGTTCAAAAAGTGGACAGAAATGTGAAATGAGTGTAAACACTTGAGAAGAAATGTGTCATCCAAAATCCTTGTTTGAAATTTCTTTGTAATTTAAATAAATTCTGCAGAACAAGTGAAATCCATGAATGAAACCTACATTTCCTTCTTTAAGGTGTTTCATTAAAACACCCAGTAGTCGCACCAGGGTTGACTTGAGCATTTCCTTTGAGAATTAATAAGGTATTAATGAACTGGAACACAGCTGAAGGGTGATTGAATGGTTAGTGTGATAGTGCCATGTCCTCATACTCTGCATGTGGCGCCCTCTGCAGGTACTGGGCAGACATCGACACCCAGCTGAGGAGAGTGGCATACGAGAGGCGGGTCAAGGTGCGCCTGCTGATCAGCTGCTGGGCCAGCACCCAGCCAGTCATGTTTCCCTTCCTGAAGTCTCTGGCCTCAGTTTACGACCCCATGAACAAACTAGACATCCAGGTGGTGAGTACCTCTTCTTTATGTCTTTATGACAAAAAACTGACAAAGGAGGTTGTACATATTATGATGTAGTAAAAACAATATCCTGATGACCTCTTGTTTCCCTTATCCAGAGGCTGTTTGTGGTGCCTGCCAACCCCAAGCAGAAGGAGATTCCCTTCGCCAGAGTCAACCACAACAAGTACATGGTGACTGACAAGATAGCTTACATAGGTGAGGCTGCAGATGCACTGCATGGTTCATGGGGAACACAATTGGATAACAACATATGTTGTTAGTAACTGGCTTTTGAGTAGCTTTTTTCAGTGTCAGTATTCACAGGAGGACTCGCTCTGCTTCCCTTATAACATGTCATTTTGTTTAAGGATGATTCATTTTATCATTTGCTTAAAAAATACTTCATAATACTGTATAGTAACTTTATAATACTGTTCTGGGAACTTGAGTCATTTTTAGTCACTTCAAAGGCTAAAAGAATAATTCATTCATTCATTTTGAAGCATTAGTCACCTCTGATTGTACACATTTAATGGTACACACTAATATTTATCATGTCCAAGTGATGAATGGGCTGAAATGTAACATCTGTCTTTCTGTCTTCAGGTACATCTAATTGGTCAGGTGACTACTTTGTGAACACAGCTGGCTCAGCGTTGGTTGTCAACCAGACTGCATCACGGTCCTCGGACCCGACCGTCCAATCACAGCTGAAGGCTGTGTTTGAGAGGGACTGGAGCTCTGACTACAGCACCCCTGTCACCCAAAACTCAAACCTCAAAGACTTCTGTTAGTTTCAACAGCCACTTTTACAAACACACCATTTCAGCACCGCAGATATTACAGTGTTATAGTTGCACATTTATTTTAGTTTTCAAAGTCTCATGCACTTTCTCAGGTACCCTATTTGGAAGAGAGTCAACTTCAATAAACTTGACTTATCACAGCTTTAGTGCCAAACTCCAATTTGACAGTAATGTGCCATCAAACCACTTAACTGTCAAGGGTTGTACATGGGTGCCTGGTGTATTTTTTTTTTTTTTTGGTAAGAGGCAACAATGTCTTTGCATTTCTTTGCTCTTCCTATCAAAGCTACATGTGTGCATAAAAAGCCAAATAACATTATTTTTACCCTGCTGGAACATCAGATCTAGGTCTTCAGTCAGAATGTACTGCGACTTGTTACCAGCATTGACAAACAGTGAACAGACAATGTTACCTTTACAAAAAACTCCAACAGATACTGTAGAGTAACAAAAGCCTGAGACCACTTTCCCACTCCGGAGGAAGTGGTCTCAGGCTTTAAACCTCTTAATAGTTTAATGGCGTGGTTTGTGTCACATCGTGCTGGTAGCACTAGGGTGCGCTGTTTGAACGCTTCATTCAGATTCTTTCCATACTCATTTATGTTAAGTGATCTTTTAATTGATCACTCTCGTATTAAAGATCAATCACGATGCTTTTCTTTTATACAACTTCAGCCTCTATGGGAGTTTTTTTTTTTTTTTCATCCCAACTCATCTCAGGGAGTAAAGATTCTGTGTTTTCTTAATTTGCTGGAATCTGGAATAATCAATTCATGCTCAGACTGGCGTGCTGTGCCTGTGCTGTTTTTAAAATTCACTCTCAGTCTTCATGACTGTTTTAAAATAAACTTATGAAACTTATGAATGACTGGAAGTTTGCAGCAGCAGTAGATGAAAAACAAATTTAATTTCCACTGTGTGGAGTGATTGAAACTACTAATTAGTGGAGAGATGGTTGTTATGGCAACTGTCCAAGGAAGCGTGTTTACTAGCTGCAGCGTGTTTATAAAAACGCTGTGGAGCAATTATTATGTACATCTCATTATCTCCTAACTCCTTTTAAAGCAATGATTCTCAATAAATGATTTTGATTCAGGCAAACCTGTTTCAACCGGTTCTTTGTTCTTCATGTGCTCTCTGATACACACACTATATATTCACGGCTTTTATTTATATGGCACAATGGACTCTATCCAACTCTTTTATTGATTTCCTGCCAACAAGCTTCTGATTCAGGTACCATGGTTGTATGATGTTCAAGAGACAAGAGGTTTGCTTCACCTCATACTCTCCTCACTGGTCCAGAACATACTGTTCTTAAATAATCTTCACGTGTGATCAGCATGAATAAAAGAACTTACAGTGATGTTTGTAGGCAGTTTGCATCTCCTGCTCTGGAGCAGGTTTTCTTCACGGTCCTCTCTGTATTTGTCTGCATCCATCCTTCCCTCAGTTCTGACCGGTCTCTCTGCCCCTGCCAATGAAAAGCATACCCCAAAATATGAGTCTGCCACCACCATGCTTCACCACAGGGATGGTATTAGCCAGGTGGAGCAGGGCCTGGTGTCCGCCAGGCATAGGAGTTCAGCCCAAAAGGTTTGTTGTCTCATCAGAACAGAAAATCTTCCTTGGCAAACTCAAAGCAGCTGTCATGTGCCTTTTACTCAATATGGTTTCTGTCAAGCATCTCCACCACACAGGCCTGATGACAGAGTACTGCTGAGATGGCCGATGGTCCCACCTCTGCAGAGGATTTCTGAAGCTCTGTTACAGTGACTGTTTGGTTCTTGTTGACCTACTCAGTTTGGACAAACAGGAAACTCTAGGAAGAGACCCGGGGATTTCAAGCTTCTTCCATATCTCAATAATCGAGACGTCTCTGCTGCTGGAAACACTGAAAGCTTCGCAAATGGCTCGCTCTGATCTGTGCCTCGCCACAGGTTTACAACAGCTGTCTATAGAGAGTTCCTTAGACTTCATGACGTGGCTTTTGTCCTGACATGCAGTGTGAATTGTGGGACTTTAAAGCAAAACAGGAAGCAGCTGATCACATTGTGGAGAACCACAGCAAAGAGTCTGGAAACTTCTCTAACTGAGAGTTCACTTTTTGGTTTTTAATATATTTGCAAGAATTTGTAAAAAAAAAAAACCTACTTATTTTCATATTGTCATTATGGGTTACTGAGAGTAGACTGATGGGCAATAACACAATAAAGTACCAGAAGTGAGGACGTCTGAACACTGTATGTAGGAAGGGTGACCTTTTAAACGTGTTCCCACTTGGATAAATAACTGAAATCCAAGTGGATTGAAATAAACCTACAAAATAAAATGAAATGAAAAAATGAAGAGCCGCTATAGTGTCACTGTTATTATAAAAGCAGTAAGGGGGGCAGCTGTAGTGTCCTCTGGCCTCCTGCTGTGACGTTGTCTCTTCTGTGGAGCTGTCAGGTTGTTCCCAGACACAGTACAATAGACCAGCTGGGCTTTTCTGTCTCCATACATTCCTATAAGCCTCCATCTGCGCACAGCGGCGCGGAGGAGGAGCGTTATCGGGACCGGGACCGGCCATCAGGGCGGACATGGCGGCGGCGCACAGCCCAGCATAGACACTGCTGAAGTGGAACTGGGGAGTCTGTTTGTCAGCCTGTGAACTGCTGAACGATTTGATAAAACACTGTTTGATGCCACCTGTAATCATGGACGAGCAACTTTTGTTTTTTGCGTGTTCCTGCGCGGAGATGCTGCTGGTGTTTCGGTGCGCCAAGACTGACACTTTCTGTGGGTGAGGCTGCGAAGTTTCCAGGCGGAGCTCCAAACCAGAGCGACCACTTCAGAGGAATGAAGGTATGAGAATATAGGACCATATCGATCAAATCAGAGGTGGATTGAGATGAGGGTTTTTTGTCCTAGTAAGAGCCTTTGTTTGAAACGCGCCTTTTTCACGTTTTTCTCCAACTTCCCATCAAGTTTGTTTATTGTGGATAAACGCACCAACAAGTCTTTACCATATAGGGCTGTAACCTGCAGCTGACCTTGACTACATCCAACTCTATAGGCTATAATTAGACATACAGCATAGTTCCTAATGAGTGAGATATGACGGTGCCTGCGCGTGTTCATCAAGGTTCTACAGTTCACTCAGTAAATGGTAACCCTCCACACGCCTCGTACAGTCCTCCTGTTTTAGAAAGAGGAGAAAACACAAAGTATTCTGTCATAATAATGTGTTACAGTCGGTTACTGTCACAGTTGAACTCAAACTGCTGTCTCTGCGGTTTCAGCGGCTCCGCCCGGATTAAAGCCGGGCTCATGTCCTCCTTGTCCCGCTACTCCGCTCACCCCCGCCGGCCTGGTGGCTTCAAGGTACAACATGTTCACACACATGCTGCAACTTTCTGCTCCAAGCCCGCTCTCTGTGCTCACTCCACTCACGCATCCAAGAAGGCTTACAAGGTTTTAAAAGAACTGAGGAGAGTTTAGATCAACCAGGGAAAAGAAAGTTAAATCTCCAGCAGTCAATGAATCAATTCAGTGACCTCCTTACTTGTAAAAGTAGCCTACAATAATCCATCATCCTCATTTCAAGAGAGGTGAGTGACTTCACACTTCTTTGTTTTCTAATGACAGATAATTGATTTATATTTTTTTTACCCTTTCAAGAAATACTGCAGTTTAACTCTGTGTGTTATTAATGGGGATTTTGAATAGCCTAGATAATCACTGTAGTATTTAGCCATGTGGTAACTATTGATTGTATATAATTTATCATGCCGTGTTTGTATTTTCCATTTTATGTAAATTGGTTTGCTGAGCCATTTTGCATTCAGTCAGCCAATCAATAAAGATAAGATTAACATTTTATCTTTCATGGATTTTCTATTTTAAATACGTAAAGTCTTACAAGTGAGTATGCTTTTATTTCTGACTAAAAGCACCTCAGTGATGACAAGTGATTACAACATCCACAGTTAGTAGCAAGAACCTGTGAGGACACATGAAGGCAGCACGAAAGAGACGCCTTCACCAACCAGCACCTGTGCTGTACAGAAAAACAACAGGGCCGTAACTTCTCACAATGGTCACTGGTTATTTTTGTTCCTGACTTTATGATCAAACTCCTCCTATTCTGTGCGTGTCATGTTGCAGTGGCAGTTTTCTAACACTTGTCTGCAGCATTGGTGCAGGTTTGAACCGACAGACTCACACAGTGTTCAGGCTCTCCGCTTGTCTCACTTCACATCTCTCTCAGAGGCTCCCCTGGGATCCCAGAGAAAATTACAATCCAGTACAACTCAGGCTGAAAATCTGAGCTCAGTTGAATTATACATCTTATACAAATTTCACCAGAGAAGAAAAATAAATCACCAGACGAGCCTGCGGTGTTGCTCTCCTCTCACTGCAGCACAAATGGATCATAAACACATGGAAATAAACAAGGCCAGTGTTATAGTTTCATCTTGGTGCTTGTACATTATTCTCCTAAATCTACTGTCTTTAACTAATTATATTTCTTACCTGAATCACAGTCCAGACCAGAGCATTGGAGCAAAAGCTCCAGCTGTGGTCCACTGGATCTGATTGTTTACGGGTGTGTCTAAATGTGAGAATCAAACACACCCAGTCTCTGCTGACTGCAGACCAGTCTGAGACGTGAGACGTGAGAGACTGAGACGTGCTGTTTCATAAATACTCCTACTGACGCAGAGCGAGCTGTGTGGTGTTTTTACACGAATACAAAGAATCCATCAATGTTTCTTTAAATTTACGAGACCCTTGCTCTTACTCTCTCTTTCTCCATCGTTCATAAGTTCTCAGTTTTCAGCATTTTTCAGCCATGGATATTATATACAATATTATATTATATTTATACAATATTTGGCTTCAAAGTGTTATTCCTCACAAATGTAGCTAAAGCAGGACAAACACATGCACCCTGAGGTATCTCCTGCATGTCACTTCCCAGTGTGTAAACTATTCAGTGTCATCGGGGGCCATGGAGGCAGAGCAGCAGGGCCCAATCCAGGAGGTTATTTCTGTCTCCCTGTAAACCATGCAGCCCCCACCCATCCAGCGACCCATGAAGTGTGTGTGTGTGTGTGTGTGTGTGTGTGTGTGTGTGTGTGTGTGTGTGTGGACCTGGCGGTATTTGATAGATGGTGCTCTAGTACACTGTGAGTGTTCAGGTGTACAGCCTTACCACTGACTTGGTTATGTGACCTTACAAACACCAGTTATGTGTGTCATGTTAGTTGGTCACGGTGGCCATTTAAAACGGTCATTATCAGGGTTTATATGTGCAAACACACTGGCCTCCTGGACACACACACAAGATTGAAATTTGCAGGACAAATGGTAAAAAGTGTTTTGCCAGAAATTAAAAATGGCAGGAAATGTGTTTCAGTAGAAACGGGCTTGGACAAAACATTTGTTTTGAATCAAGGAGTCAAGGAAAAACAGGATTTTTGCTCCAATACTTATCTGTATGAGAAAGAAAATAAAGCTGTTTATACAGTAAATGGCCCCATGGTGTTGGCTCCATATTCAAAGCTAATGACTTGTTTTAACCTCTTAATAGTAATACATAACCTAATATTAGATGATAATAAAGTAAAAACAATAACTATGCGAAAAATAATAAGAATAGTAAGAATAGTAACACTACTGCAACACTGCTAATAATAATAAGTTACCTTCAACATGCAAATATAAATACAGGAATGATTTCTGTTTGTTGGATGTTCAAATTTGATTTTGAAGAGCAGTGAACACTGTTTATTCACATCTGCTCTTATCACTGCAGCATCCAGCTGCACCACACAGCTAATGCTGTAATTTGAAAGAGCTGCCAAGGGACGAATTCAGTGTGTTTGTGTGTGTGTGTGTGCGTGTGCGTGCGGCGTGCATGCTGCCTTGAGGACCAACCAGTAAAATGGAGATCCCCTGATGAAATTATTCAGCAATGTTGTGACAGATTATATCTTTACTCTCCATGCAGATGTTTCAGCTGCAGAGATGTGCAGGAAGGACCAAAGAACCAGCCTGTAGCAGGTACTGTGTGTTGACGTGTGTGTGTGTGTGTGTTTCAGTCTTAATTACTTAATTATACCATAATTTACTATTTTCCTAATCGTATTTCCTATTTAATCCTGTGTGTGGAAAAAAGTAGAATCTGCACATTAAAGGTCCCATATAGTATAAAGGTAGATGTCCATGTGTTGTTTGATTATAAAGCAGGTCTAGGTTCTATATTGATATTGTGAAAGCATCAAAGCCTCAGTCCACAGAGAAATGCACACAGCCTGTATTCTAAAACCAGCTGTCAGGACCTCTGTACCTTTGTGATGTCACAACAAAGCAGTCACCAAGCCCTGCCCACCTGGACCCACCATCCAACCTTGCAGGATTTGGTTTCTGAGTGTTTACCTAATAGCTGTTGTTACTAGAGCTCCAGAGAGAAGCTTGAGAGAGGAAATGTAAAACTACATTGAGATGGTTTTTGTTATATGAAACCATAAAAATATCTTCTTATGAATATTAAAACTTCAAATAAAACACCTGAAAAGTATAAAATATGATACCTTTAAACATTTATACATCAAATTTTAACTGATATCATTTTGAGTTAGTCTGTTTGTCCTCAGATGAAAATCTTTTCTGTTCATGACATTGATCTGCACAGTGATAAAAAGAATAGACAAAAAAAATAGTTAGAAAAACAAAGTACGTATTGATGCAATCAGTGAACAAGCAAACAACAAGCAATTTATTGAAATCTCACACTTCAACACAGAGCAACAACAATCAAGATTGATGGAGACGAAAAATGTGTTGGATAATGGATCCACATGACAAAAGAGGCAGGGTGTAAAACAGCTGCAGCAGAGCAGTAAGAGAACTGACAAATGAAATGAGAAAATCTAAATATTGTGAGGCAGGGAAATTCCCACAGGAGGCTTCAAGTAGTATTTTTCTTTTGCCAGGATTGTTTTCTTTTGTTGTTTTCTTTATTACAGAAAAGGCAAGTAACATATGAAAAACAGAATGGCCTCTAATATTTAATTGAAATAATTAATATTATAGATCCAGGATAAACATGACAAAAACATAGCAGATAAGAAAACATATAATACTACCATTTAGCACAGTGCGGTCTACAGTGTGATTTAGCAGGAGAATGTCACTGAGCTAATTGCACTTTAATTACCACAGCGTCCTCTCAGTGGACACGTGTGGTGACGAGGGTGCGAACATTAAAGGGTGGAAACCCGTCCCTTAACACAGCTGGTTCTGATCATACCTGCCTGATGTTTGGGGGGAGATGGGGAACCACTACATGCTCAGAACAGGCTGGATGAACAGTGGGTGACATGTTGCCACCTAATGAGGCAGTTATATGTTTTATCATGTGTTACTATATTAACAAGAAGCGTTTGGATTGCCAGGTTGTGATGAAACCCTGTAGGTGATGTCTTTAATCGACGGCTCATTATAAAGTGAGAAACCCATGGCATTTTATTAATAGCTTATTAGTGTAACTGGTTAATTAGAAAAAGAGTCCTTAATTCAGGGCTAAGAGTTTCTCATTTTATGAGTCATCAGTTTAAATGGTAGTATATTATTAATCAGTGTTCTTCCACTATAGTCCATCAATTTATCTTTAACTAATAGATGCATATAACAACAATACATAAAAACATAAATACAGGCGTGCAGGTGTAAATGTTTGATCTTAGTGTTTGACTTTGGTCTGGATGCTCAGTGGTCTGTTATTGCAGAAAGAATGAAGAGAAATAGAAGTTCATGTAAAGGAGGATACACACTAGCCTGCTTATGGCTCATCACTAGTCTACAAAGCATGAAAAGTGTATTTTAAATGAATAAAGCCATAAGTTATTTAATTCACGTATAAATGATTCATGACGTTTGCCTTCTAGATGGATGCTACTGTGATGTTTTGCTCTGAAGGTGAGTGTGAACTATGCAAAAAAGATGAAAACTACAGTCATAACAGTGAAAGTAACAGATTCAAAGAAAACCTGTGAGTGGTTTGTTGATGTTGTGAACTGACCTGATGCAAACAGGGAGAGAATATGGGAGAGGCCAGGCTGGGGGTTTTGCTGCTCTCTTATTACACATCACCTGTTACTTTAGGCCTGTAAGACTGTACCTGCACTTATGAGTGTGAGTGATGTCCGTCTTTCTGTCTATATCTGTAGCATGTCCGGGTTCACCTTCACGGAAACCACTGTGATACTGTGTGTACGTTGTAGTACTGATATTAACTGAAGGACTCTCGCTCTCTCTCTCTCTCCGTTAGGCACGGTCAGCGTCGAACAAACACAGCAGCCAAGAGAAGAACTGTATCATTACAACCGCACACACCTGAAAAATGGATTTAATGTGTGTCACAATGTGCAGAGGAAGATTTGTTCATACTGTATGTCAAAGACATAGCAGGTGCCATCATGTTTATTTTACGGGTTTCTATTTTGATCATTTAATATTTTAATGATAAATTGGATGATATGTAAACAGACAATCCAGGATATATGACAAACATTAAAGGATATTGCATTATTTTTATACAGGCTGGGCCTTCTTGTTGTTGGTATTTACTGCACAAGTAATAAACTGTAACAGTGGTTGGCCTCTGTGGTGGAAGAAATAAAACTTCCTGTTTCTTAGCTCTCAGTCTCTCCTCTCATCCGCCCGTGTCACTGAATGTAATCAAGCAATTTAGATCATTTCTCACTTCTCTCCTGTGTGATTAAGCTAAATTCATGGATCTTAAGGGCCAACACCAACCTGTTTCACCAGGTGGGATTCATTCATGGTCTTTAATAGATGATATTTTTCTGAAGCACCAAAGGGGATTGCCAAAACTTATTTCCAAGATGAGGCTCTCTAAATACGCCTCTTCAAAAATCTCTTCCACATGGTGATGCTGGCAACACAAAGTACTGTTCTTGATTAATATTAGCAGTAAAAATACATTTATTTGTCAAAAGTAAATTGCAAAGGATCATTTAGTGTCTCAGAGTTCCCCTCATGGTTCCCTTATACTCGGTGTAACTGCCCTGAAACCACTGTGGTTTCTGTCGGTTTGTTTGCTTTCCCTCTCTCCGTCTTTTGGCCTTTCTGACAGCAGCGGATGGTGTCCTCATAAAAATGACAATTCATGGCTCAAAACAAATTATTCATGTGTCTGAACGGTGGGAAAGTAGACGAGTAAAGTTTTTAAGCTTGAAGGTGTGAGCTGTGAGTGGGCATCGCGAGGAAAGAACCTGTGTGATCCTTCTGACTCACTTTCTGTTAAACCCACAGGATTCTCAGGGCTTTAGCTGTGTGTGAAGTGTGTGTGTGTGTGTGTGTGTGTGTGTGTGTATGTGTGTGTGTGTATGTGTGTGTGTGTGTGTGTGTGTGTGTGTGTGTGTGTGTGTGTGTGTGACTGGCTCCATCCTCGATGACTCAGCTCTCAACTACTCTGCACTTTGTAGGGATTAACTGAGGCATGTGGCAGACAAACATCGCTACTAATGAGAACAGAAACTACATTTATCACCCAGAGACCTGATGAAGCGTCACACTTTCTCTCTGAGATACTCTGTGGGGTGGAAATCACAGATTTGTTCAATCAGGCCAACACCCACTTAAATAAAAATGATCAATGGTGCAGATTTAATTCAGATTCTGGTGTGTTTGATGAAAGGTGGGTATTAGAATGATTCACTGTGAAAAAATGAACCCTGACAGACATAATGTTGAAATGTTGAAGATATTTAACTAAAGTGGTTTTCAGCAAGAAAGTAGCGTAACACTCGAGTGTGTATGTCTGTTTAAAACGTTTGTCCAGAGTGAAAGCTTGACAGCTATTGAACTGAATGGGATGACAGTCAGTATATATGGTCCTCAGAGGATGAATCCTAACAAATTTGGTCAGGTGTTGACTTTTCATCCAGCACCACCAACAGGTCAAAACACCTCTAAAACCAAGGGCTCACTTCAAAACACTCGATGCCAATGACTAATTAATCCTAAACTATTACAGGTGTCAGGTGCCCCTGCCCATGTAGCCCTGGGAATTATGTCCTTATATGGGACACTCACAAGTTACATCCATTGTCAACATTCAGCGCCATTTCAGGAATCCATAGGTGTCATTTACAGTGGGGACACTGGAGAGACTGAGGAGATTTCCTCACCACTTATTTCGTCCCCATCACTTTTTAAAAGCATAATTAAAAAAAAAATGCTCTAAAGAATAGCTTGCGCCAAGAAATGTTAACTAACAAGTGTGAACATTTTGAGAAAGGTTTATTTACACAAAAAGAAAACATACAATGCAATGTAAATATAGTAAAAACAAATGCACAGTTAATAAAAACAAACAACAGAAACCTGGCTTACTGATTCTAAATGTGCATGTGCCAATCAGTAACTTCTTTCTTCAGTTTCTCCTTGTCCAAGTTTCCCATTCGTTCTCTGTGAACATGACAAACAGCCAGAACAGCATAAGATTTCACATCATAGTTAAAAGGTTTAAATATCACATTTAAATCTAATGCTCAGAATGAGACATGATTGGTTAAAGCAGCTATTTGTAAGTTTTGCTATTGCTACATAGCTGGCATTAGCATTAACAACTGTTTACTTACCAGTCTTGTTAAGAGCTTCAGCCACTGTTGTGTTTACAAGACAAGAGATTATAATACGTACGGCAGAGTGGAGGCTACAGTGACTTGATATGGGAAAGGGACGAGACAGTTAACTGGTTAGCATGTTAACATCAGTACAAGAAAAATCATAGAAATAGAACAAAACAACTGGAGACGGCTCTTGGTGAGTGAAGGAATGAAGTTTAATGCTGAACTCACGTTTCTTCAGGACTGGTAAGTAAACGGCTTTTAATGCTAATGTTAGCTATTTAACAATAGCAAAACTTACAAATAGCTCCTTTAAACTTGACTCATGAACTCTTGTGAACGTAGTATGCAGCACCAAAGTTTAACTTAACATCTAATATATATTGACATGTTTTAGGGCAGTGATATTGGATATTGTTATCACTGGGTTGACTAATATTCACTGGTGCTTTCTATGTGAAATTGGTATTGTTCAATTGACACGGTATGGATTTGATGAGTGTAGTCGACTCAGGTTGTCGACTCCGTATGGATGTAATTTCACAGGCTGAACATGCAGCACAACTGACTGTAGCCTTGGTAAATACGTGTCATCTACAAAATATACAGCCCAAACTACATGGTCTTTGCCTAGTTATTGTATTAATGTAGAAATTCATCTGATCATACAGTGAACAAATGTCAACCTAGTTCTGTGACTCTTAAGCCTTACAATCCAGCATCAACGTGAAACACAGGTTGAGCCGGGCTGTGTGACAGAGCTGCAGCTGAAGAGATGAAGAGGGCTCAGGCAGAGTAGTGACTCTTCTCCCTCTGATTAGACAGAGGAAAGGACTGTGGTGGAAGCAGGAGACAGGGCTGAGGGTGGAGTTGGAGGTAATGACTTGTCCAAGAAACAGCGTTGGACTAACAGGCTCCACAGATGAGGAGCCATTACAGACAAACCAAGACTTCCTGTTTGTCGCAAGAATTACATCATCACCACCAATCTCACAGGTCAGATCGACTCATCTGTTGTGACAAGAGATGGTTCCATGGAAACACACAAAGGTCCCGTCATTCTTGGCTGCAAAGAAGCAGAACACATCAGAAATTTGGATTTGTTGATATGTAGGCCTCAGTGGATGATTCATTATGGCACCAACGATTTCCCATGCTCCACCCTTTGATGTCTTTGGACAGACTGAGTAATGTGTAAAGTAAATCTAACATAATAAATTATGAGGATAACATATAAACAAATCTGGGGAAATCAACTGCTGATGCAATAACAAATACTATATAACGTATTGTCACAACTGTTCACATTGCTAATATCCTATCAAAACTATTATGGCTTATATATTTTTAGAACAAAACTACAAACATCAAGAAAATTACTATAAATTTGCAGTAACAGCTACTTGATTATGTTTTAATTGTTCTGTTGTTTTGATCAAGGTTTTGTTTATAGTTTTGTACAATACCAGAATTCACATCATATACATCTTCCAGTCACATCAATCTCTCTACAAAAAGTGTGAATTTGCAGTTAGATCAGGTTCCTATGAATCACGTCTACTAACAAGGATCTAAACCCTTCTCACTACTTGCATCTGATTGGTTGGTGGGGCCACCCATTTCACTCATTATCGCCTGATTTCAAGCAAGACAGACTTTTCTTCCCCAAAGCTAATGGTTGTATTTTAAACTTTAAATTTTAATTTTAATGACAACTCAACAAAATCCAGCAGGATCGTTTAAATAGAGCATTCTCTTGTTTTCCAGTATTTGAAAACTGGATTACGTCAATGTACAAAAAATATAAAAAAATACAACTTTAAAAAAAGTGTAAGTAATTATGGAAGATGTTACACAGACTCCTCTGGTTGCAGGATAACTGATCATATTCGATATTTCTTGTTGTCAACAAATCCCATGAAAGCCTGGTACATCTTATTCCCCCTGAGCCATAGAGCGCCATTGTTTCCAAAAACTATGACAAACACATCAGTGTGCCTCACTGTTGCCCTGGGTGACATGTTCCTTCATTAGCATGACATGACACACACTGTCCTGCTGCCTGCTCACTTGAACACCAAATATGTATTAATTCGCCCAACAAAATAGTCCCCAAGATATTATTTCTCCCTGTTTGAATAATGTTTGCTAAAAAAAAACAGTGTCGATAATTTTTCGGAAATGATTGAGTAAAGCTTTACATCTTATAGGAAACTCTGAGCTAAAGACGGAGACAAGGACAAGTATTGGAGCACAGATGAATTGTTGGTTTTGGTCTTTTCATGTCATGTGTTGAAAATAAGAAAAACACAAATTAATGCCAGCCTCAACCTTTAAATTAATTTTCTGATCACTCAGTGATAAACTGCCACAAGCAGAGGATGTGTTGCTCCATTTGAGGTGCAGTTGTGTCTGACTGGTATCCAGTGTCCAGCCCCTCTAAGCCCAGTAACAAGGCCCTGCTGGGCCACAGCTAAAGCCTCCAGCACCACAAACAATGGAGCAGGGCTTTATAGAGGGTCAGAGCAAACTGCTGACTGTCCACTAGTGCTAATACACCCCTATTCTGTCCTGTCTCATTGCTGTCGCCTCTCCCTCACACACACACACAAACACCCAGTGTCCATCTCCCAGTCTGGTCTACAGACGAAAAAGAAAGTTCAGTGGTCCATATGTTGATATGTACACACACTGATGAGACAGTCCTTCTCTACTTCTGTTTGTCTGCCTCTCTTTCTTTCAATGCATCCACCCCTCCTCCCACAGCTCTGCATCCCTCATTCTCCCACCATCCATCAATTCATCCATCCATCCATCCATCCCTCCCTCCCAGCCCTGGGACCCTCCACCCTCTCTCTCTCTCTTGCTTTCTTTCTATTTGTGGTCCACACACTGACAGTGTAGCTTGGTCTCCCGTGGGCCCAAACAGTCAAACCGATCCCCGGATCGCCTCCGACACCCACCTGCCTCCCCCGGCTCTGCCGCCCAGCTCTCCCATCCCCACAGCTCGTGTGTGGGCTCCTCCATCTGTGTGTTTCCTGTATCGGCTTTCTGCTGCGGACCATGTGTGAGTGTCTGCGTGGAATATTCAGAGTCACCTGGACACCCTCTTCCAATGCAGGTCAGGATGAATAACTGTCTTACTCTACTGTATGTGTGGAGCAACACAACCTCCCTAAAAGTAATGTTTTTGTACAAAAACATGAGGCATAAAGTAAATATTTATTGGATTATATGGTAAAAACATTCCCATTTTCTCCTAATTGTCACACAGAAAGATTATCTACTGTTGTGTCTGAGTTTTGGGAGCTGCTTTGGTTCAGATCAGGGTTAGATTTAAGTTAGGGGTAAAGGTTAGGCAGATAACTTATGGTTTAGTTCAGAGGTGAATAAATGACTCTGTAAAAGGTAAAGAAAAAATCTGACATGAGTTGGTGTCCGCACCCATCACCCACCATGATCACAGCAGCATACAGAAATGTAATATATGACATATATGTCCCTATATCAGGAGTGATGTTGACATTTATGCCATCTATAAGGGGGGATATTATTATCACATATATACATCCTCTGGATATATGAAGATATAAGTTTATAACATATATGAAATACCTATAATAAAATATGTATATGAATATATCTATATTAAAAATATCTAAATGATGAATTTTTATATGGTATAACATGTTGAAAACATATATGTTGACAATATATAATTTATAGTTTATATATGCAAGTTTAATTAAAATAACATACGTTTTTCTTATTAATTTCTCATTGATTTCTTCCCATTCTGGGAAAGTGATCTGAGACTTTGGGAACCTACTGTATATAATATCAAATTATAGCCTATTGACAGGCTTTGGGATGGACTTATATACATATAACACATGTCTATAATATAAGCATACATAAACATACATATTTGTATGGGCTAGACATATATGTCAGTATATGAAATTGTTCCAAGTTTTATATATATTTTTACATGTATATTTTTTGTTTTATGTGTACACATATTTCATATATGGAATTTCAATATATGTAGATATATTACATTTGTGTATGGGGTTCTTTTAACTATTTCAGCATCAAACTACTGCTTCTATTTCTTTCGTTACCACTCATGGCTCCTTCATGTGGTACATTTGTGGTGGGAATATCCACTGAATTAACTTTTGATGACCACATTTGTTTGGATGTCTTTGGCTGATGCTGATGCTGAGGAAGCAGGTGGAGACTTAGTGATATGAGGAGGGACACTTCAGATGTGGCCTAATGCTCGACTTTTGGTAAACGATATACTCTATAGACGCTTAAGTAAATGTTGCTCTTTTGATACAATTAGTTAGTGGTTACCAAAACATTGTGACGCCACTTGAATACCACAATATTTTGGGTGTATTTCAAGTTTCGATAATCCAGTGACTGAAGCTCAATCTACAGTCTGTCCTGTAGAGCCATACAGAACACAGACAGTGCTGCGTATTGTATGAAAGAGGAACAGATTCAGTATCTTCCTGTGTCAACCCTGTCTCCCTTTTTTTTTTTTTAAACTATATTTTTTGGGGCTTTTTATGCCTTTATGATAGCACAGTAGAGAGAGACAGGAAATGGGGAGGCAGAATGACATGCAGTAAAGGGCCGTCCGATGTGGGATTTGAACCGGGGCCGACTGCAGCGAGGACTGTAGCCTCTACATATGGGGCGCCTGCTCAACCCACTGCCCCACTCAATTCCCCAACCCTGTCTCCCTTTTTAAAATAAATAACAAATATGTTTTGTTGGAAACATAATTGTGATCATCTTCTATCAATGTAATGAGGAGATGTTTTTAATTTATGTATTTGGAAAGGCCCAAATATGTATGTCACTTGTTGACAGACGTTGTTTGTCTCTGATCTTGCGGTACAACATCCACCTTTTTTTTCTTTTGGTTATGTTTAGTCACTCGCAGCACTTGGTTAAGGTTAGGGAAAGATTCTGGTCTGGTTTGACAGAGTTCACAGCGACATCAGACGCAACATGATTATATACATTTAACAAAAACCACGATCTTTACCCAACCTTAGCCAAGGTGCTTTTATTGCCTAAACCACAGACTGGACTCTGGATACAAACCCTCGGTCTCTGGTGTGACAGTCATGAGCTATGTACGACTACCATTCACCCCCAGACTTCTTCCTGGCAACTGCCCTGCCATTAATGAACATAGCACTTTATTCGTTCAAAAAACGTATTGCCTCTGATCATAATCCAACCGGTGATCATGCTTCCTACAAAATATATTTGCTGTTCCAGTTTAGTTGTATCTAAATATAATTTCTGTTCATGCGTTCCGACGCTGACTGATATTTTTTGGTTGGTAGGATCAGATGGTCATTTAGTCACGTTTGTCGTCCTAGTCCTCTGAATGTTCAGGGTTTGCTGTTATTGTGGCTGATGCTTCATCACATCTGAATCTGCCCTGCAGCTTCATGTGACTCCTCATGATGATAAATGTCATGTGTGATGAGGAGGTCACATCAAAATCTGATGAGGTCGCTCAAGTCTAACTGAAAGGTTTGGTAACTAGTTGGCTATTAGCAGCTATGCTAAGCAGTGGAGCCACTTGCAAACATAAATCCTGCTTCATGTAATTGTCTTTCATGACTGCAACTCACACTGCACTCTTCTTACACCAGAACAATGTTGTATAAAACTGAGTAAGTTCACACTAGGCCAAGTAAGAGACACCTCCACATTGATTTTCTCTCAACATGTCGGAGCAGCATTTCATTTAATTAGCTGTGAAAAGTCAGTCCTCACACCACCGTGAACTCGATACTACTGATCATCAGATTTTTGATAGAAATGGAGAATGATGCATCTCAGTACTGCATTTCCAAAATGAGATGTAAAGCTTTGTCTTCTATGTCTTGTTAATTAAAATATTTTTCTTAAAGATACTTTATAGTAGATATATTTGACTGGCTTAAGCCACAGCAGGACATTTACACATTGAACGCACCAAGTTACAATAAAAAAGTATTTGATTTTTACACAATAAACAATATATAAACAGTCACAACAAATATAAACAGCTGAACTGAGTCAATATGGAATTTACCATTAGTGGCAAACTAGTCACATACATGTCCACTGGACACATAGCAACATGAGCATCATTAGAGTCATGTTCTGGTTCATTTCATGAATATAAGTCTCACCGTTCTTTTAGCTGCTTTGTCTTCTGAGAAAAATTTCTGTCATTTTGGGATTTGCTAACTTTGTCTGCTTTTTGATACTTAAACGTACGCTCAGCTTGTCCGAGGTAAAAGAGGCTAAAAGCTGCAGAGTTTGTTCATACTTTTCAGTGACGTCACCAGTACAGGCTACTAACTGCCAAGCAGCAACCTCCAGGGCTGAAAAATGAAGCCAACACAAACTGCAGTTCCTCTAATAGCCACTAGAGTCTGGCTCCAAAAGCGAGTAAATCTCCATAGACTCCCGTGGTAAAATGTCCAACTTTACAGCAGAAATAAACATGTTTACAGCCTGGTACAACAATCTGTTCTGCTCTTTATAGCTAATGTCCTCCTTCATGACAACTGTACCGGCGATGAATTCTTATATAACTCCCCGGTTTAAATGTTATTAAGGCTTAGAGTTATGCATAATTGATGGTGTTTTCCCGGATAACTGATGTTTAATGGGGAAATGATCATTCTTTGTTACCTATAAATCACCTCCACTCAACTGGACAATTTTATTCCAGACTATTCCAGACACTTAGAGCTAATTTTAACAAACAAGAAAAATCTATAATGTTCTAAAATGTTCTTTGTTACAGCCCCACTACATTAATATTTTATTATCATACAGTATATTCATACAGTATACACTGTAACAGTATATACAGTATAAACTGTTTGGAAAACTAAACTCCTCACATTCATCTCTATTAATAGGCCTACCCAGAGGTCAGGTCAGTACACAGAGAGGTCACTCAGCGGCAGGTCAAGGCAAAGCCGAGGCAGGAAGTGAGCATTGTGTCGCTGAAAACAGTTTTTAGTTACTGTTTCGTTGCCTGCGAGTTGAAAAGTGTGTGTGTGTGTGTGTGTGTGTGTGTGTCTTTATTTTAAAAAGGGAACAAGGCAGTGTTTCATGACTCAATCCACATAAATAGCAAGCATATCTTAAGCTGCCATAACAGTCATATGTTAATACATTTTAAAATCTTTTTCTTAAGTATGCACGTGTCCTTTTTCTCACCTACTTGCTTGTATATAACAGTCGTATGTTTATGTTTATTTATCTTTGCTTGGTTCCATGTCCATGGTTACCTCCCTGGACATTGTTATTGGTACTGTGAGGACGTTGAGAGTCACTAGAAGCTGGAGTCAAACTCTTTGTATACGGAAATATACTTCGCCAATAAAGCTGATTGTGATTTAGCAAGTTAAAAATTAAACCTCACAAGCTCTATTTGTGGTCTAACCCCCTATAATGGTGGTTCAACTGCATCAACAGGAGAAAGTGTAAAGTGTCCTGTTCTACAACCAGAAACAAGTGTTTCTGTGGTCACAGTGGGCATAAATTGATGATAATAACCTCTGGAGAACTGGTAGCTATCCTCCCCCTCTCAGACCAGACATGTTTTTCACCATAACACACGCACGCACACACACACACACACACACACACACACACACACACACACACACACACAGACTGCTCCAGTTTCCTGGCCCATTTAAGCGCTGACGAGGGCATAGCTGTGGTCTGGTGGGACCCTGTGCCCGATGCCAACCGAGCTGCTCATCCTCCCTCAACCCACTTCATCCATCAATACCCCCCAGCCCCACCCTCTACAACCCACCCCTCCTTAGTTCTCCTTTTACTCTCCCCTCATCTGTCTCTACTGACCACCCTCACCCCCGAAACATTAACAAATCCCTGTGTCTGCCCAGATTACAGTATCACATAAGCAGCCAGGTGAAAAGCTTCTATCTTAGAAAAGACGCCTTGATTTTAGCTTGATAGTTTTACTTTTTGGTTTTCATAATAGACCATTTAATCCTTCAATCCAGGTGAAAATACTAAAAACCACCAGTGATGTGCACACCGATCATATACCCTCCATCCCTCCCCCGTCTGGCCCAGCCTCTGTTTCAGGGTCCCAGGCCTCCCTCATGTCTAAATCCTGGCTTTGTGTGGGAGCGGGAATGCAACAATGACCATGTTAGCTGACACAGTGCTGGCTGCCTGGATCTGCGCTGACAGCATCTCTCTCCTACCTCCCCACCTCTGCCCGGCTCCCTGGCATGGGACACATTCATCACTCATCTGTAGAGCTGTGGGCTGGATGGTGCTGTATGGGGTCTATCTGGGGTTTTTGGGTGGGGTTGCAGGTGACAGTGGTCTGCATTTGAATGTAGTTTAATTAACATCCTATGTACTTGTGCAGGTGTTCACTTACTTTAGCTGATCAGACCTCTGCTCAGGTTGTAGTTTGGTGAAGATATGATGATGTGAATAATGAAAAGACACCAAACTTCATGAACTAATGAGAGTGACAAAGTTGTACAGCTCGAACACGTGCAACAAACTGAACAGGAGTGAATGTCAGTCAAGCAGTGTGTCTGGACCCACAGTCCAGAGAAGAGCTATCAGCCAAAACAAGTGGGTGTGCAGGGGCTGCAGTCTTCAAACATGCAACATGAATTTGATTACATGACCTGAAAGGTAGAAACAGTCAAAACAGGTCCCATATTTTACACTTTTCCTGGTGTTTTATTTGAAGTGTCGATCCAGTAAGATATAATTATGGTTTTAAAAACCAAAAACAATCTCAATGTAGAGTGTCAGTTTGTGAATACAGGCTGTGTGCATTTCTCTGTGGACTGAGCACTTTGATACTTTCACAGTATTAATATAGAACCTAGACCTGCTTTATAACCAAACTACACATGGACATCTACCTTTAGACTATGTGGGACCTTTAAACAAAATTATTCAAAAGTTGTACTTTTTCACATCAGGGAGGGGCAAACCAGCTAGCGTTTTTCATTTTTACTTTAATTTAATTTAATTTAATTTAATTTAATCTAATTTAATTTTGTTGAGTGCATAGACACTTCTTAGGACTGTGTGGGTGTAATTCATGTACAGTACATCTCTCTCATTTTCCTGTTGCACCTGTCAGAGCTGCACAACTGGCACCTTTATCATGTTGATTATCATCATTATTGTCCATTAATGCAGCTGCTTGCTCGTCAGGCTGAACTGAAAAGAGGCAGGTCAGATTGAGACTGAAGGTGAATGGGGAGTGAAGTCCAGTGTACTTTGAGTGGAGATGAACATCTTTGGCAAGTTTAACTATAGTTAGTAATACTCATCATAAATATGTAACAGACATTTTTTGCCGTCGTTGAAAATCCTTCAAGGGTGGAATCTGCAAGCAGCCCAGCTTGATGCAGTTGTGTTTGGGATTTACTTTACAGTGTCAGTTAAACTCCTTTTATCCATCTGAATTATTTCCACTGGAGTGAACGCCTCTCCTCTTCACTTCATTGAATGAGAGGTTGTGCCAGTTTTGCTTTGTTCACATCAGTGCTACCTTGAATGTTTTCCTTAGGTGGCAGGTGCTGAATATGAGCCAGGATACAGTGTACTGTCTGTGGGTTGAACCCCCTCATGTTGTCCAGCAGCCACCCTACTGAGGTGTCCTTGAGACTGATGCTGAATCTCAATCAGCTCACTCTGTGACCTCTGACCTCACTGTAGAGGAAAAGAGAATTTAGCCACAGGGATCAACAAATTAATATTAGTAATATAAGTAGTGAGTAATAATAATAGTACAGTTTGTAGGAATTAGAGAGGATCTTGGCTGGCACGTCGAAACCTTCTCATATTTACCTCGGCTCTGCAGCCAGCTGGTTTACTACAAATCATCTGTAAATATCAGGAGGAAAACAAACAGAGAGACACACACACACACACACACTGAGATACAGAAATGCAGACAGGCAAAAAAACACACACACACACACACACACACACACGCACACACACATGCACATATAAACACACACACACACACACACACACTTATCATTCAGCTGCTCCCCTGAAAGGAAGAGTCGCACTTTCACTAAAATGAGATCCAAGGCCTGCTGTTCCTATTTTCAGCCATTTGGGATAAAAATAACTTCCCAAAAACATCACTTGTTGGAAAGGTTCATCCAGGCATTTAAAGACTGTCTGGATTTCAGCCTGTTTTCAAGGTTTATTTTGGCTTCTCAGTTTGACGTTAGCTCGCTCGGCTTAGGAACACAGAGATATGAACTATACTATATATACTATAACAGTTGTGGGCAGAAAACCCATGTATCTAACATCACCCATCATGCACCAGCTCATTTTTTATCACCATGGACGTAACATTTCTGGAAACCGTCCCACTGGTCGATTTGCATATTAAGTCACCAGGACTTAACAGCAGATTGATCACTCTGGCACTTCATGCAAAGTCAGCACTCAAGAGGCAGATAGTAGATGAAGAGGAGAATTATCCAAAGTGGAAAGACTGAGCTCTGAGCTTTTGTTTTACAGCCTGTAATCGATGCTATACAAATTATATATAATTAGCTCAATATTGCTAATGTAGCCAGGTTTATTTGTTGAACAGTTTCATTACTGGGCTATATCACTTAAAATTCATTCATTCATTCATTTTCCTGGTAACTGTGCTGATCTCTTGTGCCAAAGTAGAAACTTGGCCTCAGATCATTTGAGATCAATGTACCACTAAGTTTAAAAGCGCCAACAAGTTTTTTTAGCTTTCAGATAACACAGTCACCTACGAGCGCAGCTGTATTTTGATGTTTGAACTGTGAACTTGAACTTCTGCCTTTAACACTGATACTGATGGATTTCATAAACTGAGTGTGACACGTTGCAAGAATGCTGCAGGAATCTCAGAAAAACAGTCAGTAGCCTCAGTCAGTAGACTCACAACTCAGACAGACAGTCTACTATGTCACAAACTTTGTTATCTTCTTCTCCTCCCTCCTTTATCATATTCGTGCAGCCCCGCCCCTTGCTGCCCTAATATGGGGCATCTCTCTGCCCTCTGGCCAATCAGGCGGCTGGATGCGTCCCTTCTAGAGATGCCATGGGCCCGGGCCAGGTCTGAGGTTTCAGTGAGGGGAGCAAGAGGCTGGCTGGTGGCAAGGGGCAAAGGCTTCAGAGAGAAAGAAGGGGGAAGAGATTAAAAACACCAACAACAAAATCAAGTGCAGGAGAGCAGCTGAAGACTGACAGGAAGTGAATGTTAGAGAGAGGGAGTCATAAAAGACAGGAGAGAGAGGCTGAGATTGAAACTCTGCTGCTGCAGGTGGAGGTCTGTCACCTCTGAACCACTGGAAGAGACACGCTGAGGCTGAGAATTAAGGTAGGCTGGATGGATGTGGTTTAATAAAGTCTCTGTGCTGATGACTCAGTGCAGTCTGCTGATACCTGAGGGCTTTCTGCTGTTGCTTTTGGAAAATCTGCTGCAAGAGGTTTATGGTTTATATAGCTGGTTAGTGCAGAGTAGAAAGCTGTTGTTAGAGTGGGAACTGACACCTCACTGTCTGGAGTGGCAGCAGTATACTGTATGTGTCAGCGCCCGTGCCTTTGTTGCTCTGTGTTTGTATAATTTTGTTTTAAATCAGCCTGAAACTTCTTTTATTTTTTGAAATACTGCATCGCTTTAACATTTGGCAGCTCGGGAACTGCTGAGAGCTGTGCAGAATAGTTTATGTGGCAGCTTGCAGACTCCACATTGCTGACTTTGGAAAGCATAACAATAGCACGCTGTTTAAATGCAAAGACAGTTTTAGTAAGACAGCTGCCGCTTCTGTTTATTCCAACATGCCAGTTGCTGGTTACACACTATTACACTATTATGAACAGTTGAGTGTTCAGAGGTTTATGTTAACTATTTGCAGTGTGGCATGTCACTATGAGTCCAAGTTTATGAGAGTGTTTTGTAATGAGACCTGGGTCAAACAACACTTTATTTATTTCACTTTATTATTTGTAACATTTATTTAAACCTTCAGGAGAACCATATGGGTGGGGCCTTCAACACTGGACAACGCCATTGGTACCACAGCAGTTAGAGGAAAGCACCTAACTCTAAATTATCAAAATGATAGAGTGTCTTTACACATGTTAAAAATAATTCTTAATCTAATTTTAATCCACATTAATTGAATTTGGAGCAACACTGTGAGTAGTTTTACACAACTGACATGTAACAACTTTTTTTTTCTGTAAAAACCCAGCTTGCCTCAGGTCTGGTTGTAATGATATGACTTGATGCTGCTGAGGAGAGCTGTCAGAGCTGCTGGTGGTAGTACGCAGTCATTTCAAATAGCCCCTGTCTTAATGTTACACACCAGCGACAGCTGCAGTGTGACGGTCATAGGATCTGTTTGCCCCCCAGTTCCTGCTCCTCCACAGGGCTCGCCCACCAGCCTGGTATGTATGTTGGCCCATAGCGGTTACAGAGGCTGATGCCGCCAAAACACACCCACATGCTGTGATAGCGGATCACCAACACATACGTGGCACTGGGTTACATAATGCATGCACTGGGTAATTTTTGGGCAACAGATATTGGTATTAGACTTTCTGATTTGATAACAATACCTGACTTAATGTCTAAAAGGCAGATTCTACTTTCCAGCAAATTTAGATGAGAGCGTGAGGTGCTCTTGTTGGCTTTGTTGTCAAAATATATTCCCATTTAGCTCCATAAATCAGATTTCTCCACCACTTTAGGTGGACAGATTTGGATTGATTTATTGTTTCTGCTGTTTTATTATTTAGAGTCCAACTGTATCACAGAGAGGGCACAGACAGGCTTATTCTACCTGTGTGAAAGCACTGAGCTGAAATTCAATATCGAATTAAATCTTAAGCAACGTCAGTGAAGTAGTCTTGAAACACCACTGAACACGTCAGCAATAACACAGTCAACAGGCACCAATGAGCTGCAGGGTCATAATGGGATAAATAGGCAACTCTGTGTGCAGCCATATTCCCTGCCTAACTCAACATTTACAACTGTAATATCTTGAGATGAATAATAAGGTAAAAGATACTTATCTTACATGAAGGCCCTGGGGTCAAAGGTCAAGCATTCCTTTGGGTTTTTGTCTTAAAATCTTCTGATGCGTCATTGTTATGATTCACTGATCAACAATTATAATCTGTATCTGAAATGTACTTTTTATGTGACATGGCTGCAGGTTTCAGGGTTTTCCTTGGAAGCATTTGCAGACTTTCTCTGAGCTTTCAGCGCACCAGAGCGTGTTTGTCCGTAGTGTTTGTCAGCTGGACTTGATCCAATGGAGGCCAGTAACTGGACTCTCATTTAAGTCTGCCGGTACAGACTGTCATTGGTATCACAGGTCGGAGTCTGATGCTACAAATAAAGTCTTAGGCGTCAAACTCTTGTGGCATTTTGTTATTGTGGACGCTCTAAGAAATCATAATCAGTGTTATTTTGAGGTAACATGTTGCCCTGGAAGATGTGTGGAAAATCAAAAAGCAGCAGGTGTAATTTGTGTGTGTATCCATGAGCTGAGAGTAAATGACGTCTAAAATGAAATGATGGATGATGATAGCAGTTTCCTGGCGACAGACTTTGGGTGGTGGTGGTTGCGGTTGTGGGTGGGGTTAATTTTAGACCAGGAAGCAGGGTCAAGAGTCGATTGGGCAGTTCAGCAGGGAGACCTCATGAGGAAACACTGCTTGACGTACGTATGAGGGTACACAGCGTACACAGAGAGTCGAGAGGATTTTACAGGAAGGAAGACTAATGTAAACAAATGACTGACTTGGGGGCACATGTTAATATTTGAGATACTACTGAAATATATTTATTCTTTAAACTGTAAAATACAGTTTACAGTCTGTGGCAAATTTTTATCCTTAAATGAACAGAGCTGTGTGTGTCCCTCACCATGTGCCGAGTATATCAGTCAAAAACATCTCTGTTTCCTGTTTACATGGAGGCATTTCCTGTCCAAAGGCTCACGCCTGCGGGTGTGTCTTGTTTTGTCCATCTGATGTCTCGAACAGCCAGGAGACACGCTGGGATCTGTATCTCACTAATCTTGAAAGGTTTGGACATAGTGCTAAAGGCAGCGATGCCTCTAAATGTTCAGCTCAGACGGCCTCAGTGGGAGTCAAACACTCCGACTTTTTGGATCAGATACTATTAAAATCCTGAGTGGTTTGCTGGTGTTTAAATGTACAGTGGAAGCAAAACATTACTATGGGGAACATGGGAGTAACAACTGGTCATGTTAGAGGGAAGAAGAAATGACTTATACCATATATTTTAGTAAATACTGGGTATGTAGTGGAAAACAAGACTTGTGTTAACAACTTTGATCTTACTATGCATTTAAAAAGTCGACACATTGTCTTACAGCATTTACGTTGTAGTTTTACACATCAATAAATGTTATTGTGGAGTGCAGGAGAAATTACAACAGGTGTGCCTTTCTTCAGTCAAACCAAAGCATCAATTAGAGATTTTTTTTATAATGTATTGTACTTCATTTGTGATTTGGAATGAGAAGCAGAGAGGAAATGGGTCTAAACTTCTCAATATTTGCCCCTACCAGGCATGTTGGTCCAGCACCGCAGCACCTCATGACAGGTGGGCTGGAGTGGAAAACAAATGTACCTTTGTCGGGGTTGGGCTGTGGAAGGCATCTGTTGTCATCCAAGGAGGGTAAAACTATAACAAAGTGTAGTAATAAAGTAATGTACCAATATAACATATAACAGTGCTGTGCTTGTAAGTACCCAATATTAACAAAAATACTTACAGTATAAATGATTTCTCCTTTCCTCTATTAAATGCCCAATAATTACTCCCTTGTTCCCTGCAGTGATGTTTTTCTCCAGTGAACCTAAATAGAAAAAAATACTGGACCAGAGAGAAGTGGTCAGTATTTTATTGGTACCTGATTCATACGACAAAATTACACTGTAAATCATCGTCCATATTATAAAGTGTTACTGTGGAATGCAAGCTTTTAAGCTTTTACACCATTACTCTCTTCAGGGTTCAGACACAGGTAATCAATGTTTTCATAATCAATATTCAGACACTAGCAAGTACATAGCTCATGATTCACTATTGCCATGTTGGAGAAAATTCAGTCTCTTTGGACGGAGAGGTGAACTTGAACATTTTCTGAGGACCTCAGCAGCACTGACCTGAAGTGATGAATGAATCTTTTTAAAATCCGTTTATCAGCGACGACGGAGGGTGTAACTGCTTTGATATCATCAGCTAGATCAGTGAATAGAGAGAAACAGATGTTGTTGTTGTTGTTGTTGTTGGTGTTTGTCCTACTCACAGTCTGATTTGTATGTTTTTTTTATCCTGAAAATGACACAGTGCTACAGTAGACTGACCATCATGAAGCTTAATGTTACACTAAAAGGATTCAATGTCAATAATGTCAGATGCTTGTGAAATTCAGGAAGATGGATTTTGTTTGTGGTGCCCTCAGTGTAGGAAAATTACCTTTAAAAGGTTCTCCTGTAATTTAATATTGCACTTCCATAAAGTTGCTGGATGGACAAGAGACAGATTAAAAACCTGGACCAGCAACATTGAATCAGCAGAGGTCGAGATATCCTGCTGTTTAGTCTGTAGTGTGGCTCAAACTCCAAAAACCTACATTTCCCAGAAATCCTTCATATCCCATAACGCACCAAGTTTCCCATAATGCCAGCAGTAGCATCTTTTCATCAGTGTCATGTAATTAGATTTTCCATTAAAAGTTCCAAAACTGACAACATGACAAGTAAACTGACCTTTGTCTGTAAACTCAAACCCGTGGAGTCAGTTTGGACGACACAGACCAGCTCTATGTGTATAACACTGCAGCTGCTATTACAAAGCCCCCTTTAAAAAAAAACAGTGTTGATAGACATGAAATTCTTTTCACCTTCACTGTGTGTCGGTGGAGGCAGAAACCTCTGAACATATCTGATAGTGGTCGTGAAGTTCATTGTGATGACATGAAGACATCTTTTCATCCATTTCCAGTTCATTTTCCTTACTGAATTTATTCTACATATGTGTTTGTGACTCCATGTTTCTGAATGTGTGTGCTGTGTTTGTTCAGCTTTCAACTTTACTGTCACATGCATTAGAAGCAGTGCGCTCCAAATATCATGAAACAATTGTGTTGTGGCCACTTCTGTACAATACACGAAATAAAAGTTGTTGGGAAGTTTGGGACAAACAATTTACACTAAATACATAAAAAGACTATATATATGTCAGTACATGTGTGTTCTACAAGCAGAGGTGGGGTTACTTAAATAAATAAATATATTTGCATTTTTGTAGATGAAGTTACTTTTTGTTTTTGAAACATGATTGAGTGATTTCTTGTGTGATGCCCACAAACCTGGCAACCTGCTAGGTATGCGACCAACAGAGGCAAACGCACAAAGCAGCGAAGGGGAGCGCCTAAGTCCTAAAATACTAAAATGTGGATTGCAGAAGGAAAGGGAAAAGAGCACAATGCAGGTTCCACATAGAGCTATAGAGTGATAGTAATAACTAGTCCACACCAAGGTCAAACAATCCTACACATTGAAGATTGTGATAAAAAATTCCTGGATCTGCACAAAAATTCAATGGGTTCTTCCCTGGCCCCTCCACCAAGTTTGGTGCTAATCGGTTCAGTACTTTTTGCAGATAAATAAACAGAGATGGGTGGAAACATAATCTCCTTGGCAGAGGTAATAATAATATTAAGACTAATAACATAATAAATTCTAGCAGTGGGCGGCTGAAGTCACAGATCTGGACTCTGAATTACCACAAAATGTCAAATATCTGTCAGATTTATAAGGTGTAAACAGCTGCATCAGTTTTCGTAAAACTAAACTTTCATGACCATCGGTTTTAACTGATTTAAATCTGGAAACTGGAGCTGTTCATCAGAATTTCATGTAACTTGACTTGTGACTTGCTTAATCTGAGCAGGGACTCCACTTGACTTGCTTAATTCTCACCACAGTAACTTGGGACTTGCTTGGGACTTGAAGGTTGTTTGTTGAAGTATTTCCAGTCAGTCTTGTGCCTGGAATAGAAACTGTTTTCCTACTCTGGTCTTGTCCTAAAATTAGATCCAATAAGGTTTGTGTTATGTACTGAGGTTGCCACCAATTGTGAAAAAGTGTTGCTGTATTTCCTCTGTGTGTGTGTGTGTGTGTGTGTGTACTCTTATGTAACTGCGTGAGGAGAAAACCTATTTTTGTCGATATCTGGCCTCTGCTGATAATACCTCCATCCACAAATAAATCACAACCTCCCATCCTTGACTGTATCTTATGTGTTGCATCACTGCTGCAGCGTTGTGTCAAAGACATGTTATCAACTTTTTAAAGGGCGGATCTGTGGTTGTTTTCTTTGGGAGGACACCTGATGCGTGAGTCGTGCCATCAACTCAGCCAACTATAACATCATTAACTTGCCCATCTCTAACAGGCTCATAGCCGCCTGTGAACAGGATCAGTTTCACAAGTCGACTGCTGTGAGTCAGAGCAGGACAACAAAAACTATTCAGCTCACATCACACCATCACATTCACTTGACAGAAGCCTGGAACAGTGTGGGGGGTCGCAATGATCAGTCGTGCTTTTAACGAGACTGTCCTCACCAGAGAGAGGACATCGGTTATGATTTCCTAACACGTGGCAGTTGTGCGAACGACGACGACAAAGTAATGTATAATTGTTATATTACCAGAAAAACAGAGCAGACGGTTGTGTGACATCTGGCACACAAAGCTTTAACAACACAACACAACACAACACCGTTTGGTTCATTTGGTCCATGTTGCATTTTAGTTTAGTTCTGGTTCATGTTCACACTGTAAACTTCAAGTTGCTCTGATTCGTTGATAAGATGGTTTTGGTGATGTCAAATCAAATTCCTGTGACTGATAGTTGGTTATGTTTAATATTAGTATTATTAGACAGCTAACTGACCACATGACGAGTCCTGTGCTGTGATATAATGGGAAGTAATAGTGTGGGATCGCTAGGTCACACACCTTTTAATGGTCTTCCTTAACCACCAAAGTGAGGATGCATTTACGTAAATATGTACATGACTCTTACAGACTGATTATAAGATCTCTTCCTGAACAGTTCACAGCCAGCAGATCATTAGAAGTTCAACTTTTTGAAATTACTATAATTAAAATAACTACTAAAACTCCTGTGATTTACTTTCACACCACAAACAAACCACATCAGACTGAGAGTTACGGTTACAGACTCTCCCTCCACTGGTATTTGAGTCTAATTCATTTGCCAAAAAAAGAGACAAAACACACAATAAACAAAGTTAGAGGTGAACTTCTACAAATATTGTGATTTATTACAACAATACATATTTTTAGTTTGGTGGTTTGGCTCTGCCCATGTGATGCTCTGGACTGTTTCTGAGGACACAACCCTGCAATACAGAACCTTTGAAGATTTCAACAAACACATATGAAGGAGACATAAAAAAGAGAGAGGTGGAGACAGCAGGCAGTAGTGTGTGGAGAAACTCCAGAGCATCATGATGTTAGTGCAACATGGTAGACAGCAAACACGTACTGTGTGTCTCAGTCCTCCTGATCTGTTCAGGGAAGGCCTCTGCAGCAGAAATGTTGCAGCTCCTCAGTCTGAGTCTGTGAAGCAGCCTTTCATTGAAGAAATCACACACTGATTTACATGTGAAACTGGCAAAGAAGCTTTTTTGCACAAACTCTGTGCTTAAGTTGAGAAGTGCTGTCAGACGATGTTTAAGCTGTCTTTTCTACTCAGTGACCTCGGTAACCCAGCCGCATTATCAAATCTACTTGAGACAACTTAATCCAGCCTCTGTTGGACAAACTGCAGAGTGGTTGACAGCACCAACAAGCTCTTTAGCTCCGTGGTTTTGTCCTCTGATCTTAAGATTCAGAGTTCAGTGTGAAAGCACTCAGGCAGCAAGAACTCAGACTGTTTAGCTAGACATTAGCTATCAAGGAGCATATTAGCAGAGCCTCTTACTCTGCGCGTTATTAGGAATTTAAAGTTTTTGTAACAATTTAACTGATTATTATTCATTCAATTTTATTAAGCGAGTCTATAGGAAATAATGTGTAATAATATTATTTGTTTGGAAGAAGTCTAGGGGCATGTAACAAACATGCACCCGCTTATTTGTGCCTTTTTGGTTCAGCTCCCTGGACATTGTTCTGTCACAGCGCTCTGATCACATCTGAGGTCTGTGTGTTCAGTCATCGGTGCTGGCACAGTCTGTGGTTGGGTCTGTCAGGATGTAAACACAGGATTAGCCCCCAGTGAGATTGAACAGTGTTGATCTGTGCCACTGCTACAACACAAACAACTTGGCAGCTGAGTATGCATCAACACACTTGTTAGTTTTTGACATCGTCTTTTTACAAGGCCACTGGATGTGATTTTTAATAGCACTGCTATGTGGGCGACCGGCGATGGTTGTAACACCTACTTTTTGTCTCAGTACCTAAAACTCACAGAGTTGTTGAGACAGAGCTCTCAAATTTTGTCGCCTTATCTGTAGCGTAGATGAAATGCGTCACATTTTACCTAAGATACTATACAAGTTACATCATTCTAACGTCAGTAGTATCAGTACTAATCAGAATATAGACTAGGTCCAAAAAAATGTCTTTAATACCTGAAAATCAGTGTTTTCCCTGTAATATCTGCAAACCTCCTCACACAGCTATCAGACAAAGGTCATCTCTTACAACCATCCCTTTGTTAAAACCATCCCAGTCTCCTCTACACCAGCTAGGGGCTGATTGTTTGAACAAACAAGGACTTCTCTGGAATTTAGCACATGGGAGAGGGACGTGGTTAACAGTGGAAATTATTTTACAGGGACCCACATATGAGTGGGGGCTACTGCTAAGAAGGAGTGTCCCACTATTATACAGTATAATCTACTGCTCACATGATTATATTACATTCACCTTCAGGTGTTATAATGTTGATTCAGTGAAAAATGGATTTGAGCAAATCATGTCTCAACACAACAGTGGAGGAGGTCTGTCTGATGAGGTAAATCTGTTATTTACTATTGTAAGGATGAGTTAAAGGTCCCATATTGTATAAAGGTAGATGTCCATGTGTTTGATTATAAAGCAGGTCTAGGTTCTATATTAATCCTGTGAAAGTATCAAAGCCTCAGTCCACAGAGAAATGCACACAGCCTGTATTCAGAGACTGAGCCTTTTGTGCACTTTGTGATGTCACAACAAAGCAGTCAACGTTCTCAGCCAAGCCCCGCCTACCTGGACCCACCATTCAGCCTTGCAGGATTTGGTTTCTCTGAGTGTTTACCTGAAATCACTCATAAAACAGTCATCCAGTCCTTTAACTTGCAGTAACTTCTGCTAACTTTTCCTGCCCACACCTCTAATGGACTGTGAGATTACAAGCGCAGACACTTTTAACAGTTCTTTTGGAATTACAGATTTAGGATCCATCAATTCACCAACTATAGCGCTTTTTTTTACCATGCATGGAATTGGAGGGAAAAATTTCCTTTAAATCAAACTGAAATATTTGTAATTGATCACAGTAACATACAGTAAATCATAAGATTTAATTTATGAATTGTTCAGGAGACTGCATGTTTATATGCTGACAATCATTCAACAGTGGGTAAAAATACTCATGGAACCCGAAGGTTCCTCCCACTTCACTACTCTACACTCACATATGCAGGAGGCTGAGAGTCCATGTTGATCGGGGCCGGCGTGTGCAGGGCCTGTGGAGGCCTGCAGATGTAACTCTGATCTATAATAAGACCGGGCTGTGAGGCATTTCAAATCTTCACCTCCTCCTCCTCCTCCTCCTGCCATGCCCCCCATTCCTTTGCTCCGTCCAGGGAGTGCCACCCCCTCCACCTGCTGCTGTCACATAGAGCTGCAGTTTAAAGCCGCTGTCAGGTGTAAACTGTAGCTTATATTTAAACTGACATATTCAGTTTTCCTCTAAAAGTGTGGCTACACACAGCTCAGGAAACTTTTCATTTTGAATTGACAACTGCTCGTTTATACTCTCACTGCCACTCTCTGGCCATTAGCACAGTGTAGTCGTTGCACCTGTTGCTGCTGCTGCTGTACCTGATAAAATGTCAGTCACTCAGCACAAAAATAATAGTTACAAAGGTTGGATCTCAACAAGTATGTGACGAAAACTGAATCTGCTCTTCAAACAATCTTTGTCAGTTTTAGTATTTAAGATGAGTCAAATTACCTGCACAAGCATCAGTTTTTTTTCATCAACTAGCATCAGCTCACACGATTTTTCATGTCTGATTTTGACATGAAAGTTAAATGAAATGTACAAACATTCTGGAACTGCTCAGTGTCCAAAAACAGATTGTAATCATATTATTATTTAATAATAACAATAATCCGCAAACATCAGCATAATAAATAAATGATTATGTGATTATATGTAATTATCCTTCATTATCACAGCAGGAGCACCAGATTGAATGATCAACAAGGGGCTCAAGTATAGTTTCAATGTCTTCGTTCTCATCATTAAAGAGTGTATCAGTTAATGTTTAGTGTCCCACAAACTTGTTCTGTTCCATTAATGCCTGTCTCCGCTCCTCTGTGACTGATACAGCGAAGGCAGGGCAGCAGTGAATGTGTGTTATGTGTTCCTGTGACCTGCTAGACACCAGATACCTCCAACCCACCCAAACAGGCACGACATCCCCGCTGACACTCTACACGTCCTACAAACACACACACACACACACACACACAAACACATACACACATTTACATACACAGATGGGCTTTCCTCTTTGCATAGACAGAAATACACACACACACACACACACAGAGCTAAGCTAAGGCAGTTAAAAAAGTGATCACATTGAGGCAGGACTGTGAGGAATGAGATTGCAGGGGGCTACAGTCATGTGATTCACAAACAAGCAGCGCTGTGCTGCTGATGGACAGATGGTTCAGTGTCCAGCTTCTACATGTTCAGAAAACTCCTCATTTAGATCAATGATTAGACAGAATATTAAAAATGCTTCCCACAGGCTAGACACAGCCCAGCTGCTAATGTTTGCATAGTAGCCAACCAAATAACGGTGGACATGTTGTACATCTCAAAGCTGCTGTTTAGTTCTCATCACATTCTTTGGCTGTTGAACTCACACAGCTCTGTGCTCACAGGAGCAATGGATAAGTTTCCTGCCTTCACTGGCTGTTTGTTCAAACTTTCTCAACATGAAGCTTCAAAATTAATGTTCATTCTATAGTTGGTGCTACAAATACTCAGGTTCATTGGCTCCTTCTGGCATCATTTCTGCTTTTACTTGCTCTGACAGGTTGCCGAATATCGAATCTGAAAACAGTTCCCAGGTTGCCAACCTCAAAACATCAGCAAGCAAAACCAGTCTAGTCTTAGTCCAGTCGACACCAGCGCCCCCAAATCAGAGTGAAATTATTACTGATATACTGATGCATGTGCACTCGCTGCAATGTCACAACAAAAACAAATCATCTTATCATCACTGAGATGTTTTACTGCTGTAATTTACAAGATGTGGTTACAGAAACTTGATTTGTGTCCTTTTGCTTGGGTTTCGGTCAAGACACGCTGAACTGGTTTCTGCTCTTTGCTGCTGTTTGACTTTTGGATTTTCTACTAAATTCTGCTGTCAGGACTCAAATAGTTGCTATGTTTTTACCGATCCTGCTCTTTCTGCTTCTTCCTCTTCTTCTTTTTGAATTGACATGCAACTGAACTTTCACATTGGTGAAAATATGAAATGCTTACAAAATGAGTACAAGATTTCTGATTTTTGTGATAAGATACTACTGTGATGGATGTGTTGCTAGTCGAGAAGTTTGAGAAGTGCCGTTGGTTTCCTGAAAGTGAGTGAGTGTGGACTTTGTGCAGATGGTTTGGGTCTGGGGAGCCGGTGTAGAGGCATGACCAAGACCACGGAAAGAATCTCAAGACCGCCACCCCAGAAGCCTCAGACGGTCATGATGGTCATGTCACTAAATCAGATGCTTAAGTCCAAATGCACAAGCCTGACATGAACACCCACACTACACTTTCTGAAGAACGCCACTGGAATTAATTTACTGTCAGCTGATACCGTCCTGTTCTGGTGGCATGTCAGTCATGTCAGTGGTGGCTGGTGTTATCCTGCATGGGGACAGTGATATGCATATCACTAAGTCAAGCCATGTGCTCTGAAAAAAAGATTCACTACAATTGCTCCTGATTTTATTCAGTTTTTACTTTTTCAGGTAAAAAATTCATTCATTCATATGTTTTCATTTCTAATATTGTATCTGTGCACGTATGCAGCGTGAGCTGCTGACACCATTGTAAACCGACCCAAAGTATTTAAAGGCATGAGTAAATGAACATTATGCCCTTAAGTTTTAGAAACTAGTCATTGAGATACAGTATTATAGGCAACAGAGGGACAGACAGAAACATGTAAAATATGTAAAAGTGATCACAGGAGGAAAAATGATAAATTAAAGTCAGAAGAGATTCATCTGCACCTTGAAAACAAAGCCTCTTTAACACATTTTTTTTTTTTTTTTTTTTTTAACTGTCTATTTATTTTTCTGTCTTTAATTTCTTTCTTCAGGTTATTACACAGGTGTACAAGAAAATCCATTAAATTCCTTCAGCCAGTTCAGGAAATGGCTTTTCATCCCTGTTTTGTTTTCTTGAAAAGACTCACGCACACTATGATGAAAAACCCAAGAAACAATGTCCTATGTAATTGCAGTCTCTGCTTAACTGAACCAGATTTGCAATAAGCATTGTAACACCGTAACAATCAAAAATAAGCTTTGTTCTTTTTTTCTGTTTCAGACTCTGACAGAGACCAAGAGGACAGCCATGTCTGCAGTCAGACCAGAGATCCGGCCGTAAGTAAACGCAGACCTCCTCCTTATGAGAATGTGATGCTAATACATGAGCTAAGACATTAGTAAGAGCGGTAACACAAGAGTAAGCAGGTGTAGTGATAAAGAAAAAAGTACATCATTAGTATTCAATAAGAAGGAGATGGGACATGTTTTATTTCTGTGTTGTCAATCCCCTTCAAAAGCTCCATTTGTCCTGCACACAGTAATAACACGCTGCACTTAAACTCAGTGGAGCGATTCTTTTATCTGATTGCAGTTCAATCACTGAAACGACTGTCGACACGTTACTGTTTGTTTTGCGGAACAGCAACTTACTTTGTTGAGGACATTGTAGTGCTCTAATCTAACGTGTTTAAGTGAAGTGCCGTTATTATACTTTATGAAAAGAGTTGTGTATTATTTTTCATGGTGCACCGCCACCTCATAAACAGGGAACTCAATCATTATAGCTTCATGTTGCAGGGCTCTCTGGCTTCTGAATGTTCGTGTGTGCAAAAGTGTCTGTTTGAATGTGAACAAATGAGATTGTTACAGTTATTAATTTTCACATAGCGACAGATACGATCACTGTGTGTAAGAAGAATTAAAAAAAAGGAAAAGACTTTTGGTGAAAAATAATCTTAATATTATTTTAATGGGTAACTTTCTATTTCAAATTTATTTCACTGGAAACTTGTGGTTGTCAGAGGTCACAGCAGTCTGAAAACAGGTGAAGTGTTAGAACAGGATGTTTTTACAAGATGGTTACAACTATGTGTGAGTTTCTGAAGGGAGAGGAAGGAGATATGGGAGGGCAGGTCATGACATGTTTCCTCGAGAAAGAAGGTAAGAGGTAAAAGAAGTTAAAGCAAAATTATTCCAGCAGAGAAACATTGTTGCATGAAAGGAATAGAAGAATAGAAATAAAAATGTATGATTATACTGTAACAATAGTTAAGGTTCTGGAGGATCATTATTAAGATCAAGGGAAAGAACAGGAAGCCATCTGCAGACGATGATGATGAATTCAGCCCCTCAGAGATAAAAAGCCATGTTGTCATTTTGTACTGTCTCTATGTTCTGACTGAAGTTCAGTTTAGATTTGTCATGAGCACATCCTCAAGTTAAGTGTATGGTAGTAACAACACATGATCGGCATACAGAGTAGCTCAGAGTATAACAAACCCACAGCTTGAAAGCCGAGCCTCACATGCACACTGTATATCAACCAGTTTTCTTCTATCGAGCAGCTTCACTGGAGCAGTGGCGAGTTGAAAGCTGAGAATGTCAGTAGTGGTTAAATGAAAGTGAGAAAATTCACATCACGAACCTCATGTTCTTTAGATTTTCCCATAGGAGTCTCCCACAGGCTGCAGTGCAGAGCTGCTCTGGAGGCGCAAATAATCTGCTGCATGAGCCATTTCAAAGTGATTTAACACTACCTTCTCTGTGGCAGGTAAAAGACAAGAGGCGGTCGCCCCCCTCCAACAGATCCCCCACCGCCCCACAACGCAACCCTCACCACAGCGGCTCCACAGACGATCAGGAGAGCCCCGAGAGAGTGGTGAGACACATACACACATTGCAATGCACACACATACCTACCTGCATTAACAAAGACCTAACGCTGGGACCTCGGTGGCTGACCTAGTAGAGCGCGTACCATTAAGGCTTAGTCCTTTCCGCAGAGGCCTGGGATCCCCTCTCTCTCTCTCTCTCTCTCCCAATCTTTCCTGTCTCTCTCTCTCACTGCGGCTAAAATAAAGGCATAAAAAAAAACTAACTGAAAAAATAACTAAAAAAACATAGGCTGCTGCTGGTACACACAAAGAACACATGTATGAGGGAACCCATTTATACATTTCAATATTTTATACATACATGCCTCTCCAGGGATGTTAGAGTGTCTGGATGACTGTTTGGAAATGGTGTGATTGTTTTGTTGTTTTTTTTGTGTTAAAGTTGAAAATCTGGAGTTTGTCTCAGCTATAAATGTAAACAGAGAAACTACACTAAATTACAAAATAACAAGTAAAACATTGTTGCGGTGTGCTCTTGGTTATGTTGGGAATGCTCTTTGTTGTGTCTCTCTTTTTTTAGCCTCATGATTGGTGTGGTTATATGTATAGTAACATTGGTCCAGACCGATGTGGGGCACTAAATCCTAACAATGATGTTGCAGAATGCAACCAACTACCCTTCCCGTCACCCCTCCCTTTCCAAGCATATAGGAGAACGTACTGTATAGTTGCTTTACAGTTATGTAAGAGCCAGTGTTTACTTTGTCCGTTCTGGGCTTCCATAGGAACATGGTGGTGAAACATGGCAGGACCCATTCCCCATAGATTTCCTGTACAAAAACATTTTTCTTAGTTTCAGGCGAATATACACTAATGAAAACATAATTTTAAATACTCCATTTCTGCCGATTAATTTGACTAAATCCTACACACTGGTCCTTTATATTATATTATATCACTACAGACATTCATGGCTAGAAGATGACCCCTACTCATAGACTGTATATAAAGATGGACGTAGCCTCTGTGACGCCACCCATAGGTTTCTGAAGAGCAGCTGTGAAGCTCAGAGTGGGCTGCTCTGCCGTAGCCATCTTTGCAGAGCCTGACTCCACCTAACTCCCAGCTAATCCAAAAATGGGAAAAGATGTGTGTGGAGCTGAGACTTTGGTGCATGCCGGTTTGCAGCAAGCATACGTTCACCCACCTGCCAAAGTGGCATGCTCTCAATTATACAGAACTTTAATAACTCTCAATTAAATTTAAATGGGTGAGTTTGACCCCCACACAGTTGTCATGAAGGAAGAAATTAGCTATAGAGACCAAAACTGTGACCAAATCCTGTTTATTTCTGCTGTAAAGTTGGACATTTAACATGTGAGTCTATGGGGAATGACTTGTTTTTGGAGGCAGCCTCTTGTGGTTATTCAAGGAACTGCAGTATTTGGCACCTCATGTTCATTTTTCAACCCTGGACTTTGCTGCTTGCTCCTACTGAGCCTGATGATCCCCTTTCATCTAGTGCCATCATCAAGTCAAAATGTGTTTATGTTAGTCATAAACAAATAACATCCCCATTACCCTCAGCTGCACTTTGTGTTCAGGGCTGTTGAGCAAATGTTAGCATGCTAACACACTAAACTAAGGTCTTGAACATAGTAACCATTAAACCTGTTTAGCATCATCATTGTCATTGTAGGCATGTTAGCATGCTAACAGTACCATTTAGTTCAGTACAGCCTCACAGAGCAGCCAACTTAGCTGTACACTCTTAGGCTGTGTTCACAGTGAATAAAATCCCATCTTAAAACAGCACAGGGGGTGTGTTTGTGGGGATGTGTTGTTTTATGTACCAAAGACACATGAAATATGATCCTGGAAATCCAGTTTGAAGAATGGATTAAGATATTTAAAACTTATTAGACATCAAATTACAGCACTGTGGTTTGTATCAATCTTCTGATCTAACGCTGCAAAAAGGCGAATATGCATAGTTCCTAAAATGTTGAACGATATACTTTAATTCTGAGAATTTTTTTACAGCTGTGATAACTGGAAAATAGTAAAATAAATTAACGTCTCGATTCAGCGATGAAGAGCCTGACTGCATCATGGTTCAGTGAGGTTTACCTCACAGGTATCTGCATGATCCTTCTGTTTGCTGCCAATCGATTTACTTCATTTGGACTAAGGAAACCTTGTGACATTGACCTCAGGACCCTAAAAGCTCCAGTCTCATGCAGTTGAAATTCTACGATCTACGTTGTTACTCATGTATATTTGTAGACGCAGCTTTGTGATCGACCTCCTGACCCCAGTAGCCACCAGCCTCATACAAACTGGATCACAATGGTCCAGGCGTGATCTGCTGAGGTCATTGTCCGCCACATAAACAACCTTTCATTTGTCCCAGCTCAGCACAGATGCCAGTCGTGGCCTTTTCATGCTGCAGCAGCAGGTGACCGCCAGCTGCTGGGCGCAAAGTCGACAACAATAAACATCTTTTGTGGCAGATCTAAAACTGGCCTCAGGTGCTAGGGGCTCTGTAAACACTCTGACCCACATCCGTGGACTAAAAAGTAGCACGTTAGCAACTTTAAGAGTTTTAGAAAAACAAAACGGTGCTGCTGCTTATTGAGAGACAGTGACACCTGCTGGTTTCAAACAGGAACGTTGGCTAACAGGCTGTTAGGAGGTTTTCAACAAATGGCTCGAGGTTTTACACAACAGGAAAAAATACAAGAGTAACACAAAAACACTACAATGAAGCATCTTTGTAACAAGTAACAATACAAATACAATACAAATTTGCGAAATATATATACACCATCACATATAAAAGATATTTAGTTAATAGTGCGATATTAATCATTATGTTGTTTCTTGAATATTAGATTTTTTCTGATTGTACCAAATTACATATGATGAACATTAAATTTCATTTTTTTTAAATTGCAGAAGGTTTACAAAGAATACTGAATAACTTTTTTGTTGTAGCACCACATTGTAAATTGACTTTTGACAATTAAATTGTCAGGTTTTAGCGTTCTCTTTTGTCTAACCATCATATTAACTGGAAACAAGTTATTACATTAACATAGATAACTTATAACAGTAAGAAATGTATTAGCTAAAAGAATATTATTTAAATGTGTCATCAATGGAAAGTCGCATTTAATTAATTTATACCATTAAACAAAAATACTAACAATAATAATAATAGCCATATTGATAATAACAATGATAAATTTTAGGTACAATAAAATGCAGAGCAATGTTCTCTACAAAATACGCTTCTATTTTGTGTGTCCTATGTTATGCCCATGGTGCAAACCAACTTCCCCCAAGGAATAACAAAGTAAGTCAATCAGTAAATATAAAGACAAAAGAAAAGAGTGACAGTTAAAATATTTAAAATTTTACATTTAAAAAGAGGAAGGAAGTCAAATATTAATAATTACAATTTAAAATATAATAACATAAAAATTAAAATGAATTGAATAACTGAATTATAATAACTATAACAGCTTTCACCATCTTCATCATCGCAAATCATCGAGAAATAGCAGTAGATTAGTAATTACAGATTCTAGGTTAAAGTAACAAATTTATTTTTGGTAATACCATTCAAACAGCAATTTTTCAAACATAGTTTAGCACTGTGGATCCACCCACAGCGCAGACCATCTCACCTTGTGTTATCTGTGTTGTCTCCAGGTGCAGAAGGAGAAGCTTCATGCGGAGCTGAAACAGGTGTTGAGTCAGAAGAGAAGTCACCTGAGAGAGTCGACCTGCCAACTGGCCCAACCAGAGATGGACTCAGATCCCACAGAAGAACAGACGGTAAGCTTATAGGGTCTGATAAAACACTGTTGATGTGACTTTTCAGGCTATTCACCATAAAACATCAATGTAACAGGATGTAGATGAAGATGCACACTTGAACACAAAGTCTCTCCAATGGTTGATACATGATTCACTTTTTCCTTCATGAGTCATCTAGTTATGAGTTATGAGTTATTTCCTTTGTACTTTAAAAAGTGGATGTAGTCCAAGAATGGAGTGACCTTTCCTCCATGACAGTTTAATGGATAAAATGGATTCAGAAGTGAAGTGTGAAGTGACAAATAACTGTACAGTGAATTCTGCACTCACTGAAGCGAGTGAACCAAGATATAAAGCAGTGTCCAAGCCTTTGTGCATTGAAAACAGTTTTAAATCTACCCAGCAGAGAAAATAAGTGAAATACAAGTCAGAAAAATACTGTTTTTCATGTCATGCATGATATTTTCCTGAAAGACATATTTGTCTCTCAGTGATATTAAAAGTTGTCTGTATGTATTTAAGAGTGTGGAGGAAGCCTCTAAGATAGTGGAAATCGTGGTGGAGACAGAGGCGGAGGCTGGAGCCAGCGGCTACAGTGTGACTGGTGGAGGAGAGCGAGGGATCTTTGTTAAAGACGTCCTCAAAGACTCTCCAGCTGCCAAACATCTCAGCCTACAGCAAGGTACCTGCAATCACATGATTCATTGAGGGAACATTCTCCTTGTAATGTGCTTTAAAATGAATACAATCCAACGAGGAAATCAAATGACAATATGTGCACTCTAAACACTAAGCTGTGGTGAGTTTGTGTTCTGGGTTTGTGAGTACTGATGCTTTGTTCATCAGTATAGTGTTGTTGAATATTCAGTACCATTTTTAATCCTACAAACATTTTTGTAAGTTTACAATCACTAAGATATTGAATAGAAAAACAGCTTCTATCATATTTCACAGTACCACCTTTTCTGAAAAGGCACCATTAATAAATTGTAATCTGTAATTAAAGGATCTATTCAAGTGTTACTAAATCATTTATAAATACTTAATACACCAGTTATAAGTCTATAACAGAAAAACCGTGGGGTTGGCAGGTTGTGAAAAATCCTGGAATCATCACCTGCAATTAAAAATCTTAAGAAATAATTTTTTAAGAAGCAAATCTCACAATAATTCATCCAGTGTCCAGTTGTAAATGTTAATGAGCTGTTATAGTGTGCAAGAGGGGGTTGACTTACTATACAATTCTAGAGAGTCAAGTACTTCAACAACTCTTTACTATTAGTTTTAAGGATTTTGAAAAGATGATTAATTGACGTTTTACCTTGATGTAGTTCCAAGGAGTGAGCACTAGAAGGCAGTGACAACTAATGTCCATAGCAGAAAACTGACACTTAAACCACAAGTAATAGCTTTATCAGAACTGATGTTGATGTTATTTACAGTAATCACAAATAAGGTCTTGTATGAACCAGTGTTAATAACAATTCTATTAATACTAGGCCTATGTGTGTTAACCACAAATATCTAGTGTTGCAGTTCACTGTGACCACCAGGGGGCAGTTTCCTGATTTATATCAACATTTATTTCAAAAATCAATTTATATCAAAAATCGTGACTCCGTCAAATCTGAATTTTTTGGATTCAGTGTGAAATATACTTTCTAGGGATATAATTATCACCATAAATAAATGTTCATAATGAATTCATGGCACCAATATACATAGTGTTTCTTGTTTGGCATTACATCTGTTCACGACAACATTACAAGTGACAACTTTTAACATTCAATGTAACATTATCCAACTGACAATATGGAAAAAAATCCTTTAATCATACAAATACAATGAAACTCAACTCTTCTGAATGAAAAATTAATATTGGAAGGATCGGCATGTGACACATGCAGTGTATCATACATCAAAATGTCATCAAAAATCACTTTGTAGGTTCTAACAGTGGACTCATTAATTCATGATGTGTGATTCTGTGTGAAGGTGACCAGCTGCTTAGTGCCAAAGTCTACTTTGACAATGTGAGGTATGAAGATGCTCTGAAAATCCTTCAGTGTGCGGAGCCTTATAAGGTCAGCTTCCAACTGAAGAGGACCATCCCCGGAGCAGAGGTCAGCATGCGGCCTCGAGTTCCCAGTGTGGAAGTCAAAGGTCCCAAAGCTAAGATGGCCAAAATGGTAATCAATTATACACAGTATTTATATGTGGTATGCAATCTCTAACCTAAATTGTGTGGTTCTTAATACAGTAGCATTTTCAGTTATCACCAGACTTCAGTATATACCTCATTAAATGTCCAAAGACTTTTATAGGACTTCCTACTTCTTGCCGACCATGTCGCTTTGAGTGGCTTCCAACCGTCAAATTAAATTGTAACTTAAACTATGTGTCAAGTGTTTATAAATACCATTTAGTTCAACTTTCCTTACACTTTCAGTTGTTAAATTATTCAACAACATAAAGTACCGTGCTCAAATTACAGCACTTCAAACATTGTCGAGTGACTTTGTTGTCATCTGTATGTATTTCAGAGTGTAAAAGGCACCAAGCCATTCAAGGCCAAGAAGAAAAGAGGTGGTCGTTTTGGTCTGAAGAGGCTGAAGGAGAAGCGCAGAGAGGAGCTGGTGATAGAGGGAACACCGCCCCGGCTGGAGATGAGTGATGTGGACGTGGAGTTTTCTCTCCCCAAATTCAAACAGAAGAGGAGTGCGAAGGTCGAAGCAGAGAGAGCTGGAGGAGCAGCAGCCTTGGGGAAGGCCAAGAGGAAGATCAGGTTGGCCTTGTTTATGTTCTTTTTGAGCTTTTCTTTATATAGCATTTAACTAAATGCTACTATTTTTGGCTATTTTACAATGTTGTTTTCTTTTTTCCTTTCTATACACTGTTCTCTCAGGTTTCCCCATATGAAAGCAAAAGGAGGAAAAGTGGAAACCACTCAACTTGAGGGACAGGTGAATATTCCTCCATCTGAAATGCCTGGAGCTAAAGTGAAAACAAAAGAAAAAGGACACAAGTTTGGAATCACCTTTCCTAAGACCAAACACACAAAGTCAGGCTCTGCTTTGGAAACTGGATCCGTGGAGCTGAAGCCACCAGGTGTGAACATCCAGCCACCATCAGTGGAGTTCAGTTTGTCTGGCGATAACTCGCCAGATGTGGAGTTTGCACTCCCTTCTGGAAAAGCTGAGGCATCTTGGCCCGTTGTGAAGGGAAAGGCAGAAATAAAAGCTCCTAAAAGCGACATCAAAGGAGGAGTTGATGTGGCTGTGGGAAAACCTGATATAGACATTGGCAAAGGAGGCAAAGGAGATGCAAAGCTCAGAATGCCAAAGTTGAAACTACCCAAAGTTAGACTCTCACGTCATTCAGATGAAATAGATGGCGACATCAAGATTAAAGCTGAAGGGCGGAAAATGCCACATGCTGACGTAACACCTCCAAAAGTAGAAATAAAAGGAGATGGGGAGATTTGTCTCCCCGAAGCAAATATAACAAAACCAAAGTTGGAGGGTGATTTGTCAGGAAAAGCTGCGTCTACTCAAATGCCTTCTGTTGATATTACTTTACCAAAAGTGAAAGGAAAGACTGCCATGGACATCTCAATGAAGGACCATGAAGGAGCTGGTAAGACAGCAATCAAAATGCCTGCTATTGACATCTCAGTGCCTGATGTTGATTTGGAAATGGACACTGGACGACGAATTCCTGATGAGGTGGAGGGCACTTTTAAAGGGCCCAAAATCTCCATGCCAAAGGTTGATATCTCATTACCAAAGATGGGATCAACTGATGTGGATATTGAATGCCCAGAAGCTGGAGAGAAAATCAGCCTACCTTCTGTAGACATCTCTCTCCCAAGTGTGAAAACAGAGGGTGCAGATGTGGATATGGACTATTATGTTGGTGGTGATGGGAAGTTTAAAATGCCTGATTTTGACATATCTCTCCTAAAAATGAGATCACCAGAAGGAGAAGTAAATATAAAAGGACAAGAGGTGGAAGGAGGCTTCAAGTTACCAAAAGTAGACTTGACCCTTCCCAAAGGCAAAGCAGGAACAACTAACATTGAAGGAGGAGGAAAATTTAAGTTACCATCATTTGACATCTCCCTCCCTAAAATGAAGACAGGTGAGGTGGAAGTCGACAATGAAGGCTATGACGTGAAAGGAGGTAAATTTGAAATGACCACACCCGATGTTTCTCTACCCAAAGGCAAAATGGAGGGAGAAGCACAAGCTGGGAAAGGAGGAAAAATCAAAATACCTACCTTTGATGTTTCTTTACCAAAGCTTGAACAACCAGAGTGTAACATGAACGTAGAGGGGCCTGAATTTGAGGGTGACAGTAAGATCCAGATGCCCTCAGTTGATATATCTCTGCCAAAAGTAAAGATGGAAGATGACATTGAAATGGAGGGTCCATCTGCAAGAGGAGGGAAGTTCAAAATACCCTCATTCGATGTCAGACTCCCTAAGATGGGGACATCTAGGGCTGTGGTTGACTTGCAAGGACCTGAGATTAAAGGAGGGGAAATTGGGGTGCCATCAATAGGCATTTCTTTACCTGAAGGTAAATCCAAGGGTGAGGTTGATATAGAGGGAAAAGGCGGCAAGTTTAAAATGCCTTCATATAATGTAGCTCTTCCAAAAATGAAGTCACCTGAGGGAGAGGTTGTTTTGGAGGGACCTAAATTAAAAGGTGGAAAGATCAAGATGCCTACTGCCGATATTCCCATTCCCCAAGGAAACCTAGAGGGAGATTTAAACATTGATGGTGGTGAAGTAAAAGGAGGCAAAGTCAGCATGCCCTCTGTAGACATTTCTCTCCCAAAATTGAAGCTACCTGAAGGAGATGTCAACTTAAAATGCCCTGAACTTCCCAATGTTGACTTTTCACTTCAAAAGGGAAACTTAGAGGGCAACTTGCAGCTTGAGGGCAGTGGTGGTAGCATGCCCAAGTTCAAGGTGCCGACTTTTGACATCTCACTTCCAAAGATGAAAACGAAGGAGGGAGAGGTTGACATTGAAGGACCTGAAGTCAAAGGAGGAAAGTTCCAGATGCCTTCTTTTGATGTGTCACTTCCAAAGATCAAATCACAGGGAATAATTACTGACAAAGAAGGTCCTGAGTTTAAGGTTAAATCACCAGAAGCAGATTTAGACCTAAAGAGAAGTGAAATTAAAGGAGGGGAAATTGACATGCCTACAATTGATATCTCTCTTCCAAAAGGAAAAGCAGAGGGTAAGATAGATATTGAAGGACCCTCAGGAAAAGGTGGCAAGTTTAAAATGCCTACATTTGATGTATCCCTACCAAAGGTGAAGATGCCTGAGGGAAAGATTGGCCTTGAGGGACCCTCAGTTGACATCTCTATACCAAAAGGAAAAGCAGAGGGTGACACTGAAACTAAAAGCAAAGGAGGACATTTTCATATGCCCTCAATTGACGTTTCTCTCCCTAAATTAAAATCAAAGCGAGGTGACATAAATATTGAGGGACCAGAAATCAAAGGTGGGGAAATGAAAATGCCGACTATTGACATCTCACCCGCCCAAGGAACATTAGAAGGTAATATCAATGTCGAAGGTAAAGGAAAGGGAGGCAAGTTCAGTCTGCCATCCCTCTCTGCTGTACAATTCCCTGAAGGAGATGTGAATTTTCAAGGTCCGAAAGTCAAAGGCGGGAAGTTTGAAATGCCGAAAATCGACATCTCGCTTCCTGAAGGTAAAGCACAGGGAGACATTGATATTGACATTCACTCTGGAAAAGATAGGAATATTGACATAACATCATGTGATATTGGACTTCCTAAAGGAAAAGTCATAGGTGACATAAATGTTGAAGGTCCTGAAAGGAAAGGGGGAAAGTTAAAAATGCCAAAATTTGACATTTCATTACCAAAGGTAAATTTTCCTGAGGGTGATGTCAAATTAAAAGGGCCCGACATCAAGGGCAGGAAGATTGAGATGCCAGACATTGATATTTCTCTCCCTAAAACAAAAGCTAAGGGACCAGAAATCAATATTGAAGGCCCTGAACTTAAGGGAGGAAAAATCAACATGCCAGACATTGACCTTTCACTCCCCAAAGGAAAGGCTGATGTTGACCTCAGTATTGAGGGTCCTGAGGTAAAAGGAGGAAAATTGAAAATGCCCAAATTTGACGTTTCACTTCCAAAGATGAACCTACCAGAGGGCAGTTTGGAAATGCCGACAGTTGATATTTCACTACCAAAAGGAAAAGTAAAGGGAGATGTTGACATTGAGGGACATGGTGGTAAAGGAGGCAAGTTTCACATGCCCACAGTTGATATCTCTCTTTCTGACTTAAAAACAAAGGGAGCTGATGTTGATATAGAAGGACCTGAGCTTAAAGGTGACATTTCACTTCCAGAAGGAAAACTTAAGGGTGACCTAAATGTTGAAGGCCCTGATGTAAAAGGGAGCAAATTAAAAATGCCAAAATTTGATATGTCTTTACCAAAAGTGAGTCTCCCAGAGGGTGATGTCAAAATGAAAGGCCCAGACATCAAGGGAGGGAAGATTGAGATGCCTGACATTGATATTTCACTCCCTAAAGGGAAAGCAGGTGGAGAAGTTGAAATTCAAGGACATGCTGGCAAAGGAGGGAAGTTCCATATGCCCTCTATTGACATCTCTCTTCCTAAAATGAAAGCGAAGGGACCAGAGATAAATGTTGAAGGCCCTGAAGTTAAAGGTGGAAAGCTAAACATGCCATCACTTGACCTTTCTCTGTCCAAAATAAAATCTCCTGATGTAGATGTCAGCCTTGAAGGTCCTGATGTTAAAGGAGGAAAGGTCAATATCCCGACTGTTGACATTTCTCTTCCCAAAGGAAAGGTTGAGGGTGACATAAATGTTGAAGGGCCTGAGGTGAAAGGGGGGAAATTCAAAATGCCAAAATTTGGTGTTTCTTTACCAAAAGTGAGTCTCCCAAAGTTTGATGCCAACGTGGAAGGACCAGACATGAAAGGAAAAATTGAAATGCCAACTGTTGATATTTCACTTCCAAAAGGAAAGCCGGATGTGGATGTGTCACTCCCAAAAATTAAGTCTCCAGAGGTAGATATCAGCCTTGAGGGTCCTGATTTTAAAGGAGGAAAGTTTAAGATGCCAACTGCTGACATTTCACTCCCCAAAGGAAAGGTTGAAGGTGACCTTGATGTTGAGGGCCCTGATGTGAAGGGGGGTAAGTTTAAAATGCCAAGATTTGATGTGTCTTTACCAAAAGTGAGTCTCCCAGAAGGTGATGCCAAAATAAAAGGCCCACACATTACGGGAGGGAAGATTGAGATGCCAGACATTGATATTTCTCTCCCCAAAGGAAAAGCAGGAGGAGAAATTGAAATTGAAGGACATGCTGGAAAAGGAGGGAAGTTCCATATGCCCTCTATTGACATCTCTTTACCTAAAATAAAAGCGAAGGGACCAGAGATCAACATTGAAGGTCCTGAACTTAAGGGAGGAAAGATCAACATGCCAGACATTGACCTTTCATTACCCAAAGGAAAGGCTGATGCTGACCTCAGTATTGAGGGTCCTGAGGTAAAAGGAAGCAAATTGAAAATGCCCAAATTTGATGTTTCACTTCCAAAGATAAACCTACCAGAGGGGAGTGTAAAAGCAGAAGGACCTGATGTTAAAGGAAAGATGGAAATTCCGACCATTGATATTTCACCCCCTAAAGGAAAAGTAAAGGGGGATGTTGACATTGAGGGACATGGTGGTAAAGGAGGCAAGTTTCACATGCCCAAATTTGATATCTTGCTTCCTAAAATAAAAACAAAGGGAGCTGATGTTGATATAGAAGGACCTGAGCTTAAAGGTGACATTTCACTTCCAGAAGGAAAACTTAAGGGTGACCTAAATGTTGAAGGCTCTGAGGTAAAAGGAGGGGGGGTTAAAATGCCAAAATTTGATGTGTCATTGCCAAAATTGAATCTCCCAGAGGGTGATGTCAAAATAAAAGGCCCAGACATCAAGGGAGGGAAGATTGAGATGCCTGACATTGATATTTCACTCCCTAAAGGGAAAGCAGGTGGAGAAGTTGAAATTCAAGGACATGCTGGCAAAGGAGGGAAGTTCCATATGCCCTCTATTGACATCTCTCTTCCTAAAATGAAAGCGAAGGGACCAGAGATAAATGTTGAAGGCCCTGAAGTTAAAGGTGGAAAGCTAAACATGCCATCACTTGACCTTTCTCTGTCCAAAATAAAATCTCCTGATGTAGATGTCAGCCTTGAAGGTCCTGATGTTAAAGGAGGAAAGGTCAATATCCCGACTGTTGACATTTCTCTTCCCAAAGGAAAAATTGAGGGTGACATAAATGTTGAAGGCCCTGAGATGAAAGGGGGGAAATTTAAGATGCCAAAATTTGATGTTTCTTTACCAAAAGTGAGTCTCCCAAAAGTTGATGCCAGCGTGGAAGGACCAGACATGAAAGGAAAAATTGAAATGCCAACTGTTGATATTTCACTTCCAAAAGCAAAGCCAGACATGGATATTGACATTGATGGGTACAGTGGTAAAGGAGGCAAGTTTCACATGCCCTCAATTAATATCTCTCTTCCTAAAATTAAAGCAAAGGGAGTTGATGTTGATATTCAAGGACCTGAAGTCAAAAGTGATGTGTCACTCCCAAACATTAAATCTCCAGAAGTAGATATCAGCCTTGAGGGTCCTGATGTTAAAGGAGGAAAGTTTAAGATGCCAACTGCTGACATTTCACTTCCCAAAGGAAAGGTTGAAGGTGACCTTGATGTTGAGGGCCCTGATGTCAAGGGGGGTAAGTTTAAAATGCCAAGATTTGATGTGTCTTTACCAAAAGTGAGTCTCCCAGAAGGTGATGCCAAAATGAAAGTCCCGCACATTAAGGGAGGGAAGATTGAGATGCCAGACATTGATATTTCTCTCCCCAAAGGAAAAGCAGGAGGAGAAATTGAAATTGAAGGACATGCTGGAAAAGGAGGGAAGTTCCATATGCCCTCTATTGACATCTCTTTACCTAAAATAAAAGCGAAGGGACCAGAGATCAACATTGAAGGTCCTGAACTTAAGGGAGGAAAGATCAACATGCCAGACATTGACCTTTCATTACCCAAAGGAAAGGCTGATGCTGACCTCAGTATTGAGGGTCCTGAGGTAAAAGGAAGCAAATTGAAAATGCCCAAATTAGATGTTTCATTTCCAAAGATGAACCTACCAGAGGGGAGTGTTAAAGCGGAGGGACCTGAGATGAAAGGAGGAAAGATGCCAGCAATGCCAGCTGTTGACATGTCAGTTCCAGTGGGAAAAGTGGAGGAAGATATCAATATTGAAGGACCATCTGGAAAGGGAAAGTCTGAAATGCCAAAAGTTGACTTTCATGGTAAAAAAGGTGGTGGGCTCCACATGCCAACTATTGACATAAATCTCCCCAAATTAGATTTTGACCTCAGCCTGCCCTCTGGTCTGAAAGACAAAAGCCTCCATGTGGACACCAGTGGTCCTGACATATCAGGAGATTTAGAGATGTCTGGTCTCAAAGGAGATATTAAACCAGCCAAGTTGAAAGTTAAGAGTGCAGACATTGAGATAGGTGGTGTAGAAGGTCCAGGTACATCTCTCAAACTTCCCTCTGTCAAACTACCAACAGTTGACATTGCAGCTCCAAAGGTGGATTTAGACTTTGGCCTCACAAAACCAAAAGGTGATGATGTGGAAGTGGAGCTTCTGAAAGCAGAGGGAGGGAGGCCTTCTTCGGGAGGCAGCTTTGAGCTACCTGATGTCTCCCTCAAACTCGGCAGTTTTACTTTTCCCAGGTTTGGTGGAAAGTCAAAGAGTGGGGATTTGGAGATATCAGGACAAGGCCCCAAGGGAGATGTTTCCCTCAGCCCACCACATATAGAGGGAGAGATTAGGACACCGTCAGTAGAGTTTGATGGGAAAGGAAAAGTTAAGGTAAAAAAACCTAAAATAAAGTTCCCCTCATTTGGAATATCCAAAAAAGATGCAGATGCATCAATGTCTTGTCCTGATGTGGAAAAGGGGAAAGTTGACCTTCCTAAGCCAGAAATTAATGTTGAAAGCCCAGACGAGAAATCAAAATACAAATTGAAATTCCCCAAATTTAAAATATCATCACCAAAAGGTCAACTGCCAGAAGGAGAAGTTGATGCCAAACTGGAGGCAGATGTTGAAGGGAAGGGTGACTTACATGCACCTGATGTCACTATCAAACTACCCAAATTCTCCATGCCAGGATTTGGCTCGAAAGAAAAAGATTTAGGTAAACCAAGGGGTAACCTTGAAGCTAAGGCTAAGGTCAAGATGCCTTCTGTTGAGCTGTCACTACCAGCAGCCAAAACACCAGAGACTGAAGTGCTCCTCCCCAAAGCAGAAGTGGATGTCTCAGAGGCTGATATCAAAGGTTATGAGGGAAACCTTAAAATTCCGAAAATGCCAACAATTGATGTTTCCATTCCCAAAATAGACTTGGATGTATCCCTGCCAAAAGGAAAGTCCCCAAAGATTGAGGGACCAGAAGTGGAACTAAAAGGAGGTGAAGGAAAATTCAAGATGCCTCACATAAAAATGCCATCAATAGATGTGTCTCTTCCTAAAGGGAAATCTGGAGATCTTGATGTACCAAACCTTGAAATAGATGGGGATGGAGATGCCAAATTTAAGATGCCTGATATCAAAATGCCCAGTGTTGACATAACCTTGCCAAAGGCAAAAAGTGGAAAAATTGATACTCCACATCTTGATGTAGAAGGAGAGGGGGGCAAATTTAGAATGCCTGGTATCAAAATGCCAAACTTCGACATATCTCTGCCCAAAGTAAAAACTGGTAAATTAGAAGGACCAGTTGTTGAAATCGAGGGATCCAAAGGAAAGATTGAAGGTCCAGAGATGGAGCTCAAAGGGGAGGGTGGAATATTCAAGATGCCACATCTCAGCATGCCCTCTGTTGATATTTCACTTCCAAAAGGAAAGATTGAAGGTCCGGAAGTTGAAATGGAGGGAGGTACTGGAGGAAAGTTCAAAATGCCTCACATGAAAATGCCAGATTTTGACATCTCTCTGCCCAAAGGCAAGATTGAAGGTCCAGATGTTGAAATGAAGGGAGATGGGGGAGGAAAATTCAAAATGCCTCATATGAAAATGCCAGATTTCAACATCTCACTGCCCAAAGGAAAGATTGAAGGTCCAGATGTGGAGGTCAAAGGGGAAGGTGGGAAATTCAAGATGCCACATCTCAGCATGCCCTCAGTTGACATTTCACTTCCAAAAGGAAAGATTGAAGGTCCGGAAGTTGAAATGGAGGGAGGTACTGGAGGAAAGTTCAAAATGCCTCACATGAAAATGCCAGATTTTGACATCTCTCTGCCCAAAGGCAAGATTGAAGGACCAGATGTTGAAATGAAGGGAGATGGGGGAGGAAAATTCAAAATGCCTCACATGAAAATGCCAGATTTCAACATCTCACTGCCCAAAGGAAAGATTGAAGGTCCAGATGTGGAGGTCAAAGGGGAAGGTGGAAAATTCAAGATGCCACATCTCAGCATGCCCTCTGTTGACATTTCACTTCCAAAAGGAAAGATTGAAGGTCCGGAAGTTGAAATGGAGGGAGGTACTGGAGGAAAGTTCAAAATGCCTCACATGAAAATGCCAGATTTTGACATCTCTCTGCCCAAAGGCAAGATTGAAGGACCAGATGTTGAAATGAAGGGAGATGGGGGAGGAAAATTCAAAATGCCTCACATGAAAATGCCAGATTTCAACATCTCACTGCCCAAAGGAAAGATTGAAGGTCCAGATGTGGAGGTCAAAGGGGAAGGTGGAAAATTCAAGATGCCACATCTCAGCATGCCCTCTGTTGACATTTCACTTCCAAAAGGAAAGATTGAAGGTCCGGAAGTTGAAATGGAGGGAGGTACTGGAGGAAAGTTCAAAATGCCTCACATGAAAATGCCAGATTTTGACATCTCTCTGCCCAAAGGCAAGATTGAAGGACCAGATGTTGAAATGAAGGGAGATGGGGGAGGAAAATTCAAAATGCCTCACATGAAAATGCCAGATTTCAACATCTCACTGCCCAAAGGAAAGATTGAAGGTCCAGATGTGGAGGTCAAAGGGGAAGGTGGAAAATTCAAGATGCCACATCTCAGCATGCCCTCTGTTGACATTTCACTTCCAAAAGGAAAGATTGAAGGTCCGGAAGTTGAAATGGAGGGAGGTACTGGAGGAAAGTTCAAAATGCCTCACATGAAAATGCCACATGTTGATCTGTCTTTGCCCAAAGGAAAGACTGAAGGACCAGATGTTGAAATGAAGGGAGATGGGCAAGGAAAACTCAAAATGCCTCACATGAAAATGCCAGATTTCAACATCTCACTGCCCAAAGGAAAGATTGAAGGTCCGGATGTGGAGGTCAAAGGGGAAGGTGGAAAATTCAAGATGCCACATCTCAGCATGCCCTCTGTTGACATTTCACTTCCAAAAGGAAAGATTGAAGGTCCGGAAGTTGAAATGGAGGGAGGTACTGGAGGAAAGTTCAAAATGCCTCACATGAAAATGCCAGATTTTGACATCTCTCTGCCCAAAGGCAAGATTGAAGGTCCAGATGTTGAAATGAAGGGAGATGGGGGAGGAAAATTCAAAATGCCTCACATGAAAATGCCAGATTTCAACATCTCACTGCCCAAAGGAAAGACTGAAGGTCCAGATGTGGAGGTCAAAGGGGAAGGTGGAAAATTCAAGATGCCACATCTCAGCATGCCCTCTGTTGACATTTCACTTCCAAAAGGAAAGATTGAAGGTCCGGAAGTTGAAATGGAGGGAGGTACTGGAGGAAAGTTCAAAATGCCTCACATGAAAATGCCAGATTTTGACATCTCTCTGCCCAAAGGCAAGATTGAAGGACCAGATGTTGAAATGAAGGGAGATGGGGGAGGAAAATTCAAAATGCCTCACATGAAAATGCCAGATTTCAACATCTCACTGCCCAAAGGAAAGATTGAAGGTCCAGATGTGGAGGTCAAAGGGGAAGGTGGAAAATTCAAAATGCCACATCTCAGCATGCCCTCTGTTGACATTTCACTTCCAAAAGGAAAGATTGAAGGTCCAGAAGTTGAATTGGAGGGAGGTACTGGAGGAAAGTTCAAAATGCCTCACATGAAAATGCCAAATGTTGATCTGTCTTTGCCCAAAGGCAAGATTGAAGGTCCAGATGTTGAAATGAAGGGAGATGGAGGAGGAAAATTCAAAATGCCTCATGTGGAAATGCCAGATTTTGACATTTCTCTGCCCAAAGGCAAGATTGAAGGACCAGATGTTGAAATGAAGGGAGATGGGCGAGGAAAATTCAAAATGCCTCACATGAAAATGCCACATGTTGATCTGTCTTTGCCCAAAGGAAAGATTGAAGGTCCAGATGTTGAAATGAAGGGAGATGGAGGAGGAAAATTCAAAATGCCTCACATGAAAATGCCACATGTTGATCTGTCTTTGCCCAAAGGAAAGATTGAAGGTCCAGATGTTGAAATGAAGGGAGATGGAGGAGGAAAATTCAAAATGCCTCATGTGGAAATGCCAGATTTTGACATTTCTCTGCCCAAAGGCAAGATTGAAGGACCAGATGTTGAAATGAAGGGAGATGGGCGAGGAAAATTCAAAATGCCTCACATGAAAATGCCACATGTTGATCTGTCTTTGCCCAAAGGAAAGATTGAAGGTCCAGATGTTGAAATGAAGGGAGATGGAGGAGGAAAATTCAAAATGCCTCACATGAAAATGCCAGATGTCAACATCTCACTGCCCAAAGGAAAGATTGAAAGTCCAGATGTGGAGGTCAAAGGGGAAAGTGGAAAATTCAAGATGCCACATCTCAGCATGCCCTCTGTTGACATTTCACTTCCAAAAGGAAAGATTGAAGGTCCAGGAGTTGAATTGGAGGGAGGTACCGGAGGAAAGTTCAAAATGCCTCACATGAAAATGCCAGATTTTGACATCTCTCTGCCCAAAGGCAAGATTGAAGGTCCAGATGTTGAAATGAAGGGAGATGAGGGGGGGGGATTCAAAATGCCTCATATGAAAATGCCAGATTTCAACATCTCACTGCCCAAAGGAAAGATTGAAGGTCCAGATGTTGAAATGAAGGGAGATGAGGGGGGGGGATTCAAAATGCCTCATATGAAAATGCCAGATTTTGACATCTCTCTGCCCAAAGGCAAGATTGAAGGTCCAGATGTTGAAATGAAGGGAGATGAGGGGGGGGGATTCAAAATGCCTCATATGAAAATGCCAGATTTTGACATCTCTCTGCCCAAAGGCAAGATTGAAGGTCCAGATGTTGAAATGAAGGGAGATGGAGGAGGAAAATTCAAAATGCCTCATATGAAAATGCCAGATTTTGAAGTCTCTCTGCCAAAAGGCAAGCTTGAAGGCCCAGAGGTGGAGGTCAAAGGGGAAGGTGGAAAATTCAAAATGCCACACCTCAGCATGCCCTCTGTTGATATTTCACTTCCAAAAGGAAAGATTGAAGGTCCAGAAGTTGAAATGGAGGGAGGTGGAGAAGGAAAATTCAAAATGCCTCACATGAAAATGCCAGATTTTGATATCTCACTGCCAAAAGGAAAGATTGAAGGTCCAGAGGTGGAGCTCAAAGGGGAAGGTGGAAAATTCAAAATGCCACATCTCAGCATGCCCTCTGTTGACATTTCACTTCCAAAAGGAAAGATTGAACGTCCGGAAGTTGAAATGGAGGGAAGTACTGGAGGAACGTTCAAAATGCCTCAAATGAAAATGCCTGATGTCAACATTTCATTGCCAAAAGGGAAGATTGAAGGTCCAGAGGTTGAGATGGAGGGAGGGACAGGAGGGAAATTCCAAATGCCTCATATGAAAATGCCAGATGTTGGCATCTCTCTGCCAAAAGGAAAAATTGGTAAAGTTGACATATCTCTTCCTAAAGGAAAACCTTCAATTGAAGGTCCAGGTATAGAGATTAAGAGAGATGGAGGACAGTTCAAGATGCCTAATGTGGACATATCTATTCCTAAAGGAAAATCAAGTATTAACACACCAGAGGAGAGAGTGGAGGCAGAGGGTGGAACCATCAAGCTGCCACATATCAAGATGCCAAAAGTTGATATTTCATTTCCTAAAGGTAAAAGTAAAGACACTGAAGCACTTGCTGTAGAGATGGAAGTCCCAGGAGGAGAGATCAAAGGTCCAGATGTTCAACTTCCAAAGGGAGCTATATCAGTGCCAAAAGGCACATCAAGCAAAGCACAGATCAACTTACCAACTATTGAGGCAGGAGGGAAAATTGGAGTGCCACAAGTCACATCACCGGATCTAGACATCAGCGTGACACCTAGTAAACTTAAACAAGACACAGAGGCTCATGCAGATGCAGATTTGCATGTTGAAGGAGAGCACAAAGGTCTGAAACTTAAGATGCCAACAATAGATATTAAGGGTCCAAAAGGAGACTTGGAGCTTGATATAGGCCTTCATAGAGGAGAGGGCAAGAAGGACAGGAAAAAAGTCGAACTACCTGACTTGGATCTCAGCACAGCAGGAACCAGCAGTAAAGTAAAGGGGCCTAAAGTCAAAGGTACAAAATTCAAGATTGGAATGCCAAAAAAGAAAGCTGGCAAAGATGCAACAGCAGAAGCAAAAACTTGTAAAAACTGTGGCAGTGTGGAGCTAGGTGGTCAAGTCAAACATGTATGCAAAGTTAAAGAAAGATGTGAGTATGAAGTTGAAGTTGAAACTCACAATGAGCATAAAGAGGACAAAGGTCATATTAACATCTCAGTGCCAGAGGTTACATTACCAGGTGTTAGTCTGAAAACCAAACAGGAATCAGTCAACCTAGAAACAGGGGGAGAAGTTAACCTCTCATCACCCAGTGCAGAAATCAAAGTCCCCAGGATCCCAGACATAGAGTTTGATATTGGTACATCACGAGATGAAGGTGATGACAAAACAGAAAAAGGCAAGAAAATCAAAATCCCTAAGTTTGGAGTCCCATTACCCTCCATTTCCTCTCCGGAGGGAAGACTCTATGGGGCAGAAATTCAGTATGAGGGCCCTAAAATGCCCAAAGTAAAAAAAGCAGTATTTGTCTTGGTAGACCCTCCCAAAATAGATGAACCTGCTCCATGCACAGGGGTCCCAGAAGAGGAGCCAACTGCTGAGGCTGTGACAGGAGACGTCAAAGTGAAATTGCCCAAAATCAAAATGAAGCCAAACTATGGGAAGTCCAAAGATAAATCAGCTGCTGTGAGCACAGAGAGAGGGGGGGAGGGAGAGGAGAAGTCAAAGGGAGGGAAGATGAAAATGCCCAAAGTGTCATTTTCTCCTGGCAAATCAGGGTCCTTTGATGTCAGTCTCAAGGGTGAAGGTTCAAGTCTCAATGGTGAAAAAGATGCAAGTCCTCACAAAGGCTCCAAGGATGATAAAGGGACATTCAGTGGCAAAATCAAACTTCCAAAGGTGGAGCTGACCAGTCCATATGGAACGATGGCTGCTGGGGAGGAGGACACAGAAATGAGTGTGAAACTGGGAAAAGGTTCATCAACAGCAGATGTGGGGGGAGATGCTAAAGGGCTTGAAGTAAAATCAGGCAATATATTTGGAAGTTTCAGTGAGGAGACTTCAAAGGATGTGGTGTCATCTCATGCCAGGACAGATATGCTGGACAGGGACAGCTCAGAGTCTCCTGCTGGTTCTACCATGGAGTTCAGGTCAACAAAGATCGGGGCTTGGAGTGAGGTGGAGAGCAAAAGCAGAGAGTCTGAAGAAAGAGAGTCTTCCGCCTGGTTTAAGGTCCCTAAGTTCACCCTGAAGCCACACTCCACAGGTAAGGATCAAGGAAACCTCAAACAGAGATAACATGGATATTTAAAAAAAAAAATTTGACACAGATGTTGTTAGTATCTAATAATTTGTAACAAGCACTAGAGGAGTAAATGACTTGATTCTTTGTTTACAAAGAATATTATGAAAAGTTACATTAAACTCGCATTATATATGGTATAGACTATCTTTATTTGTCTCTTTTTTGAAAGAGAAAACTCCAATAAAAGTCAATTTATTAGTCATGGTACTACTCACCCTGTGTTATGTCTTCTGCACCTCAGGTGAAGCTTTGTCAAATCCCCAAAAATAACCAGGATTATCTCTGCTTTAGACTCAGATAATACAGATTTTTAACACAGGACTATGTTACAAACTAGAGAGTTTAGTGTGAAATGTGAAATGATGTAGACCTTTCCTGGCTGGTAAACATCTGCTATCCAGTTGCTTTATGAGAAGTGTGGGATTCATATGAAGAACTAAAAATAAGTATATCTCTGCAGCCTCCACTGCATTAATTTTTACCATTTTCGTCTTTTCTTATCATTCCTTTGCAAGTTCTCCAAACTTTGTGGAAGTGCAATATTAAAACACTGAAGTCTTTTAAAAGAGCAAGTGAATAAGTGCACAATTCTTCCAGAATTAGCAATGATGTTCATATTGTATAAACTTTTTTTGTGTTATACTTTATACCAGTCTTCTATCTATTGTTTCTATATATCGTCATCGAATGTATTGCAATATGCACTAAATCATAAATAATAGATTCTTGCTATTACTTTTATATGTTTTTGTTTTTACTCTACAAATCATTAATATATCATCTCCTGTTTTGTCTCTGCTACACAAGACTAAGTTTCCTTTCCCTTTTCCTCTCTTATACTCTTCCCTCTTAATTTCTTCACCTATTCTCCTCTTGTTCCCTTACCTCTACTTGCCTGTCCTTGTTTCCTCTCCTCCTCTCCCAGGCTTCCTCCAGATAACCCCAGAGGGCTCTCCTCAGGCCCAGCGGAAGGGGGAGGTCGGAGGTGAGGTCGACGTCTTGGGATCTTTCTGCCTTCACACCTCAGGGCCCGTCTTCACCACCCAGGAAATGTCAGAAGAGCACCAAGTCTCGTCCACCAAGGAGGGAACTGTCACCATGGTGACCAAGACCTCCAGAACCACCCAGCACACGGTTACCACAGAAACGCGAACAGGTGAAGCTTCGACAATCACGACAACAACTCAACAGGTGTCAGATTTAAACTACTGAGGATGCTGTAATGATATCTTAAATGTCTTTTCATTTGTATGTTTTTCTTTGGTGAGGTTGCAGTGTTCTTGTGAGCTAACTGCAACATGGCAAACCTCTCTTAAGGAAAAGTCTTTATTTTATATTTTGATAAGTGAAGTATGAATGTGATGAAAAACAATGAGATTTCATTAACCAGCAATATTGTCATTATTACAGCAACAGAGTAATATATACTGACCTTTTTTCATTTTAAATGTGACTATTTTTTGTTATTCTTCGAGTTTTGTTAGTTTAGTCTAAATTATTTATCAGATTTTGTTTTGGTTTTAAACTGGTTTCACTCTGAATGTAAACATGTCAGATTGCTTCATTATTTATTGTTGTTTGTGTTTTCACAATGCGCTGGAATGAGTCATTTACTCACATCAGCATCTTGGATTTGACCATGATTTTATGATTAGTTCAAAATAATTCATTTTGAACCACTACAGCACAGGCCAGAGTAATATTTATGTAAATATAACTATATGATTGCTTTTTTGAAGCAGTAGCCCTTCAATCCAAAATGTAATTATTTTCATATTCACCAGAGTCAGGAGTAGAAATTATATTTTTTGACCTGATAACCTATTTTGTTTGTCTTGAAGGAAAAGTGTGAGCTTTTTGAGATTATGGCCTATTTTCATTTTCTGCCATAGTTTTATATTTTAAGCATTTAGCTGGTGCTGTTACCCAGAGATAGTCACAGTGCGTGAGAAGGACACTCTGGACTCTATCTGCTGTGGGGATCAAACCTGTGAACTTCTGGTTACAGGTTGCTCTTGAACATTTAGGTCAACCTGCTGCTAATCTATTTTTATATTTATGTTTTTACTGTACACTGCCAGAAAAAGACACCACTGTATATTTTGTGATTGAAGCTTTGGCTTCAAGATACACCCCCTGACTGATGCTGATGCTGGGAACGAATTTTGTGATTTATGGGTGATGTTGGGCGCTTTAACAAAATAAACGAGAGGCATTTAAAAGGTAAAACTATAAACCCTTTTTCTCCCAACCCTTTTAAGATATCCCTCTAAAAATCATTACTTTAAGGCTGCTACAATGACAGACTGGCTAAGGAGTGCCGAGCCTTGATCTTGTACAAACACTGTCATGTAGCAGAATATGTCCTCTAAAGACAGAAGAGAGGGGATCAAGAACAAGAGGACCAAGGCATGTTTTACTTTTGATTAAAATGTCTTTATTAATCTGACATTCTTCTGTTTTTTATATGAACATTTCTCAGGATGTTACAGAATAATTTACAGACGTTAAAATGAATGTCAGATTAATACCAGTATTTTTATTAAGTGCCTTTTCCCCTTATTATTCAAAAAGTGTGTCCTCCATTTAAAATATGAATTGCTTTGAAATGCAGGAAGAAAAGCCTTGTGCTGTCTTTTAGATATTTATTTTATAGTTTCAAGTTTCATTTCCAAATACTGTCACTACCATTTGAAAAAAAGAAAAAAAAGAAAAGTCACTATATCGTTGTCAGCATTCAATTAAGCTTTTGAAAACTACTGATTTTATACACAACTCATAGCCATATACTTGCAAAATAAGAGTTTAACAGGATGCAAAAATCAGATTTTTTCAAAATAATGAGCTATTATTCAAGTGGGTGTGAAGCATTTGAGAATGAACACTTTTCACTTTACTTGGTTTACTTTACTTGGTTGGTAGAAGGAATATAATTGTGTGATAAAATGCATGAAGAGGACAAATCCACTCCCACATTTTTACATTAACAACTTTTAACACTTTGACTGTTTTGCAGGTGAGAGAATAGAGACATGTCAAGGTAACACGCACTGAGTAGCTAGTATCTATGTGTATAGAGATTTTTACTTTTCTGGTTTAATCAAGTCTTCACATTTCTTTTAGATGATAAGGGGTTTCAGTGCCAAGTGTTTTTGTCAAAGCTGCATTGGAAAGACTGTTGGTTAAGATGTTACATCAATAAAATAATATTCACACAAAAATTAATTGATTGTTCACTGATGTCTTGACCTTCACAGTAGCTGAATTTATCGTAAAAGCTGTCAGCTTATTGGTGTTTCCTTGAGTCCACCCAACATTTATCAGCCTGAATCATTCATATATTTATTATCCATCCTCTGCAGGGGGCCGTAGCCTATAGCAACTTACTTTGGCAAGTGACAAATTCAAATATGCAAGAAAACACAGTGGAAGTTGATTTATGCCAGGAAAAGAAAAAATAGTGTGTGATTTAAATAAAAAATACTCATGGTAACAGAGAATTATCAGAATATTATGACTTAACATCTCACTATTTTGACTTTTGACTGCTAAGTCAAAATGTTAACTTGCTATCTAACCTGTAACTACTATCTAAAAGTTATGTCATAGTACTCTTACTTTTAAATTACTATCACATAATTATGACTTAATGTCTCATAAGTTTGATTCCAGTTAGTAAAGGTTATGATATAGTAACTATATTGCACAGTTTTGATTTAGTAACTTTCGACTTAATGTTCCTGCAAAAATGTGACTTAGCTGGGAGTCATGGCCTACACGTCGATGTAGCTCCACACAATAGTCACTCTGCTCTGTTGGAAAGTTGAAAAATACAACTAAAAATAAAAACGCTTATTCCGCACGTGTCACAAGCAGGTACAAGTCCACTGTTTCTTTGCTAAAATAACAAAACATGACAGGACACACTTTATAAACTTTATAAAAATTATAATAATAATAAAAAAAAACATCCTAATGTTGACCATCAAACATTTACGTAATCAATAATAATAATACATTTGCATAAAGAAAAAAAATCATGGCAAACATTACACTGCTTTTTGTATTTTATTGATTATCTTACAACTTGAATACGTAGCTATATGTTAGCTTGAAACATTGGATGCATTTTGAAGCCACTGTTAAATTACTCTACTCTGCAATTCCTGCATGAAAAAATCCAGCTTTTATCCTCCTACAAAAGTCACTCTCCATTTAAAAGTTTTTCCTCAGTAAAATTAGGATCATACTGGTTCAGTTGTATTGTATTGCACTGTGGGATTGTCAGCAGAAAGTAGACACTACATTTTTCTCTTCTGGGATTTTCACACAATCACAACAGTTTTTACTCTGAATGGAGCCAAAAATTAAAAAATAAAATAAAACATCCAGTGAGCTGCAGCTCTGCAGATGAAACACCTTGTTGATGAGAGAGGTGAGAGAATGACCCGACTGGTTGGAGCTGACTGAAAAGCTACCATAACTCAGATAACCACTCTTTACAAATGTAGTGAGCAGAAACGCTTCAGAATGAACAACATGTCCAACTTTGAGGAGGATGGACAACAACAGCAAAAAACATAGCCTGGTCTGATCTGTGGATCCAACCTCCCTTATGTCAACAGTCCAGGCTGGTGGTGGTGCTGTGGTGGTGTGGTGGTGTGGGGAATGTTTTCTTGACACACTTTGGGCCCTTAATACCAATCAATCATGGTTTGAATGCCACAGTCAATCTCAGTATTGTTGCTGACTGTGTACTTTCCTTTTGTGGCTACAGTTCACCATCTTCTAATGTCTGCTTCCAGCAGTATAATGCTCCGTGTCACAACGCTAAAGTCGTCTCAAACTGGCTTCATGAACATCACAATAGGCAGTCTCAGTCTCCAGACCTGAATCCGGTAGAACACCTTTGGGATGTGGTATAGCAGGAGATCGGCAGCTTGAATGTGAAGCTGACAAATCTGCAGAAATGATGAGGTGCAGTCATATCAACATGGAGCAGGAATGTCTCCGACATCATGTTGAATTCATGACACAAAGAATTGAGGCTGTTTTAAGAGCAAAGAGAAGCCTTACCCAGTATTAGTATGGTGTTCCTAATACAATGCCCGGTCAGTGGAGAGTGGATAAATTTAAATACTCAGAATTCAGACGCTCAAATAAAATTTTGTGTACTATGTACCAATATATATAAGTAGTATATAGTGAGTAATTTCTGTAAGTAAAAAAAGGATATATAAAGTATATATAATAAAATGCTGTCTAGTCAGGGTTCTGCAGGACTGGGTAAACACAGCAGATACAGAAGCATAAGGAGTGATTACTCTGACCTGTGAACGCAGGAAATTCACTGCTATATCAGATGCTTCACTTAAAAACAGCGCAGTAGCATTAACTGCAGAAGCAAAGGCACAGTGCAGCAGAAATATTTCAGGAACATATTATTCTCACCTTTAGATTAAGTCTAAATAAGTCACAGAGAAAAAGGAGAGAGAGGAAAGCTTTCTGCTGTGGATCAGAGACACAAAAGCACATGAATGAGTCTTATTGAAAAATGCCTGGAGAGGAGGGACTCTGGAGGAGAAAGTGATAAACTATTCACGGGGTGCATGACGTCTTCCCATTGTGTGTGTGTGTGTGTGTGTGTGTGTGTGTGTGTGTGCGTGTGTGTGTGTGTGTGTGTGTGTGTGTGTGTGTGTTCCCAGTCTACTCATCTACTGCTGTGATGATGCTGTGCGACGTAGGCTACAAGGGTGAGTGTATGCGAGGGGACATTAATGCTGTATGAGAAGCGAACGATGCCACACAGAGGGGAAGTGAGCAAGAGACTGCAGCTTCACTTTTACTGTTTTCAGCTGATTTAACAGAACAAAGAACATTATCTCAGTGATACACACAACATAAGATGAGATATTTCCTAAGGATTAGTAACTCAGACTTTGTAGCAGTGTCTTCTTTCATTGTTTCAGTATCTCATCATCTCAGAGCCCTAAAGTCTAAAATTAAGCCGTGATGCAGCGGTTTGATAGTGAACAAATTTTGTTCGGGGCAGCACACACCTGCGTGTCAAAACACCCACACCTATTGTTTTGTACATAAGCCCACATATGGGCAACATCTCTGTGGCATGATGGACATCATCTCGTCAGCCACGTCCCCGTCCTGTTCCCCAGCACTGATCTACATCTCCAGAAAAGCAATGATTATACCAGCCTTACTCCCCAGATCGGCCTATTATCAGCTCCTGCACCTCGACTCTACCTCTGTCTGTGTGAGGTTTATGGCTGCAGTCCTGCAGCACCCCTATCTCCATTCAGGATATCTTTTGCTTTAATCATAGTGAGCAGCTCAAGTCCTCCAGGTGGTTTCCTATAATGATTTGCATAGTGTATATAATATTAAGTCTGCACTGCTCTGTTGTAATAGGAAGGTTCGGAGTGGATTCAGACAGCTTCTCCAGCATTAAGAAAATACAACGCTTTAATCAACAGCAGCAAAATGTGGTAATGTCATGGGTGTAGTTATCTTGATAACTTAAATACATTTCCTGACTGCGTTATTTTCATATTTTCGTATTGCTTGACTGACATAATGTCAGCTGGTGATACTGGCATTAAATGAAGTTGCTCCTTCACTCTCCCCTTAAGAAATGTAAACACAAGGCAAGCAGGCTCAGGATCAAGTGGTCTTCTATCTTACAATAATGTCATGCAACTTCAATTCACTGATTTACTGTTTTCACCAACCTCAAGGTGCAGTAGCTGCTCGTTGGCTATTAATACCTCTGACATTACTGCAGCTGTCACAGCCTGGCTCTTAAAACCATGACAAAGAGGGAGACGCATGAAGTAGTTTATTTACAAAAAATCACTGAAAAATATGTGTGAATGCCAATAACATTAGTGTAAATTAAAATAAATAAAAGTAAATGAAAAAATATGAAGTATGTTTGGGTTTTTTTTTTAAACACGAGGAAAACAAACTAAATATACTGCATGCAGAAATATAATAAACAGGGAGCACATGGAGGGAGCACATATATCTAATGGCAACTGTTTCCATAATTTTGGATCAGTCTGTCACCTTTTAGTTTTAGTCGTGACAGTGGGACACACAGGAGTGATGAGCTTTCAGATCTAAGAGATCTAGGGGCTGAGTGCCAATGAATAAGGACTGTGACATAGGGAGGGGCCATTAGGAGCCTTAAAAAGCAGATTGAATTCTGAAGTGAAGGGAGCCCGTGAAGAGAGGAGAGGCTAAGACTGGGGTGATGTGCAGTGTGTGTGTGTGTGTGTGTGTGTGTGTAAGTGTTGTAGGATGCATAAAATAAAAAAAGAATAACAGAAGAAGCTAAAACTGCCACACCACCAACGGGGTGCCGATAGAGAGAGGGAGAGAGAGCCGGCAAATTAACATGGCGAACGCTAGGTGTCACCAGAAGGCACTGATGTCCATGCTGCAGGTAGCAAGATGAATGAGACACTGCCAAACAAAGAACAACAGGGGTCGCCACAGTAGCAGTGCACAGGATGATGTCACGGCTCAGTGTGGCGCTACACTTTGATGAAAGTTTTTTCCGCAAAGTTAGAAAAAAAGTACGAACGCAGCGTTTTCTACTTCTGGTAAACAGAGATTCTCATTGTCACATTACACCTCCTCTGAGAATCACAAAAGTAAAATCTCTTTTACATCCTAATAAAAATAATCTTCGGTCAGTATAACACGCGGCTCCCTCACACAAAGGCTCATCGTCATGGCGAGCACTCTGCACTGTGACTACAACAGGCATCAGCCCAGTGTGGGTTGATGACTTGTTCACCTAACATGGTCGATTCGCTCACTAACAAAAAACATACACAACACAGTGCAGCTAAAGTAATATATAATCTGGCTCAGTGAACGTGACTAATATCCCTAGCTGACATGCAAAGTTTAGAAAATAACACTTTATCTTGTAAACAGAGATTCTTGTCTGATTAACCCATGGGAGACTTGACGATCTCCCAACGTATGTAGTCCATGTAGCATTATTGGGAGGCTACAACTGACTGACAATAACTTAGGAGTTTGTTTCACTGAAAAATAATTACCTTCCAATGTTCGCTGTATTCTGTCTGCTGCACAGTTACAAAGATTTTGAAATCACTTTTTAGAGTTGCAACTCTGTTTCCTAATCCACGTGGCCGGAACTTACATTTGTCCTTTCTCTCTTAGTACAAAATGCTAGAAAATATCAACACATAAGTTTGTATTTTTTAAAAGATAGAAACAGCAATTTAATTAATAATCATTTTTAGATTTTGGATCACCTTGTATAAGTGATGGAAAGACAGATATTATTTCCAGCTACTAGCTCTGGTTGGATTAGGAAAGGTATATAAAATTGTATTTGCGCAACAGACGGAATTTAGCACAAATGCTTAACATAAAGTAGCCTAATTGTAGTATTTTTCTGTGTTCATCTTTCTCCCTGAGTGTGGCATCAACAACCCCTCATACACTTCCGCTCGCCTCACCTCTCCCTGCCTCTGTGCGGCACTAATCACCCCTCCTACAGGTGAGTGGGCTGCAAGTCAAATTAGCTCTCCGTCATCGTGCTCGCTGAGCGCACCGGAGGCTACTGCGGTAAGATGCGGCGGCGCGTGATGCCGAGCCGCGGTGGATAAGATGATGCGCAATGGCCGAACGAGTGGGGGGAGAGACGGAAAAAAGACCCACCGTTGTGTTCGGCTCTAATTCAGACAATGGGACAGACGTGAGCGCGTATCCGACTGATTTGTAGCGCTGTGGCGCCAGTGGTGCAGGCCGACTGGACGGATGTGGTGGTGCTGATCCCACTGAAGGATGCTCCGGAGCCCGAGGAGGGTTGAATAGGCTTCGTCTGTAAACAATAAGGAAGCGGGGACGCGTTAAGTAAAGGACACTGGATTCAAAGCCTGGACCTGAGACACCGAGGCATCGACTGAGGTGAGAAACAATAAAAGCTGTTCCTCTGGTATCCCTCCCAGGACATGTTGGCTGAGGAGACTGGTTTCGCTGGTACAGTGTGTGGTTTGACGTGGTTCATCTCCTTCACAGTGGTACACAGTCTGCTCATATGAGTAGGCTAAAAGTGTGGTATGCGTGGCCCAAACCTATTCTTGTCGCTTCTGCATGTGTCGGTTTATTAAGTCACTTAAATCCTTTGCTGTGTTGGTACGATGAGTGGATTTATGGGTTTATGGCCACCTGTGTTTCATTTTTAGTCCATGTGATGGTTCTGTGCGGCTGATGCAACAACTAATCTAATTGGCACCATGGTGGACATTGTGTGAACGCACATTTTTGTACAAAAATAAGGCCTGTTTATGTAGGAGTCGAATGAAAAGGGATTCAAATGTATGACCTTTGACAGGCTCACACCCCCACAAACAGGACAGCTGTAATCCAGTGAGCCGGAGTGAACAAAATCACTTCTCTGTTAAATTAAATGAATATTTAAAAAGAAATCTTTAATGTTTTGTTGACATTCCCATTAGATCTGCCTTGTATCCGCTGCTACAAACGTACAGAGGAGTGGATTGTGTCCTCTCCTGGCCTGATTCTTACTATTTCGACCATATCAGACAGTGAACTGCTGAGATCTGCTGTTTCTTTATGAGTACACATCACTTTCATCTTTAATTTCCTTGTTTTGTCCCACTCCTCTGCAGGTTGCTTTGTGACAGCTGAGTCAGTCCACAGTGACGTGAGGCCAGCCGACAGTGACGGTGTCACTGAGCATCAGTCTGGGAGAAAACAAACATCTCATTATCTTCTCTATCATCAGCACTGACAGCTGGACATCTGACCTGGGCGTTTCTTTTCTTCATCAGGAGACTCAATGTTACTGAGCAATAAAGGGTAAACAGAGGCACAACTCCAGCTCGCTGTCAGGACACAACTGACTCTGTTTTGATTTTTTTTTTTTTTTTTTTTTATCCAAAACCTCAGATGTTGTCAGGATGAACTGTTAAGACATGAGATTAACAAGAGAGCCAGCTCTCAACTAAGTATTTTTTTCTTCGTAAGAGTGAATCAATGAGAAATTCTTGAGAGTATTTCAGCTGTTTCACAATGCCCAGTGTATTTTTTCTAAACTTAGATCTTTTCACCTTTTCACTGTCATATTCTGAGTCAAGAATAGACTCTTGATTGTGGCAGCGTTCCCTCTCACAAATGAGAATTCAACCCGACCCGACTGGCTGCATTTTGATAAAGGATAAAGTGAGGACAAACCAATAAAACATAGATGAGGCCGACAACAAGCATCATGCTCCAGCAGAATAACAACAACAACTACCCCTGTCTGAACGTGTCGGGCTCCACCCGGGAGATGCTCCAGAAGTGCTCCAGAACCTCTCTGCCCTTCCCCAGCCGACTGGAGCTGGGCCTGGGAGACCTGCCTCTCATCCGGGGCCTCAGAGCCTGGGTCCTGTGCTCCAAGAACCGCTGCAAGGCCGGTGGTCTGCTGGGAGGAGGACAGGCCCCCACAGCTCCACCTGCGGGCCGCGGAAGTTTGACTTCCGGGCCCAGGCCTGCAGATGTGTACCTGAGCAGGGAGTGGGGTCGCATGGGGTACGGGCTTCCCTTGGGGCTGGATGCCAGACAGGCCGGGATCGGAGCTTTGGTTACGGTTGCCACTCTGAAGACCTCAGAGGGCAGCGGGAAGACACAGACTCAATGCCTTTTCCTCCGGACTGAGAAAGGAAGCTGTTTGTACTCGACAGCTAAGCCTGGATCAGGGGCGACTACCAGTGCAGCCTCCAGTGTGGTTGGAGGATGGCTGAGGGGGAAGACGGGAGGAGGAGGAGGAAGCAGAGACACTCCAGCCGGGAGGAGGGACAATGGGCCAACACTGCCGGCACAGACTGGAGCAAACCGGGTTAGAGTGCGATCAGGAAGGAGATGGAGGAAGTCCGGAAATGCAGCAGGCCATGAGAAAACAGGCGTGAGCAGAGAGAAGCAACAGAGGAGAAGGGAGGATCCTGCAGGAGAAAGACAGGAAGAGAGAGACAAAGGAGGCCTGGAAAGTAAACACTTTCCCAGCCCACAGCAGGATGGTCGCAGAGCCAGACAGGAGAAAGAGGGAGCATGCAGAAGTCCCAGATGCTCCCACAATGTTTCTCCTAAAACCTCCTCTCAGTGCGGAAGGAGAGCACAGAGGAGGGAAAGCCAGGATGAAGGCGAGGGAGGCGAAAGTCCGAGAAGTCCAAACAGGCTAAATGGTGAGGTGAAAGTAATGAGGAAGGAGGAGGAGGAGGAGGAGGAGAAGGGAGGCCTGTGTGAGTTAGAGCCTTCTAACTCTGATTTGGCTGTACCAGGCCTTGACCTAGAATCCAACCGCTTTCACCCACAGTCCCCCAGTGGCTGTGATGGGGAAGAGATTAGAGAGGCCGACAGCAACGAGGAGCTGAAGACGCAAACGTCTCACAGCAAGGACGGCTATACAGACTCTGAGATGATGAAAATACATACCGGAAACAATGATTTCATCCATGTTGAGTCCGGACAGTCGAATGACGACTTTGAATCAAGACAAAACAGAGGCTCTGATGACAGAGGACCAACTGGAAATCCCCGTGAAGAGATAGCAGCTAATGTGAATGGATTTTCTGATTGTGCGGAAGCAGGTGAAGAATCGGAAAAAGAGATGGAGAGAGTGGATTTTGAAGAGGAAGAAAGGAGCATCAATCAGGCTTCTGCTGAATTCTCAGTTGTGTCCAACTGCTACGAGGACACCTCTGTCTCCACCCGCCCTGCCTCCGTCAGCACTGCAGTCGCCCCCGAGTCCTCCACTCCTGTAGAGGGCAGCATCTGCACTGCCGACCATGAGGCCTGTTGGGAGGAGCGCCTTGAGGGGTGTCATCTAAGGGAGGCAGACCCTGGGATCATGGGTAAAGAAAAACTGGATGTTAGCAGGTTTGAGTCCCAAGAACCAAACCCTGCGGCTGACGAGAACAACACTGTGAAACCTCAGATTTTCGAGGAAAATAACAGTCAGCTGGAGGAGAAAGAAACTTCATCTTCACCTCTCAGACACAGACTTCCCTCCATCTTTGAGACAAACAGGAAGACACTGTGTAGGACAGTTGAGTCTGAGCAGAGAGAGGAGCTGCAGTCAGAGGAGGAGAGACTGAATCCTGAGGAAGCCGAGGAGATTCGGAGGAGGGAGTGCACCTGCAACAAGCTGGGTGATGGCAATGGTGAAGGTGATGATGTCAAAGAACAGCAAACAAAGGAGGAGATAAATGTTAGTACCATATGGGAGGATACGTATAAAGAAGTCAACAACAGGAGGTTACAGTCTGCAGACGAATGCAGGGGAAGGAAGACAAACGGTGAAACAAGCGTCACCCATGTTGAGGGAAATGGAGAAACCAGCACCAACGTCTCTAGTGTTGCCTGTGCTGATCCCTCCACCTCTCTTGCACTCTCGCCGGCTAATCCTGACCCCTTTCTGCCCCTCCTGGGATCCATGGCAACCGGCCTGCCCTGTCTGGAGGAGGAGGAGAAGGAGGAGGCGTGGGGGGGGCTCAGAGCGACGGCAGGAGACGGAGGTCAGGAAGGGAAGAGGAGGCACAGGAGAGAGCTGGAGGAGCAGGGCGAGGAGGCGAGGGGCTCCACCGTGGCCACTGCCAAAGGGAGAAAGGAGGAGGAGGAGGAGGAGGAGGAAGATGAGTTTGGAGTGTTCATGTATGCGGAGGGAGAACCAGCCTGGAGCGGTGGGTCCACCATGTCTGCCTCAGTGCCTTGTGGGAGCAGAGAGATTGTTGGTGAGTCTCACGGTTGTTAGTTTGTCGTTCTCTGTCTCTTTCTAAGTCTGCCAGCAAGCCTTCCCCCTCTCTCTCTCATTCTCTCTCTTTAACTCTGTCTCTCGCCCCTTGTGCAGCTTTAGTAAATTTGCCTTTCTGTTTGTCGCCGACGTGACAAAGGATCTTTGACTAAAGTTGACAATCCTGACACTAAAAGGCTCCAGAAGCAGAGCAGAACCTCTGAAAGATGTCAGAACTGCACAAATTTAGAGACATAAAAATATCAGCTCTCTCTGTGTTGTTGTGCTGGAAGAACAACAACTCTCACTCAGGGTATTAGTGCATTTGTAACCTTCTGTACAGCTTCAGGAATGCATGCACATGCACTCTGTTTTAAAGGGCCATGCCAGTGGTTTTGCATGTTTTAGCCCATTTCACTACAATTCATGTGCAGTCTAAATCACGACTAATCATTGTGACTGTATTCAATTGAAAGCAATTTTCCTGGTTTCTATTCATGAATCAAATCTATTAGCAGTTACATTATAATCATGAGGCGATGCTGTGGAGACGTTTCAAATCAATCTGCACTTAAACTGTTTTACTGTGCTATTATGACGTATGACGAAATAAATAAAAAGATGTTGCAGACTTGACGTTCATGTACAAAAATCTAAACCTGTGTAACACATTACAGTAGGTACACAGCTGGTTGTTAAACTCCTGTGAAAACATGTTCAAATCTAAAATATTTCCCTACAATGTTGCAATTAATGACCTTTTAAAGGCATTTGTATGTGTGTGCGTTTAACACTCACACAGAAACGGCTTAATCAGGGCTCTGGTTTGATCAGATTTGATTTGCAACATAAGCAAACAAGTATGTGGATTCATCTTCGTCCAGCTGAACCCTGCCCACCTCAAACCAGTGAGAGAAACAAGGACAAAAACACAAGCAATGTGAAGTAACCAAAACCGGTGCCTTTATTTTGAAGCTTCCACACACGGTTCTGGCCTGTAATGAATAAATATTAGATAAGAGAGTCAAACACAGTGACACCAGACTGATCCCCCCCCCCACACACACACACACACTGAGCGTATACTAATCTGACAGTATAAACTGGCTGCTTTATAGTCAAGATACTCATGACACAGACGCATGCAGCTGAGTATGTGACATGTTGGAGTGGGCCTTTTTGTTTTTCTCTAACAACCAGTGTTAATCAGTCCTCATGTTCCCTCATTATGCTCCTTTTAGCTAATCGCCTAAACCCAGTTTCCACTGCAGGGCCAAACGAAGCTAAGCCGAGGTTTACTCATTATTCATGTCTTCTCAGTTTATCTGCATAAAGAACATTTCTGTGTTTATTTTAATATATTGCTAAAGATTTATCAGTGGGGAAGTGGGGAAGTGGGGAGGAGGTTATTAGCGGAGCCTTGACACCGTTGGTATGACCTTTGTGTGAAGTGTCATGGTTTAAAGGACCGTTCCACCGTTTTTAAGTCCTTAACTTCCTAAAGGGTCACATCACCCGAAACTGTTTTTAAATGTCATTTTTCAGCGCTGTGAGCTGATCATTTTCAAACTGCTTCCATGATCTGAATATCAATCGTTAGACGTCCCTACGTCACCGTAAAAGTCTGCAGTTATATACACTAACACTGATTTAACACAACATTGGATAATATATATATATATATATACACTATAGTCATTGTCTGCTAAATAATTTTCATACTGTACAGATCAGAAATGAAGAGACGCCTTACTGAAATCTTCAACACAGAAAAACAACAGCAATGATTATAAAAAGTTCAGTCTCTAAGTAAAATATCTGTGATCTGCTTTAAATGATTTAAAACATGCAAAACTACATAAACAGTACTGTCTCTAAGTAAATTAAATTAATTAAAATTAAAATTAATGATTAATACTGACTGTGTGTTTAGAGTCTGGACAAGAACATAATTTAATTGTATGAAACATAATATTTGTTGACCAGTAGCACCTTTAATCCTGCGATAATGTGGAGTTGTGTCTTGCCTTTGTAAGTGCCACTTGCTCTCGCAGTGGAAATAAGGCTCCAGTTTGTCCTGACCTGGATTCCTAACCGATCTCTCCCTCTCGCTACATGGTATTAATCATTCAGAGTTGGGTTAAGAGAGGAGGAGGCAAACAGGGCCTGGGACTCTAAGGTCCTGTTAGCCTCAGGTTATGGGGCAACGGGTGTAAGAGAAAAAGTCTCACAAACATATACACACACATAAAGACGAGTGAAGTGTCTGATAGATATATCATGCAACGCCTCAGCAATGGAAGGTAACGTACGACGGTGTGAGGACAGTGAGACACAAATATTCACTGAAGTGTTTCCTTGCAACAACGTTATTAACGTAATAATAAATTCAACTTGTCTCACACTGCTGCTGAAAACACCCAGGTTTTACACCGTCCCACTTTTTCCCCCCTCTCATTCCACCCTCTGGGGTTTGGCTGATACAGACCCAATACCAATTTAAAATCAGTGTTCCTGTGTGGACTGTAACTACACAGCACTTCTAAAGTACTGACAGAGATGTTGATATGACAACGTTTCTCTTGGGCTTGTTCAAATTTCAATTGGTTTCTTCATTACTGTTATTTAATGACAGGACACATCAAAATAAGGATGTTGCTGGGATGTTGCTGGGGTGGTGAAGTCTGAGCGGCAGATATCCCAAAATCTCAGCAAATCAAGTCAAGTCAAGTAGACAGCGAAGCAACTCCCTAAGCATGCAGTACAAAAGAGAGGAGAACAAAACAAAACAGAGCAGAACAAAAAAACAAAGTAGTGCTAATAATACATAGATATAATGAAAAAGATATAATAAAAGTAAAAGTTTAAAAAGTAAAAACTAGCTGGCTAAATAAAACTGGGGCTGAGAGTCATCTGGGTAAACTGTAATAATTAATCTCGTCTTCATTGGCAGAGAGTTAATTGTGTATTGTTGAACCATCAGAGTTGCCATCTGTCTTCCTAACTAATACACAAATCATCCAGGTCACATGAGAGCTATTCACATTGTACTAAAGACTCTGTGTGTGTGTGTGTGTGTGTGTGTGGGTGTGTGTGTGTGTGTGTGTGTGTGTGTGTGTGTGTGTGTGTGTGTGTGTGTGTGTGTGTGTGTGTGTGTGTGTGTGTGTGTGTGTGTGTGTGTGTGTGTCTGTCTGAAAACAGCTCTTGGAAACCACGCAGTCACCGGGGAGTCGACCCACTGGACGCCAGGATGGACGGACAGCTCGTTCCACCAATCAGATGACACCTGGACGGCCTTTCCTCAGGATTCGTCAGATGAAGGGCGAGACGACGTGGGACAGTGGTGGCCGACCAGCGCTGTGGAGGAGAGGAGAGACAGGCTCTCGACCAATCAGAACCTGGTACAGTTTTATTTCTGGTCTTCATGAAAACATAACGTAGAAATCCACCGTCACAGCTTCTGTCTGCTCGTTCAGTAAGAACCAGGGAGTGTCCATTGCATCCATTTCCCTCAGAGTTATGACTCCTGTAATATCAACCTGAGATGTTTTAGGGCTTTCCGGGAGTTATCTGCACCCCAAGTATGCAAGTGTGCACGCACTGAATATGCTCAGTACTTGATAAAACATGTGAATAAAAAAAAAAGAAAAAACCATGACAAGCCATGATAGCGGTACGGCTCTGTGGATGGCAGTGTCAGGTGGTTGGTCCACCACTTTGGTCCAGACCTTCACTGTTCATAGATTATGTCTCCTAACGACTTATGTTTCCCACAGTTCCCTAAATGACTTATAAAGTCGTCCACTACAGGCGTGTGTGATGTCTGCCTTCAAGCAAAGACGGATGTATGAGCGTCCAGTAGCTTGATGGTTCATGAACATACTGGTCAGTTGTTCTGGCTGCAGTGCTGAGCGGCCTGTTCCATGTACAGATCTGTGTCTCTGTGGTGGTTTCCTGTTGACACAAAACGGTGAAGCTAATGAAAGGTCCTCGCTCTTCAATGGTCTGCGTACGTTTAGGCAGTTGGTTTTTTTTTTTTTTTTTTTTTGTTTCTTTCTTTGTTTTAAACCAAAAGAGTAAAAACAGAGCTGTTTTTCCGTTTTTGTCAGAATAAAAAAAAAAGAAAAAAGAAAAATAAGAACATCAAAGAGAACAAATTGGAAGAACCGGTCCAACTCGGGTGTTTGCAAATTCCTTTTTTTAATTTTTCCTTTTTCAGATGACATGGAAGTAAAGGTAATATTTCAAAATAAATGTCAAGAGGACAGTGTGGCTTTTTTTCCTTTTTGGTATAAAACAAAAATATCATGTTTTTTTGGTTTTTGGTTTAATAAGAAAAAAAAGAACAAACTGAATGTACACTAATTTTCATTGTTAGACTCACATCTAGATTGAATAGTTTCTGCAGGCACACTCCCAGAAATTGTACATCACCAGTACCTCTGTTTTTTACATTTAAATCCTAGTGTTAACAATTTCTTTGGAAGCAAATTACTCATAAGTTTCAGCTTCAGCTGCTCCTGTGTTCACCTGTCAAGCTCAGTTTGAGTCTGACTGTATTGTGTAAGTGAAGTATGAGTCAGACCAAATTGTAATTATTGATATTGAGAGTCAGACACAAAATCGAAAATCCCAAATTGCTGCTGCCTGCAGATTTCCGGATGAAGGATTGTTCCTGAACCTAGTCAAAGAGAAATCTGGCTTTAAGATTCCTTTAATAAAACACAGCAGTGGCGTATTCAATGTGGTCTCATTCACACAGTAAACACACAGTGCTTAAAAGAGAACTCATGACCCTCAAAGTACACAGTTTTGAAGCTTCCATTAATCCTAACCCCACCAGGTCAGCTCAAAAATAAAACCCTTGCTGTCAAGACAATTTGAATAAAAGCATTGAATAATAATAAGTTATTTGAGGTCGGAGTGTTGTTGTTGCTTTGAAATCTTGCCACTAATTTGAGCTCCTATGGCAACACTGTGCTCTCCTCGCTTGAACGTCACATAAAATCAGTGTCAATATGTTTCTGTATATACTGTTAATCCAGGGCAGATACAACCCAAATGACTGCAGTATACTACTCTAGATACTGCTCAAACCGGTCATACATTGTTTCAGGTAATAATTACTTAGTCAGACTTTGGTGCATCATTTCATCTGTGTCATCTTCTTTTGAACAGTAACAGAACAAAGCCACACAGAGAGCAGAAGTCCTCCTGCTTGAAAACCCATTCTACTTGCAATGAACTGTCTGAGGCCAGTTTGTACAAATATATTGGTTGCAATTCATAGAAAGACTTCAGATCGATGTCTAAAGCCTCATTCAGGGAGGATTTATTTTTCTAGGGGAGGTGAGGTGATTTCAATATTACCTGCATTGGTCAGTGATATTAATCCTGTCCACAGTCTGTGATTTTTCACCCCAGCCATTCCAGTCGTATTTACAGCCTGTATTACCCATTGTTTCTCAGCGAACCCGCTGGTCCTGCTGTAATTTAAGTCCAGTCTGCAGTGAAACTGCAGTGTATCTCAGTTTTTACACAAACAGCTACATTTCCTGTTACTGAGCTGCTTCGGCTCAGAGCTCAGTATGATCAATAAAGAAGAAGAAGAAGTTTTTTACTCAACTGAAAGAGGATTTGTTGACATCAATCAATTCATACAGTGAAGGAAAAATTAAAGATAAGACTTTATGACACAAAGCTCCCACACACTCAGCAAATAGGACTTTGTTACAGGTGATTCTGTCTTTGCTGAACTGATTTTATGTGTAGTGAGCAACATCAATCAAACTTCAATCAAGCTTTATTTGTGTAGCACTTTTCATACAGGTTAGTGCAGTTCAAAGTGCTTCACAGATGACTGATAAGATAAAAGGAAATGGGCAAATCAAGTAAGAAAGCTGACAATGAGTTACAATAAAATAGATTTAAAAAGCTATAATAACATTAGCAAACAAAAAAAACAAGAAAATTAATAATAAAAGAACAGATAAAACTGAATAAAATACAATTTACAACATAATAATAAAATAATGTGATTAATGACTAAAAACCATATTTAATTAAAGCCAGGCTGAAGAGATATGTTTTGTTTTAATAGTTTGTATTAAACATGGATAGTACTTTCTTACTGTAAAATCAGACTCATCAACATGCAGAAACATATTTGAATAGTTTGCATCAGTTAAATAACAGCTAATTAATTACCATTAAATAATATTAAGGAATAAAAAGCGTGCCAGTGGTGAAGGTCACATGATTGTCCTGCAGCGTATCATTGTGTATTTCAGAAGCAGCTCCTGTAATTTGCCAGGATGACTCTTATTATGAGAGAGGAGGAGAAGCATTATATAACCTACCTCCCACTGTAATATTAATTCTGTCCAAAAGGACCTTTTTGCAACATATTCTGCACAACAACATAGCAGACTGAGCAACAGCCCACAGGAGGCCATAATTAGACAAATTTAAACCTGCAGTGCTGAACTTTGTCTCCCCCCTCAGGCAGGGACAGTGATTACTCAAGGACGCGTGATAGGTTCCAAGTCAATAATCCATTATTTAAATACTCGAATATCTCTAAATATTCCTTTCCTAACCACAGAAACAAAACAAACACAGTTGATATGTTGAAACAAGATAATGTGAACAAAATATCCAATTAGAGAGAGTTGAGCCGTTGAAACTGTCAGTGGAAACTACAATGGTGCATCATTTTAAATGTTGCTGGAGCAAGGAATTGTGGGACAGCATTTTGTTCTCTCCTTTCGTAAAGCAGGGTCCAGTGTTTCCTATGCTAAAGTAGATATGATAGGAAGCAATGAAGCTCCTTTCCTTATCATTAAGAGAACTGGACCAGCTCTTATCATGGCTGACACTGAGATACATCCGGGTCATTTCTCTCAGTTAGGAACCTTCATAAGCAAAAAAAAAAAGACGTTTCCACCGGCAGCTGCAGATTTAAAACTCCGGTATACTGTGAAATACAGAGAGATTCACCTGCTGCTGAAAGGCTCAGTCAGCTCTGTGTGAACTCGTTTGGATTTAATGTAAAGGACGTTTGTTTACTGTTTATGTGAAAGTCCCGCAGCGTTTATCACTCATTATTTACTCATTATTCGAGGACTAACTGGAGTCTCTTTTTTGATCATCATTCATTTTTCATCAACCTCAAACCAGAAGGCAGATGGCTCTTATTGTTGCCTCCACTCAGGCTGTATAATCCAGACTATAGATAATGTTTAGGGATGACGCGCTGGTCGACCAACATTAGTAACACTGGTAAACATTATTAGTACCTACTACACATCAGCATGTACAGCTGTACAGCCTCACAGAGCTGCTAGATGCTCTGTTGATATGTTCATCAACAAGTAAAATAAATAAATACCAGAGTGCAGATCTGCAACAACAGTTTGTTTATTGGTCTTTTTTTCCATTTTGCATTTAAAACAAATAAACCAAGAGACCCATAACTACAACCTCCTTGGCAGAGGTAATTATGAGCCATGTTGTCTCTTCTTTTTTTTTTCCTCCAGTCACCATTGCACCGTTACCATGGAAACACAGCTCGTCCTGACACAGCCCTTGGGGGTTGGGTGACTAAGTTTTTCGACTTAAAATTAGTCAGTACTTTGTCAGTGTCTAATGTCTCACTCACGTTATCCCAGTGTGAGCTGTCAGAGAGGGAGAAGGGAAGCGGGCGCTGCAGGAGGAGGCTCCCGGTGGACAGTGAAGGCAGAGAAAAGATGCAGATGAAAATGTTGCTCTGCCCAAAGCTGCAGTGAAGGAGAGTGTTGGGTTTTAATGAGTTGTTGTGTTTGCTTATAGCCCAATGAAAATCAAATGTTAACTTCACATGTGATGAACTGAAGAGAGCTGCAAAAGGTTATCGATTATGGATGCATGTGGGCAGCATATTTTTATTTTTCCAGTCTTCAAAAGCTGAGTTTTCACTCCACTCTCTCTCTGACGTTAGAGTCTCTCTGTCTCTCCTGTAGGTGGCTGTCTTTGCTGAAGCCTTCCCCTCGCTGCCCGGCTCGTCGTCAGGTGACTCCTGTGACCTCGACGCTGTTCCCACTCTGACCCAGCTCCTGAGGGGCAGAGCCAGCCAGGACCAGGGGTAGGTGAACCGTCTCCACTGAGCCCACTTCATGTGCGTTTACGTGACCAAATCCTTTTGGATTTACTGTACGTCGATCGATTTGCTGCAGGGTTTACCGCATGTGTTGACACATTTCTCCAGTTTGTAGCAGAAGAAATCAGAGCCTAGAGGAAAATCCCACATGATCTGCTTGTAATTAGGAAAATGACACGGAGGATTCTGAATTTTATAGCCTTTGATTTAATAAACCACCAAACTGATTTCTGTGTAGTGTAATGTGATGGAATAATCTATTTTATATGGAGCTTTATTCATATAAAAAGTTGTTTAGTGGTATATAATAACAATAATAATAATGATGATGTATTATCAATATACAAACTGGTCCTATGTAGAGGTGACCTGTGTATAAGGTTTAGTTCTTTCTTCACTGAGTCGTAGAGATGACAGTTCACATGACCACAACAAATGCATTAGTGTCAAGTATTGAATATTTCTGCATGTTCATCAGCACGGTCTGAGCTGTTCAACAGAGTATCAGGAGTTCATGGGAAGAAGTGCAAACAAAAGCCTCATTGGAGGTGTTTTTGTAGGTTCATGTAGAGCTCAGATTCTTATGATTGTAATAAATTGTGGCCACCATGTGGTTAAAGCGGTGAACTGCAAGTTGGAGGTAACTGCATCTCTGAAAACAGAAGGTGGATCATGGTTATGATTGACTGTTGCACAGCAGTGGGTCTGTATGTGTTGCTGAAATACCGACATTTTTGCATTGGAACAACTAATTATTCAGAATCACCAGTTTCATCAAGAAAGTAAATAAAATTTTGCAAAGAGAATTATAATACAGAAATATAAATATAAGTAAAAATATGCATTGAAAAAAAGTATTGTGAACTGCCCTCAATTAAAGAGTAAGGGAGCATTTAAGTTTCTGTTATAAAGCTTTAAAACATTTGTAAATGAAATCCGTCCGTCTTTGACCTATGTGAGAAAAAAACCTCTGAAGCCTGTGTAGATACAATGAAGAAAATATTATGGTATGTTTAACACACATTCTACTGTATATGGATATTTTTTAGAAAAGCAGTGATTTAAAACAAACTAATATCCGTCATCTGTCTGTGCATCAAATCACTGTTTCCCTGTGTGTGTTCGTGTTTGACCCTGAAGGCTGTTGGACAGTTTCCATGACTTGAACAAAATGATTGGCCAGAGATACAAGAGAGCCAATGGCGTGTCTCGTGACCTGCTGCTGAAGACTTTACACCTGGAGCAGCCGCACACTGTGAGTAAAGACCGCTTTCGTTCTCTGATAAACATGGGAATGGCATTTCTGTCGACAACAAAGTACTTGACTGACATCATGCTGACGTGTTTCAGCGTTCACCGTTCACAAAACACCAACAATATAATTTTACAGTAAAAGCTTCCTCTTTTATAAGACACACATTTTCTGTAATTTCACGCAGAGGAATTAGCACATAGGGCTTAGTGTTCAGTTTCAGTTTGTGAAGCTTCAAGGTTGTTAAATTGAATTTGCAGACGCTGCCTTAACAGCATGTAAAATGAACTGATAGTGCTGTTTGACTGATGGCCTTGAAAAGTGCAGCCTGATTCAAATTACATGGCTGCTGTTTTATGCAAAACACTGCTCACACTTCACAGCTGCAGATAAAAGAACGGACTGAGCCGGCTGGTCTCACAGCTGAACCACACCATGTCAGAAAACAACAGAGCATCTGCACAACATGCAAATGTGTGGTTTCCTCCTTCAGAGTCTTTCCTGCAGGGCAGCAGGGTTAAAGAAGCTGTGTTCATTTTTTATTGTTTTATTGTTTTCATTGTGTTTTCTTAAGATGCTTATTGATTCTGAGTTATCCAGAAAGTATTTGTTACCCATTCTGCTAACTGATGAATAGGTGACAAATACTTAGGTCCTGATTTGTTTCTTATTTGCTAACTACTAGAGTTTTTTTCTATTTTAATGTAATGTGTTAAACATAGAATATTATACAAATGAGCTACAGTAGAAGGTGTTATATTAAATGATACCAACATTGTAAATAAATAATGACAAATTACCAAATAACTAATGTTATGATGTGTGTGTGTGTGTGTGTGTGTGTGTGTGTGTGTGTGTGTGTGTGTGTGTGTGTGTGTGTGTGTGTGTGTATATGTACTACTACTTTAGTTTTTACATTTTTATGGTGTAAAGAACTCAAAAGTAGTTGCAAGGTAATCGATTACATTAGCAGTCGATAGGGGTGTAACTAATTTTATTTATTTTCATTAACATTTAATCAGTCTATTATTTTTTTTTGATTAATCAGTTACATTATCTACTATTGTGAAAATGTCCTTTCTAAGGCGGCTTATTTAAATAGATGATTTTGTTCGACCAACAGTCCAAAACACAAAAAATACATGGAAACAGATGGAAATAGGGAATACTTTTATTTTCTGCTTGATGAATCAGTTGATTATCATAATTGTTGTAGATGAGTTTTCTGTCTATTGACGAATTGATTAATCAGTGTTTGCCTTTTAAACCACTGCGTTGTGCTGCTGGCTGTAGAAAGTGTTTAGTAGTCTAATATCACAACTCTCACATCTCATTGTTGTTCTCTTTGCAGGAAAGCAAACCTGCTTCCTGGACAGCCAACCGGCGTCTCTCCCCTGGCCTGCCCTCGGCCAATCAGCACGCTCAGATCGCTGCCGCCAAGCGACGGCTGTCATATGACTACAACAGAAACATCATGGAGTAACTCTGCAGGGTCAGTTGTAGCTGGACTGTGATTCCTCAGCATTCACTTGCAGGTTTTAACCTGAGCAGGGCCGGACATATCAACAACAGGTTTCTCAAGACTCTGGACTCACGACATGTGTTACTATCTCCTAGTCAAATACTGATTGACCTTTTGACCCTTTGCACTCTCCCTGGTTATTCAAGCCGAAGCCGCAGAGAAGACATAACCCATGAACACGGCGCGACACACCAGACGTCGTCTCCTCCAGCTCCTGTTGATGTATACTGGTGGAGTAATTTCATTACACATGTGCCACCTTGTTCACACCACCAACAACGTTCCATTTAGATTTTCCTTCTCCACCCTGATACCAGCAGGCTGTCGAAGACTGTCTGGAGCGTGATGACCTGTGGTTACAAGGTACTCACCACTACAGTATGTTGGAGGAGAAGAGTCCACCCTGATATTTTCCTTCCTGTTGCATTATTATCAGAGAAGATTTAAGTTTTACTTTAATAGAAACACACTTCTGGTCAAAGGTTTTAAGAACATGGAATACCCCCAATTTTTTCAGTTTTTATTGAAATTTCAGCAGCTCAGGTCCAGTGAATAACCTGCAGTGGTACAGAGGTGAGTGGTAAACTGCCCAAGCTAAAAAAAGAAAAAAAGAAAATAATGAACCAGACAGTGACTTCACCTGATGAAGACCAGCACCGTCTCCAGACTTAAACCGCATGGAGCTGGTGTGGGATGAACTGGACAGAAAGCAAAGCAACCTGCAAGTGCAACACAAGATGTCACAAGTTTGTTCAGCTGCTGGATGAGTCAGAACTTTTGATTTCACTTAGGAGAGTCCATAATTAATTTTTTAAAATCTATATTATTTATTTGTTATGTTTTAATTTCATTGAATAATGTAAATTTAAATAACAGCTGAAAAATGGAGTTGGCCTAAAACTTTTGACCAGAAGTGTTTGCCTCTGAGGCAGAGCTGCTGGTTTGTCTCATTGGTTGAATTAAATCTCAGTGGGTTGAGCCATATAAAAACATTGATGTGCAAGAAATGATAAAAAATAAATTTCTCACATGATTTCTTTGTTCAATTATGACCATGTAATTCATAGCTTAGCTTCCTAGCTTATCTGCATTGTACATGTGAAATCAGCTAGGCTCCTGTAACCTGCAAACTTTGGTCATTTTTTCTGGATATATTTTTTCCCCACTTCTCCTTCTCCTTTGCAAAAAAGATAGTAAGAAAAAAGAAAGATAGTTTTCTTATGCACAATATTGCATCTTTGGCTTCACCAGAGAGTTGTTTAACTCAACCAATGAGATTTGCTCTTCTAGAGCGGCTGTGTGAGGTTTGTGGGATGGATGTCGTGTGGAAATAGAGGAGAGCAGAAAGAGCAAAGGATTTCTGTCATTTATTAAAAGTCACTCAAACTGTCAGACTGTTTAAGGTGACACTGATAGTGAAATTTGTGCACTGAAATAATAGTTATTCAGCACTGAGCTGCAGTTCACAATACAGTTTGGGCGTAACAAAAAGAAATCATTTATACTTGCCACATAAGCATTGAATGAATCATTGTGAGGGAGGTATTCACGTTCGCTTTTCAAGCAGTTCTGTATTAATCAGTGCTATTATGATGGCAGATCATATGATGCTTCATATGATGTGAGCATGATATGAAGCTCCAGTCTACCTCCCAGAAATTGTGTTTTTGCTTTGTTCGAGAGGGAGAGACAATGACATAAAGTCCCCCTCGCCTCCCCTTTCAGTTTGCCTCCAGAAACAGTGAAAGACGCTGGGTGGCTGCCCACATACTGTATGTCTACAGATCTGAAAGTCAGATTCATGCTAATGTTAAAACTCATTTTCCCTTTATAGTTTATGAATGATGGAAGTAACTGAAAAGTATATCGTCACACTGGAGGGTGATGTGAAGCATTATTTTTCCACATATGGCAGATAAAGTTACCAGTGTGATGACGTTTAAATTTTACGTTTACATTTTGCAAGGTGATGCATGTGCTTTCATTGTGTAATAGCTACAGAAAAAAAAGCTAATGATAGGAATGAACCTTAAAAATAGTTTTGGTTCCTCTGAGAAATGAGCTCGTCTTCCAGTTAGTGCCAACAAGAACACCAGTGAAAGTGCCAATGTTTACAAGGTTACAGAATCATCACAGACACATTCAGGAGAAAACTTCAGTGCATCCACTGAGGTGGACTCAAACAGAAATTCTGGCATGTGATGGTTTGTTTTGTTTTTGTCTCTCTGTCTGGCTTCCTGTCTGCCTCTGTTTCACTACACTCATGTGAACGCCACATTGTTTTGCAGTTGAGTCCACTTCACAGGCAAAACTTGAATTTAGCTACCAATTAAAACAATATTTTTGAGAACATTGTTCACCAGTCAGTGATGCACTGTACACTTTTTTTTTTAATTTAGACATACTATCACATATAATCACCTCACAACGTTTGTTTGGCTTTACGTTGTATATTTCACTCGGCAACTCAATCATTTGTGATGAAATTCAGAAAAATCATTTGTGTGCGCTGCCATTTGTACAAACTACAAATCCCTGAAAAAGAAAAAGATGAATATTTTCTGATCTGTTCAAATGAGGAAGAAGGAGATGTCGCCTTGTTAAGTGATGTAATAAAATGATACTGCGTGATGACTGCTTCCTCAGTGTTCAATATAGAGCTAGATGTCCATCATTAGTCAAGCACCACTAAGATCAATGGTGAACTGACCTTCTCGTCCAACCCGAAGGCGATGGCAGCTGGTCCGTTGATGACATGCAAAGCGTTGTGCAGGCATCCTTCGTGGCCTGGCACTGGGAGTTATTGAAGCAGGCACCGTAATTACAGCATTGTTGACAGTTTTTGAAGCAGGCTTCACCAGTCTCCTTCAGCACCATGGAAGACATCTCCGCTGGGTTGAAGAACTTGGTCTCACCCTTGCACTCAACCTGAAACTTGGGGCGACTGTTGTCACTGACGACAGCGAATGGCCAGAGCTTCATATCTGACTACACAACTGTGTCGTCAGTTGTGTAGTCAGTCTTTTGGCATCAAAGACTGTGTTGGTTCATGGCGACCTGATTATTGGCTGCATCTCCAGTCAGCTTGATTTAGATTTCAATGTGTTGCATAAAATGGCGAACAGTTTTTAAACTGCAGCTGGATTAAGATTGGCATCAAATACACATAGTGATACACAGTCATGTTGATTTTTGGATAATATGTAAATCCTCTCCAGGAGCGTAATGACTTTGTATGAGGGTAGTTTGTGTTTCATTGCAGTCAGACTCGTGAACAACTGAGTTGTGGGCAGTGTGAAATCAGTCATAGTGAAATGATATACAACATCAAAAAATATGTGACGTACCAAACTGAATGAATTTTGGAAGAGGAGCGGTGAAAAGTTTAGAATAGCTGCTGAGCTGGTGGAAGCCTCCTGGTCACAAGCCTGAACCCCCCACACCCCACTACCAAAGGACTATCAATACACAGAAGCAAACAAACAGATCAAATACTGCACACTTGGGCATCTTTCACTTCAACTTGTTTATCAAAACAACGTGTTATGTAACATGTGGAAACGTGTGTTTAGGTGTAATAATGCATGTATGTTCAGTGAGAGGGCTCTGTTCAGCTGACGTGAGTGATACTGACACCAGTACCTTTTACATATCTTTACATATCACTGGATGAAGCTGATGACATACACAGTGCCCAGGCCTGCGATTTATTGAAATAAATACATAATATTCATTGCAGGTTAGGTGGCTTGTTGCAGCGTTGCTCGGGAAACTCCATCTCATCAGAGGTTAAAGACATCAACCAGTTCGCATTTTAATAAAAAGCCAATATACACATGGCTATCCTGTGTGAAGTGCTATCAACATCTCTCCCTGCTGAGATGCATGAGGCAGCTCTGTGGTCCAGAGAGAGAGAGAGAGACTGAAGCACTTTATATGCTGAGTCAGAGCAGCTGCCTGCTGCACGGTGATAACAGAGCTTTGTACTGCGAGCTAGAAAACAGGCCTACGGGCAGCAGAGCGCCCTGACCTCACCGCTGACATCGCATGAGTCAGTCGGCCTTTTACATAAACACCACCAACAAGACAGTGATTACTTCCAGGAGAAATTAACAGAGTGTGGCGCCGGTGTTGCATTGTACCTATAGCAACCGGTGTCTGTGAAAACAAGAGCTGGGATACAGACCATTCAGGAATTCAGACATGAGCAACATATGAACTGGAAGTGAAGTGAAGTTTCATTCAGCATGACTCAAGGTGTTGGTTAAACAATCTGGGAAGAATGCTTCTTCACTTTCCTGTCAAGAGTTAGATGAGAACATCACTGTCACTCTAATGATTACCAATTAGGGTCAGGTCTTGAGGGTTAGGGTCAGAGGTTAAAGTCTCAGCTGTTCTCCCATCCAAGAAACAGTCCGACACAAAATCCTGATGCAAAACCACAGCATGTTATTTTTACACCCAGTTTTTGCACAGGTTAAGGCTTTCAGTGATCTTTGTGTCGAAAACCCCACAAAATAAACAGAAATCCAACTTCTAACAGCTGATTTGAAAGCCTGGCCCATACAAAAATATTTGTACTGGAACACCCCATAACTAAATAAAATACTTTTCAGTGGCATAAGCATTCAGGCCATCATGGACCCAGACCAGGCTTCTTTAAGGGCAGATTGAAGCTCAGTGACAGAAGAAAGTGTGGTGAACATATACACACACTATTGAACAATTACATGAATAACTGAAGTGATATGGGGCCGGAAAACATGCAGTAGAAAACCTACAGGGAGCAATCGCCAGAGAAGCAGTATCACTGAAACACAGTTTTTTCACATACCTACACTTCACTTCAACAACTCCTCACACACACAAATAAGATAACATCAACTTTACTGGTCCCATGCAAAGAAAATGTCACAGCAAAAGAAGTACGAGGACAGATGCATAGTATGAATAAAGTACCTTTAAAAAACTAGAATACACTACATGTCAAAGGAGTTTGTTTTATCTCACCGTTCTGACAGCAACATATAGAGCTACTTCCTGCAGTACCGTACAGCCTTGTCCTAATGCATCAGAGTGTAGTAACAGTTTGTCTTGACACTTCCTTTGCATAGATAGAAGGATTGCAAGTCATGAACAAGAGTTGTTTGCATTGACTTTTAAGGTTTCATTTACTTCCACTGCTGAAGCTGAAAGTTAATCACTTTCTTCAACCTGTTTTATATGAACTTTACATAATATTTCAGTTTTTTGTGACCAAAACTTTTTGTTTGTTTGTTTTGGCCAGTTTACAGTTATTCACTGGACTTGAACTGCTGATATTTAGCACTACACCTACTATACTATACAAAATGAGACATGAAAGCAAATTAAAATCTGCAACTCTGTTAGACTGAACCTGACAGGTGAAGGTGAATTAAAAAAATATAATGTTTTACTGATCAATGGAAACATAACAGAATGGTAAAAAAGATAAACAAAGATTAATTTAACTGACTAACTTAATTTTGCTAATGGGCCTCACAGCAAGGTCAGAGTGTCTCCTTCCTGGACAAACAAAAAACCTCATAATTTGAGGAAAACAGTTAAACATCTTATTTATTGAAGAATTATGTTTCATGTATGCATTCAAAACATCCTCCAACCTTTCCAAAACGTAAAAAAAAATACATGAGGTCTTGAGGAAAAGGGTCTTGAGATAACTTCATAAGCGCACCTTGAGACCTTTCCAGGATCCAGGACCAGGATGCACAACAGGACTCAGCTGAACACACCCTCCTGCTTCTACTGTGGGAGGAGGATGCGGTGACAAGGAGGGGTTCAAGTTCAATTAGGACAGCCCCTAAAAAAGTTCCCACACAGACAAGAAAAGAAAGTAGTCACAGAGGCAAGAGAGTGAATCTCCGGTCAGCAGCTTCACCGATGTTTATCCACGAGTAAAACAAGACATGCATTCTGTAGGCAAGTCGTGGCTGCTGCTTACAGGCTTCATACTGTTTTATATTATCTACCTGCTGTTCGGAGCGCTGGTTTTCTCCAGTATCGAGCGGCCGGTGGAGGACAAGCTGCGACATGACATGGAAGCCCTGAAGCAGGAGTTTCTGGGCCAGAGCTGCGTCAACGCCGCGTCCCTCGAAAAGTTTCTGGTCAAGGTTTTGACGGCGAACAAGTACGGCGTCTCCGTCCTCAGAAACTCCTCCGCCACTTCCAACTGGGACCTGGCATCCTCCATGTTCTTCGCCAACACTCTGGTCACCACTGTCGGTGAGTTCAAACCAAAGTACAAAGAAAGTCTTTAGAGAGAAAAGTCGTTTTTACGCATGACGTAAAACACCAAACTTACCCACATGATACCTAAGAAGTAACTTCAAGTCTCGTCACAGTAAAATGTCACAGTATTATCCTCTCACAGGGATTTAACGCCACAAACTATGAACAAAACTGAACAAACAAAAACACCTCCAGTCTGATGCAGGGACTTTATTGTTTGTCTTTGATTGACGATAAAAACACATCATGAGTCAAATATTGGTGATAATTTTATGGTGTTATTTTGCCACGTGTCATGGATGTTACAGACAAGTTGCAGCTGTGCAACTTTCAACTTAAGACAGGTCAGAAACAAACCGATACAGCCAGGGGGGAAAGTACGTTTCATCAATGCAAAGTGATTCCGGGGAAAGGTCATTTCCGGTTCATTTTCTTGAGACTTTATGAATATGAAAGGATGAGAGGTATATGTATATATATGAATTGATTCTCTTTGTCAGAGTAAATATCCAGGAGGTTCAGGGACTCTTATTGTGAAATTATGAGACAAGGTTTGTTGATGAGAGTAGAGAAAAGGGGACGAATTACAGATTTATGAATTTACTGTGAATTACCAGAATATTGCAGGGTCTGTGTCAGTTATGTTTTATGCAGATTGATCTGTGTAGACTGTAGGAACCTGACCTGGATGTTAGAGGAAGGAAGGGGTGACAGCGGAGTTCACAGAGAACATCACAGGTCTACATGATGCTCAGTAGTGATGTTGGGGTGTCCCTGAACTGTTCACTCACCTGCACATCTGCACCCTTAAAGCACATTTTACCCACAGCATTTTCGCAAGTGGGTGAAGGTGCTGTTAGTTTGTCATTAGACCTGAGAAGAAATGACACACTGCACAAGGTCGCACCGAAGCATCACTCAATCAGGGACAAGTATTACAGGCATGGTGCAGTAACCTGTCATCATTCATATTATGTAGACCACCATGAAGGTCATTGGGAGGGAAGAACACCATCCTCTTCAGTTGAAGTCCTGATGGTGCTTCTACGTCATCCACTCTGAATATGAGCTCTTACCTTCTGACCGACGGTTTAAGCTTTAGACTGAAACACTAATTGTTCCATCTTCCATTTAAGATTTTAAGTCACAGCAGTTAAATGCTGCATTGGTGAGTTTACGTGTGCAATACTCATTGGTTATACTGTTGAATGTACAATATTCTGGTGCAATGTGTAATATTTACACAGCATTATTAGTTTTAATTGAGCTTATTTAAGGTTTACTCATCATGAGGAGCACCACTCAGCCTGTAAAAACAGTTGTACAGTATCTTCTTCTTTTTCTTCTTCTACTGGAGCTTTCCTCAATCTGAAAAAATCGTCACCGTTTGAACATTAATTTAAAAATCTGTTTATCTCAAGTCCCTGAGCTTTAATTAAAGTGCAATACTAAATGGCTGGAATACCACTTTAAGTTTCAGTGCAGTTGATTTCATCAGTAAGGTGCATAGTAGCACTGATCTCAGGCTTTTAAAAACAAATCTAGCATGTGACCTATTATTGATATTAGATGAGATTTCAACCAGAGTGGTTCAATATCTTTTTTTGTGATCAATTATTTATTGTATAAATAAGGAGGTAACAAAACCAAATACAACACAAAATTAGACCGAACAGGAGGGATGAAACGTATGCAACGAATATTGCGTCAAGTGTGCTAACATATCGGGAGCCCTCCCAGCTCCATCCACAAGCAGGCAATGAGAAGAAATTACAGAAAAAAGGAAAATTGCTAAATAATAATAATAATAGTGATAATAAGAACATCAAGAAAAATCAATAACAAAACATAAACACACACAAAAAAAGGTTTGATATCTTGACAACTTGGGAAGCACGGCCTGGCCAGAGGCAATCACTGTGTCTGCAGTTGTTGCACCAAAGGCCTGAGGGTCAGTGGCACGGTCATAAGATGAAGAGTTGTTTTTTTTGGAGGGGGGGGGGTTCAACAAAGAAATGTGTGTTTCTGTCTGTTTTGTGGTAAATGTTATGACTTAATTGACCAACGGACTTCTCTTACATAGTATAAGTTTATTTATCCAAATACTTATCCATACCTAATCAGCGACATAACCCCTTGTATGTTTTAAACGTCCTGAGAAAGTTGCTGTGCATATACACCGTCCTACAACAACATCCTGCTTCACATTTAATCACACACATTAAATTGTAGGAGCCGCCCAGTGAAATAACAGTACAGCCTCAGAGCAGTCGGTGGTTCAGTGCTAATTCACATTCTCCTTACAAAAATTACCAGCTGGTCGAGTTATTCAGTTGATGTTATGACAAAAAAAATGCATCTGTGGCTGCAATCATCATCTTCAAACGTAGCCAGTCACAGTAACTTGCTCCCTGCGTCCTGAATTTGTTGTATTTCCTGTTGAAACAGGATGTTGAGGCAGACAGAGTGATGCAGGGGGCACGTACCGGTGCAGCATGCTTGAAACATAAACCGCAGCGGCTCCTCCTTTTTAATTTCTCATTTCATCTCACAACTTTGATGAAAGCTAAAGTGATTTCAGCCACAGAATCAACCTCAGTTTCAAGAAAAAAACAATTAGAACGTAGCTTTGTCTAGAAAAACAAGCAACACAGGAAGTCACTAAACTTCTGACAAACAGAAAAACTGAAAAACATTTATTGAAGTTTTCTTTTTTCTTTTGGTTGTGTTTGAAATTCATGCTTTATTTGTAGTTTTTACTTTTAAGGCAAAAATTTGAATGAATAAAGTGTCTCTTGTTTTGGATGCTAATTTGTCTGGTAGAGTGGAAAGAAAAATCAAGTGTAAGAATGATGATTTGCCTTTTGTCTTAACTTATCACTTTAATTATTGTCCATGTCCATGCCTCCACTACTAGAAAAATCAAAGCATGGAGCAAATTAGTTTCTTAAGACGCAGTAATCATATCTATTAAAAAAGTTCAGGCAAATATTTAAATTTTTCCCCCCAATCTTCTTTCATGTACTTGTAAGTTCCCTCTTAACATGACTTGCAATTTGCTTAAGTTTTTGACTTGAGTTTGTGACTGGACTTGGACAGTATCACAGCGAACAGGGTTCAGCATCATCACAGTAACAACACACAGTGAAGCTCCCGGGGTGTTTAAGCTGCAAGCTGCTGTGCAATCTGAGCAAACTGCTCTGAAAACGGTCACATTCACAGGCTGCCAGCCAGACACTCACATGGCCACTGAAGAAATGCAAATTCATGCGTGAAGCAGAACAGAAGTGACCTTTGTGTTCAGGAGATGTTTGTTTGCTCTATGTGAATTTCTTTTACAATACTGCAAGTGTTTTCTTACAGGACACTTCCTTAAATGTTTTAATATGTTTAGCTGATGTTTCAGGTCAAGGAGAGTTTCGACCCGTCAATGGTGTTTTGACCTGAAGGTTCTCAGTCCAGGTCAGCCAGAGAAAGAACAAGTGTCTGGTATTTACGCAGGTTGTAAATAAACCACCAGTTTGTTATCTAAACCTTTTATCTGCTGGTGAAACCAGAAATGCAAAATCAGATTATGGAAGTTTACAGTGGACAGATTAGAAGTCATTTTTTAACATTTTCATTTGTTCAATAAAACTGTTTTTTTTTTTTTTTTTTTTTTTTTTTTTCTTCAACCTGATCGCTCATGTTCCCTCCCTGTTTACCTGTGTTGATCTCAGCAGTGACATCTGGGGACTAAAATACTACTATGACCAGGAGGAATGGTGTCCAGAACTTTGAGAATAATGGATGGAAGGAAACACACAACTTTTGTGCTTTGTAATGTTTGTCAGTGTGACTGTTAACACTTTGGACCTGGGGCAGCTGATGAGAGGTGGGAGGGACGTTTCCAGACTGATGGTGTGGCTATGACATTCAGAATGACAATGAATCTGAAATGTATGGTAAAAATAAAATGGTTTATTGTCTCGTCAGTGCACACTGAAACTAAATGGCTGCTGATGTGGTACAGCAGCTTGTGACTCTGACTGGATTTAATGAAGAATAATAATGGGTAATTGATGTTGTCACTTTGGATTAGTTGAAGGCAGAGTCACTGGATGTCGAACGTCTCCTGTTGCATTCAGGTTCCCTCCACCCTTAGTTACTGTCTAACATGAATGGATTACTTAGGGGTCAGAGGGCTCCTAGGCCCAAACCTCTGTTTGAAGTTAATTTCTTGTTGCAAAGTCAATCCTGTGACTGCAAAGAGACACAAAACGACCACAAAAGAAGACACATGCCCCGGGGGCCCATTGTCTCATACTCCATCAATGCTTGCTAAGGTTTGAAAACTGTATAAATATTTTCATTGTGCATTAAAGTTGCCCTGTGGTGTTTTTTTATTTCACAGGAACATTGTTAGCTTGACATTCAGTTCAAAGATTGCGTGTCTAACGGAGTCACTGTGGCAGTTTTATGTGTTTTGAGAGGATTGTGCTTGTTTGTATGTGCTGTATTGTTTTCATTTATATTTTTTATGATGCGTTGTTTCTGTAAATCACTTCTCCATAATGTGATGGAGGAGGCTGAGCTGAGATCTGGCCCAGTCAAAAGGCTCATTTCAGGTGCATCAGTTGCAGTAGTTTCACTGCTGCCTGGTGGACGATTCCTCCCTGTAGGCAGCTTTGACAGACACTCAGTGAAGAATTTGTGCTGTGAGCCTGGGTTTTATTTTCTTCCTCCCAGCATTAGATTCCTGTTGTTGCCCACAGCTGCTGTATTTTTTGTTAACTGAAAAGCTGGCTCCAGCCCAACTTCAGGAGCCAATTAGTTGCAGCTGTTATCTTGTCTGACAGGTACAGTAGCTTTACTTGGAGCACTGCTGACTCTGTCACATTAGTCTATGTACTCATGATCAAGCTGAGTGTTTTTTTTTTTTTTTTCTTCTTTTTTTTGTGATTAAACTATGAATTGTTTAAACTTTTTGTGGAAATGTTTCACCTAAAGTCTCACTGAGGCAAATAACAAAGAAAATGAACTCTAGTACAATTGTACAAAAATACAAATGACATACTTAAAGGAGCTATTTGTAAGTTTTGCTATTGCTACATACCCAGCATTAGCATTAACAGCTATTTACTTACCAGTCTTAGCAAGAGCTTCAACCATTGTTGCATTTACAAGACAAGAGGTTATAATGGGCTACGTCCTCTGAGCAGAACTACTTTGTCAGTGCAGAGTGAACGCTTCAGTGACTCTGTAATGGAAAATGATGAGATGGTCCGACCGGGCCGTGGCTACCTGGTTAGCATGCTAACTTCAGTAAAAAAGAAAAAAGAAAAGAAGTGATAGAAATAGAAGCAAAACAAGAGGGTTGCTCTCCCCCAGTGGAGACGGCTCTTGGTGAGTAAAGGAATGACGTTTGATGCTGAACTCACATAATTTCTTCTAGACTGGTAATTAAACAGCTGTTAATACTAATGTTAGCTATGTAGCAATAGCACAACTTACAAATAGCTCCTTTAAAACATAACAAAAAACGGTGTTTAGCAAGATTTGTAGCTCAGTTCTTTTAGTTTAAAATGCAAATGGCAGTTGGAATAAAGGATTTCCTAAAAAAAATGTTTTGGTTGCTTGAAGCAGTTCAGAGTTTTAATAATTATAAATGTACACAGAAAGGGAGGAAATCGAAGACAATTTTAACATTCACACAATTGTCTTTTCTATTGTGTCTCCCCTTTTCCTTTGCTGTGTCCCTGCTCCTCCTCCAGGTTATGGCCACACCACTCCTCTGTCTGACACTGGGAAGGCTTTCTCCATCGTCTACGCCCTGATAGGAGTCCCCTTCACCATGCTGGTGCTCACCGCCTGCGTCCAGAGGCTCATGTACCCTCTGGTCCTTGCTCCAGTCGGCCTCCTGCAGCGTACAGGCATGGAGCCTCGGCCGGCCACCGTTGTCCACTTCCTGTTGCTGCTGACGCTGGTGGTGCTGTGCTTCTTTGTGGCTCCGGCGGCGGTGTTCAGCGCTGTGGAGGTGTCCTGGTCCTTCTTGGACGGGATCTACTTCTCTTTCATCTCACTGTGCACTATTGGACTAGGGGATTTTGTTCCAGGGACACAGCCTGGGCAGAAGTACAGGCAGCTGTACCAGGTCTCTGTCATGGGTGAGTGCAGTTGTTTTTATGTCCCTTGTATATCAGAAATTAATTTGTTCAGTCACCCAACCTCGTGTAGCCAGATTTAACCTGTACAGTAACATCAGACTAAAGCCCAGAACATCAACATGTTTAAAGTCGTATTTGTCCTTTTCACACTGAATTTCACTGGAACTGGCAGGATTAAGAGATGAATTGGATAATATCTTCTGTGTCCTTTTATGCACTTTAAAGTTCCCATATTGTTCGTATTCAGCCCGTATTTTTAAAGAGGACCTATTACGGCCATTTTTAGTGTTCATCATTTCATTCTTGGTGTCGACTAAAATAGATTTACATGCTTTAATGTTCTGAAAAGACATTATTTTTCTTCTTCTGTACATTGTATACTGCACCCTATTCACCCTCTGTCTGACACACTCTGTTAGAGCTCAGGGCTCTTTTAAGGCCCCCCTCACCCATCTGAAGCCAATCAGGGCCCAGTGTGATCTGATTGGTCAGCTTATCAGCAAAGACACGTTCCGCATGTCTTGTGTAAACAAACGGTTGTGGTGGCTTCGGTTCTACCTTATCGGTTTGAGCCAGAGTCTGATCCTGAACCAGTACATCAGACCCGATCCAACTTCACATGCTGGACTGGCGCAGGAAAACAAGTGTACCCGCTGTCCCGAAGCCGGACGGCAGAAAGAGGCAGAAATATTGAGAGTGCTGTGAAGGACAGTCTGCAAAGACTTTGGATGACAATATTCATAACTTGGAATACTTTTATGAGAAACCTTGTTGATTTTTTTATGTATGGGCACTTCTGGACTAAAGGATTTGGTTTTGCTGCTTCTTACTTACGTGATCAGGTCGCGGTAACATGGTTAAACATCACAGATCCACAATAACTATGCAGACTGTAGGCTGTGAGGCTGAGTCCCCCGTTCAGCCACATCAAGTGTGAACTACAGAAATAACCATTGTGAAAATGAAGCGTCTAACTGTGCGTGGTTTCTGAAGCAGTCCTCCTTGAAGTGCGGCCTCACGCTATAATGTTGGAGCAGTTGAAGGAACTGTGTTTAAAAAAAAAAAAGAAAAGAGGCAGATTTCTGCATGCAATTGAGAACACTGTCTTTTCGGCATGGCTACAAAACGAAACAAAACTCTTCATTATAAGTAGTTATGTGCTGTGCCTTGTGTGGGGGCGTGCCAAGCTTGCACGCTAGGTCCAACTTTCTGGTGGGCGGCACCAAGAGACATTCATACAAAGGAGAAAATTGGGTTTTTACCCTGATGGAGTTATTCCCTTTGGTTTAAACTTTGAGCGTTGTGACTCTGGAGACCATTTGCATGCACCATAATCTATATAACACGCAATAAGTAAGGGAAAACTCAGAAAAGCATAATAAGTGCCCTTTAAAATAACCGTCAGGACTTCCATAACTTTGTGATGACAAAATAGTCACTGCTCTCAGCCATGCCCCAAGCCCCGCCCACCAGGGCCCACCTTCCAACCTTGCAGGATTTGGTTTCTCTGAGTGTTTACCTGAACTGCGATATTTTTATTGGATCACTCAGAAAACTGTCCGCCAACAGTCAGCTCACCAACCTGTTGTTGCTAAAGCACCAGAGAGAAGCCTGAGAGAGGAGATGTAAAACTACATTGAAGTTGTTTTTGGTGCTTAAAACTTTCAAATAAAACACCAGAAAACTTATTACATGGGACCTTTACATATATTTCCAAAAACTGCAGCCATTTTTTTCCTAACACACATGTTGTCTAATTTTTAAGGCAAAACACTGATTTTCTGCTTCACTTTTGTTTCTTTTATGTCTTTCTCTTGTCACATTTGCTTCTGATTGAAGTCTGAATGTGTCTGCAGTCAAAGCACCAGGCTCACTCACTTCTTCGTTTAAGGCTTGGTCATTGAAGGTATATGTTTAACAAGAAGGTGTTGCCATCATTGTCCATGACACAGTGATGTTGGTATCATTAACTCTTTGCTGAGCTAGCTTTAAATGCAGTGTTAGTTCATGTAGTTCGATTAGTGCAGAGTCTCACTCACACTTGAAATTTATCATAAACATGTTGAAAAATACAAGCACCAGGTTTAACATTACTCACTTTCACTGCCTCCCGAGTTATGATTCACTTAGTATGCACTTAGCACTATACAGAGCAAACACATCTGGGTTAGGTCAGTAAACTTAGCTGTCAGTCTTGCTGTGTTGCTGGGTTAGGGTTTCATCCCAACATGTTTACTTTAAAAATGCCACATGGACTTTTTGACCTGCAGGTGTGCTGTGGAGGACTTTGTTATGAGTCCCTGCTTTTTTTTTTGCCTTGTGCACATGGACAGGAACCTTGATAAACAGTTCTGCCAATGGTGCCACATTATTCCACCGTTCTGCAGGTGGCGGTATCATACCGAGGCACTAAGAAAGTAAACACAAGCGTAAACAATCCATGATTTAAAATCAGCTTTGGCAAATATTTTGTGGGCAAGGAAGTGAATTCTCAAGGATACTCTCAGTGCATTTAAGTGAGTAACATGTAAATAGAATGTAAATAGTTCAATGGGCCGCTTCAGAACAACTGAACCTAAATGAAATACTGGAGCACACGATTCACTTTAGCACTTTAATGATCAGGTGCAAACATTTGGACACGTACTGCGTCTTCTTCAGAGTCAAACAAAGATTTCAAAAAAAAATTGAGTAACCTCCTCCAGGTAGAGAACAGTCTCTCATTGGTTAAAAGGAGTGACATGACAGCACTCATTGAAGAAGGAAGGTCCTACAGTGTGACACGAGACATCTCAATATTCATAACCAGCATCAACAGTGATATGATAAAATCATCATAAAAGAAACAATGCTGTGTGATGATTATTGGGACATAGATTAAAGATATCGGCTCAGTTCTTCATTGAGTCCATGTGGTTCAGCTGTGTTTAGTGTTTACATCCAGAAAGCTTCTTACCACAATAGTTTATTGACCATCTCCTCCTTTCTGAGAAGGAGAAATTCTGTCTATGAAACCAGAATTTGATGCAGGAGATCCATGCATAGCTTCTGCTTAGTGTCTGGTTATTGCATAGTCCATATTCTGGTTCCAAATAGCAGCACTGTGTTCGGCAGTCTGTGATTTAAGAGGGCGTTTGATCTGGCCTACATGGACCATTCCACATGGACATTTCAGAATATAAATTCTGAAATCAGTGACATGAATATAAATTGTGAAATGTCGAAGCCTACTGTCGTACTGTCCTACTCTGAGAGCACCGGTCTCCGTTAGTGGAGGGCCTGAAGCCTCCTTTCACCTGTTAACACTGAATGTAAACATAACTTTTGTTGACCTACAATGAAACTCCACAGGGAGCGTTTTAAGTAAAGAGGTTTAAATCCACAGCTAAACAAACACCCGAGAGCTAACGTGATTTTTAACCAGACCAAACTTGTGAACCAAGAAAAAATATATATGGAGACTTGATGGAAACAAATTTGTTTGAATAAATAATGGCACTGCAGAAATAGCCTCCACTTCATCTTGGAGGAATCTTATTTATTCAAATAGTTTATAAATATGAATGGGATCCCATGAATCTTCATTATTATAAATGTTCCCACAAGCGCAGCAAGTCTCTGAAACATCCAAACATCCTTTAAATATTCAACGCACACAGAGGCATCCTAATATCTGCACATTTCCACCCTGTTATTGTTATTTCTCTGCAAGAATGTAACTAAAAATCCCCTGCACTTGTGTTCTTGTTACAATGAAAGTGAGCAGTCACACAGAGCTGCTACATGCCTGCAGAGCTGTAGATGAGTCTGACCTGACATTGTGCAGAGGCACAGAGCCATAGGGTGACAGACGGTCACAGCTTCATATGTCCCTGTATCTTCTTTATTCCGGAGAAAAGAAGAAGAGGATTTTTTTGTTGTTGTTGTTTTGAAAGTAATCTTGAGAGCATATAACAGAAAAGGATTGTGTTTTTCTGGGATGATTGTGTTGTCTTGCTGCTGTGCGGGGAGAATCTGACCTTTGCAGCCAGACATGCCTCTTTCATTTTCACCTCCGATGTGAGAAGTAGCACCTTGCGCTGCTTCTACTTTCTTGGTTCCTCATAAAGGAAACTGCTCTCCGACTTCATCTGTTAACACTCTTGAAATTGAAATTCAGTCTTCTGTGTCGCTCATTGTAAGTTGATCCGAGTTTGCAGAGAATTACATGAAACAGAAGTGAAATTATCTGAGAAGCAATCAGGGATTTTGAGCTTGAAAACTTTGAGTCCAAGCAACAGCCCCCTGACTGTAATATTAGGTTCAGTGTGTGGGAGTCTGACAGTGGCTTAAATTAGAGAGCAAATACCCCCAGGGGATTTTTTTGTTCAATAGGCATTAGTCATGCTGGTGGCAAGGCAAGGAAATATCTCAATTATTATCCAGATTAGAAGCTTTATTTTATCATGATTCTGGCAGCAACATCTTGTGAGTCATCTGTCATCTCTTTCACTCAGTGATTCATGATGTCAATTCATGTCATTTCAGGCCCACTGCTAAGCCAGATCTAGAAATGCAAAGTGATATCTGGTGAAGTGTTGGCACATTTAAAGTTTACTTGTTGAAAATGCAGTATTATTGTTTTTAGGAGCAATGTAATAACATTGCACCTGCAAGGCTCCTTCAGACATGCAAACTGACAGGATCGACAGGACAATATCATTTATTAGAGGTGTATTAGATGTTAAGCATATATGTGTTTCTTACCCAGTGGTGGTTTGTTCTTTTTTTTTAGATCAAGACATCGCTGTCACATGTCGGAGGGTTGTGTTCATAGCCGTGCTGTTGTTGTTCTGTGTTTGTCTGGGTGTTTTCTCTGTAATTGAATCAGGGTTGGAATGATGTTTTTGTCTAAAAGCGGCTCTGCGGTGAATATCTGACAAATGAATGTGCTCTGCTGTGTTCAGGACTGAAAGAAAATTAGTGAATGCTGTTTCCCTCTGCAACGATTTTGACTAACAACAAATTCAACGCTAAAATGCTTTTTTTATTGTTAAAAAAAACAAAAGGCTATTGATGATGAACCTTGAATATCATTAGGTTTAGGACATGACAATGTGTGTTTTGGCCAGTATGCACTTTCTTCCCCCTATTGACTCATATTAGAAGGATTTCATGTTTGACGTGATGGTCGGAGTTGGTGGGCGAGTAGGCGTTGCTGCCAGCCGCTGTGTTTTTTCCTGTGTGTCCCGTCCTCTTCTAATGGCTTGACTTCAGTTTGGAAGGAGGCCCAGCAGTTCAGATGGAGCAGCTGTGTTGTTTTCCCGTCCCGTAGGCTGTATTATATAATAACGATGTAGGTCAAGTCAGATTAACCCAAACCATCCCCGCAGGTTCAGAGGAGGATTAGTGAGCGACTGGAGATTGTGGCCTGTTGTTCTCACAGCCACAGATGATGTGACGTCACTGGAAACCAGTGTTGTTTCCCCAGCTGAAGTGCTGTGTGCTGAAACTGATCATAAGTAAATTGGTTGGAAATAGCAACACAAAAACCCCACTGTGGTGGTAAATGAAAATGAAGGCCAACTTCTAAAATCCATCATAATCAGCAGGATTTCCTCCTGTTTTTCTGTCAGTGTTCCTGAGATAGCTGGAGAATTAACCCCACAGTAGTATTAATGGCTGCCCGAAACAATAGATGCCATTTATTCCAGAAATGTACATTTTCCAAAAATGTCCACATTGGAGGGATCATCCTTCACTGGCTGTATTTTGGTCTGTACCAATTTTAACACAATTTCTACCAGCCATTATTTTGTTAGGTAGGTAGATAGACACATTGACACTCTCAACATATTATTGATCGATGCAAAGTTCAAGTAAGAAAAACACCCAAACTGCTGTTACAAGGCTTTTCCGTGGCAGCACAGCGTTTCTAGTGACTTGCTGAAGAGCAAATATTTTGGGATGTTAGTTTGGTGTTTGGACGGTTAAAGTCTGTTTTTTTTTTGTCTTGTGTTTTTCACCATGAAGGGTTTCCCATGAGATTCTCAGCTGGAAAAATAAAAGCAGTCCAACATTCAAGATTAAAGTCAGCAGGTTCAAACTGTTTGATTCAAGTACTGTAAATATTTAATGGTGATATAAGTAGTGATTTCAGAGTTATCTGATCTTTAAATCTAATTCCAGTTAGATTGAATTAAATAAAGATGAACTTGGCTCCTTAAACCAGTAGGTATATGAGCATGTAGGACCAAAGCTGCTTGGTGCTGTTATATGTAGCCATCAGGGGCTGTCCTGTACACTCAGGATTTCCCCTTCACCATTCACTGTAAACTTCCCACAATAACAGTATAGTTCTGGAGCTGAGGCCTCTGTAATCCTACACTGTTTTTCGTGAAGAGGTGGCCTACTTGTACAGTGAGAGACTATTGTCCAGGGCCTGAACTCTGTGGTTATGTGGGCCAGTTCAGTGCATACATGTGACAGAGAAAGAAAAACCACATGGCTTTTCTTTAAGGCAAACACGAGAACCAGAGCAGCAATAACAAATTTTGTGCAGATTTTGTTTTCAGCTTTGCCACCAACTAGAGGGCACTGATGTCCTGGACTGACTAAAAGAGTTTTTTCTGTCCAAGGTCCAGCGTATGTCAAGACTCTGACATTAATTCCTCAGCTCTTTACTGGCCACATTTTCTGAGATTTTTGCGGTCTTAAGCAGTCATGAATGGAGGAGACTGCTAACAACAACTGACAGTGAATTTGTAAAGATTTATGTCAGAGTTTGATGTGATAATGTAATGATTCGACTTTTCTCTGTGATGAAACATTGAAAACTGACCAGCAGGGTGCCGCTTTGAGCCAACTGTGAACAGTTTTTACTCCATTTCTACGTCAATCTGAAACAGTGGCTCCATGTGGCAACAGCATCACGACCAATATAGACTAAAACACATATATCATATGGTTAACTAAACTAAACTTTGTCACAGTTTCTCTGCACTATATCTGCACTCCATTTAAGTGGCTTTCCCGTCCTTGCCATTACATAACAAGTGACACACCAGTATGACCAAGTGGAACGTAGTCTCTTCTATCTGTAAGCGCATCCAGTGCTTCAGCTGGTCTGTACAGCCATGCCAGCAGTGCTGAACTATAGTGCCAAACTATAACTGTAGAAAGACAGTTTATTTGTTATTAGACTGCATCCTTCTTCAAAGTTTCAAAAGAATCTTCTTAAAGCCCAGAAATATCCATCTTTTCTAATTCACAGGTCACCAGGTCCTTGAACTTTTTACTATACTATACTATACTTTTTATTGAATTTTCCAACATTACCAGCTCTAGTCATCCCATACATAGAGTGTTAAAGGGGAAAAACATCACACTCATTAATGGGCATTTGGCCATTTTTGAAAATGGAGCAAAGATTGCCACATCTTATAAAAGTTTCTGGTTGAGGCAGGAGTTGTATGCTTTAGCTGAGGTGCGCCATTACAGCCTCCAGTCACAGTTATGGGATAGAGGTGCAGTTTTACTCCATTTAAGGAGAATCATTCCTTGTGTTTTTATCTAAACCTTCTGATTCATCCAATATTTGAGAAATAGTGAAAAATCAGTTTCAGGTCATTACTTTCTTGAATAAATGACCTCCCATGACCTCTCTCTTTCTCTCTCTCTCTCTCTCCCTCCAGTCTACCTGTTTGTGGGTCTGATGATGATGTACCTCCTGCTGCGCACCTTCCACAAAATGGCCGACCTGCACGGCCTGACCACCTTCCTGCAGCTGCCGCGCTGCGAGGAGACCGATCAGGACGAGGACAGGGAGCCCATCGTAGAGACCAACCACGAAGACCAGACGCCCCCTTACCTGACAGAAAAAGCTGCCAGTAAGCCCCTGGAGCCGGGATCACAGCCGTCGTACAACACCATCAACAAAGGCTGAGCCGTGGGGAGGCAGAGAAAAGACACAGAAGCTCTACCTACCTCTGGCGATTCCCTCGGTGTTGAACCAGTGATAAAACACCCAGACTGGTGGGCTGAATCTGAAATCCTGTCTCAATTTTTTCATTTTGTCTTCTGTAGTAAAAATAAAACATAGAGCTTAACAGAGAGCTTAATAATAATAATGATAATAATAATAATGATAATAATAATGAGGAATTGAGATGAGAGTTTTGAGATTCAGCCTTTGTGAGTGGACCGCCGAACAGTTTTTGAGCAGTTATTACATCACTTTCTGCACATATGAAAGGACTATCCTAACTTGACTACAGCAACCCCCCTGGGCCAAAAGCCACATATGATCCTTTTCCTCCTAAACACTGGTGTAACTATGGCTTGCGTGTTCACACACACACAAAGGGCTCGAACCAAAACTTGTGGTACATGGTTGGTTGTTTTCAGATCACTTTTGTCTTGCATGTGTTCTCGACACTGTTTTTTTGTTTTTTGGGGGTTTTGTTTTTTTGTGCCCTAGGTTTGGGTTGCTGTATCAAGACTAACAAATCTTGTCTTCGTATAATTGTGCTGAAACTAAACTTGGTGCTAAACACAATCTGTGGATTTCAACATTTCAACTTCATGAAAATCTTGTACGCGTTTAACTGCATTTGTTTTTATTTGGGTTCATTGTTCAGCTCCTCTTTATATTTCAAAATATGCACATCATATGCACATACAACTCCAGACTATTTACCAGACGTCCAGTCATGTTTAAAATCCTGGGACTTAATCACTGGAGAGGCCTTGAATGCATCTTCACAAGCACGAATGATCACAACTGCAGTGAAATGACAAATGAACCTGTTACAACTTCCTGAAATGAAGGGCTAACATGGACCTACACTGAGCAACAGTGGGGACGTTTACTGGAACATGTTTCTTATTTAATTAGATTTCCTGTGTGAAAGTAGTACCTTGTGTGTCTGGGTGGGCCTTCAAGAGCTACAGAAACTACAGAGAACTGTGTTTGCTTCAGGGCACAGGCTGTCCTCCTTTGTGCTGCCGCCCCCTGGTGTCTGCATGTATGTAGTGCAACAAGTTACCACACCTCCAGATGAGTGTTAAATGGGCTTAAAGGGTTGGAATAGAGGGACTGAAGATAAAAAAATAAATATGTGTTTCATTGTGGTGATTGAGGGCGTGATTAATTTCAGTGGAAAACTGTTACTTGTCAAACACGGTATGCTCTGTGTGATTTATTGTGTCTGGATTTATTGAAATGCACTTTAATGTTCCCATCACGTATTTTTCTGTTACCATCAAAGTTGTAGTCAAATGAACAGGCTAATTATATCCTGATACTGTAACATAAGTTGTCTCTGTCCATGTTGGTGCGTATGTTGTACAGTGACAAGAAACAGTCAGTGAACCCTCAATGATCTGAGTTTATGTATAAATGTGTCTTAAAATATGATCAGATCTTCATCTAAGGCACAATTATGAACGAGCATCATCTATTTTATGTTAACTGGTGACTTATAATTGCCTGGTGTGAATGTGAGTGTGAATGTTTTTTTTCCCACCCCGTGACCTTATGAGGATAAGCGGTATAGCTAATGAATGAACAATCTATTTTAACTAATGACACACAAATCATTGTATTGTTCTTGTCCATATTGAAAATATTCAAACACTCACAGTGTAGGCTGAAAAAAGTATGTGAACCCCTCGGCTAATGGCATCAACAAAAGCTAATTGGAGGCAGGAGTTTTCAAACCTGGACTCCAGTCTATGAAACAAGACTGGAGGTTTGGGTTAGAGACTCTTTGACTGAGTTTCTTCTTATTCACAAGAGACATCTGATGTGAACCATGTCTTGCAAGAAACATCTCAGTGGAATTAGATTCAATAATTCTTGATTTGCATGAAGCTGAAAGTGCTACAGAGTCATCTCAAAGAGTTTAGATCTTCATCAGTCCACAGTCAGACACACTCTATGAATGGAGATGATTTAGTTCTGTGGCTAGTCTTCCGAGGAGTGATTGTTCAGCTAAGTTGATTCCCGCACACAACGCAGACACTCAGTAACAAAGAAGCTCAGAGTTACAGCATAAGGCTCAAAGGAATCACTGGAGCTGGTTAACATCTCTGTTCATCAGTCTACCACACATACATCACGGAGCATGGTGTCCATGACAGGACATCACATACATCCCTGAAGTTTGTCAAAGAGCGGCTTTATACTGGGAAGATGTTTTGTGGAATGATGAAACTATAAGGTTGAATTGTTTGGGAAGAACAAGCAGCACTGTGTATAAAAATGTCACTGTATACTATCATGAAAACATCTTCCCAAAGGTGAAGTAGAGTGAAGGGAGCATTTGATTTGGGGCTTTGTTTCCTCTGGGCCTGGACAGCTCAATATCATTGTGGGGAAAATGAATTCCCAAGTTTATCAAGGTCTCTTGCAGGGTAATGTCAGGGTGTCTGTCCACCTGCTGACGCTCAGGAGAAGCTGGTGATGCTACAGAACAATGACCATCAAAGTAAATCTAATACAGAAGGACTTCAGACAAAGAAAATACACATTGAGGAGTGGTTCAGTCAGAGCCCAGACCTTAACCCAGTACAGATGCTGTGTAATGAACTGAAGAGAAATGTTCACATCAGACATCCTAAGAATATCAGGTCTGATTAGCAGCTACTGGGAGAGCTGGTTTCAGGTTGTTTCTGTCAAAGGAGGTTCAACCAGTTATCAAATATGAATGCACTGTGAATGTTTAATTGCTGTTTTCAATAAATACACAAAAGATTAGAATTGTGCGTTATTAGCTTAAGCACATTGTGTTTACACTTTGTGACTTTATGACCCTTTAATGCAGGAAACCATCTTGCCAGACTCTAAGCTGGACAGATGGCTCATGCAATCACCTGCCACCTACCTGACATGTCAGGTTGATTTAATAACAAAGGATTCACATGCTTTTTCTTGTGACTATAGTTTAGTAATATCATGTATTCATACTGGACAATCATACATTTCAAAACAATTTGTGTTTTGTCCTCATCTTTGTCATCCTTGCTGCTCTGAAGCTCTTTGCACTGTGAACCCATCCAGAAACCTGCACTACATGCCCTATGTAGTTTTGACGTTCTCAAGCATTGTACAAGACAGATGTGAGTTTTAAAGTCCTTTATAGGTTGAAGCCATCAATACATAATACCCAGCAAATAACTTAATAACTGCTCATTATTGTATTCATGGGTAGGTGACCTGAGAGGGGACACAAACACTAGGAGAATTTGTGTTTTTAGGTGGAATCATATGACTTTCAGATTGATAAAAGAATGAAACAAAATGATGGCTATTTCTTATAATGTGAAGTGAGTGTGCTGGATCCACACAATGGCATCTGTCATAAAGGTACAGTACAGTATTCGTCTAATCCTTCTAATATAGGATAGGTTCTTATCTTTACAATTATGTCTTAAACAATTATCACATACCTATATATATATATATAAAAGAAAAGTTATTGGATGGTGATTGTTTTGTCTGTCCATACTCAACCAGAAGTGAGTCATAAAGTAATTTCCATGCTATTTTAATGTACATAAGAGCATGTCTTGTTTAAGACAAACTTAAACATGTAAAGACTATTCTTCCAGCATAGGGCTTGCACAAGAATTTAAACACAAGTTGTCTGTTTTGTTGAGATCAGTGTAAGTAAGTTATTAAGATCCTGTATGGTCTTGATGTGCTCAACTCCACTTATGTCAGCCTGAAGGTGGACAAACAAACCGGAAACTGAAACCTCTCTGGTTGGAGACTTTGAGTCAGAAAACCTAAAAATCATTCATGCATGTTAAGATTCTCTAAAGCTTTTCTTCTAGGTAACAAATTCAAATATCAGATAAAGGGTGCAAACCCGCAGAAATGTGCAGGTCATGAGAAATTTCCAAAATAGAGTTTTTATTCATTTCCGCACTTGTCAAACCTGCAGTAATGTACTATCATAAATTTCTCTAACAGACGTGTGATGATTTCCTGCTGAAAATTCAACCATTTTAATCAATGAAAATAAAGCACATATTTTCATTTTACATTTTATTAAAAACTTCAGTACAGGTAAACAAATATTTCTTTAGAAAAAGTCTAAATACATAGTATCTGAGCATTCTGCCCTCGATTTCAAAACATAACCATTAAAATATTTGTAGAGAAAATAAAAGTAAATAAAATAACTGCCATGACAGTATATTAATATACCATTAGTGAATTGTCAAATATGGAATAACATTAAATTACTCATCTTGTTAACAAAATATGCCATTTATAAATAGTTTGAGACTGCATCCGCTGTTCAGAGAGGACCTTTGCATAGAGAGCAACTTTGATCCGTGAACAGGACATAATGTACAAAAATCCAACAAACAGATATCATGTGCTTCCTCAAACAATTTATTTCAGCAATTCTCATGTCGTGCATTTTAGCAGTGTTGGTTTAAATGATAGATCAACATCAAGAACTGGCTAAGTTACAGTTAAAATACCTTTCCTTTTCCTTTTAAACAATATTCATTAACAGAACTAATAGGATCCCACTTTATGTGTTTACAGGGAATAATTTGGCCAGATCTTACCTGTAATGTTACTGTTTAATAAATACAGAGTAACCACATGCTCACATGACGGAGACTTAAAATGCATATTATTAACAAAAGTGCAATAATTCAGATGTAAACCAGACAAAACGTGTGAACTCCACTAAAACAAAAAGAAACTGACCTACTGACGAGTTAGCAACTGTTCACAGGGTAGAAGTCAGCACCATCCACACTCCATCAGCCAATGTGGCTGAGACTGTAGCACTATGATGAACGTCCAGTGGGACCAATCAATAATACTACATCTGTACAACAGAAAGTGTTGTGTAGTGGTTGTGACTTTAAATAATGTGACACGATGAGGATGTTTTGTACACATTCACAGTACTATAAATGCTCTTTTAATAAAGGCATCTATTAAAAGTCATTAAATGCTCTTTCTGAGCTGGACTGTGCACGGAGCCATTACTGAACAACCACGTGTTGCTGTGTTTCCTGAGCCACACAGCTGCACTCAGGCCGACTGAGAGGAAACATCTCAGAGGAAACAAACTAGTTTCACTCTTGTCAGCCTTCAGAGGGAACATGACTAGGCAGTCAGCTAGTTGAGCAGAATTTAAGAGTTGTGCTTTTTCCACTGAGTAATATTCCACAAGTAACTTTCTTTACTGCTAATACAGGAACACATAAATGAAATGTAATCTTACTGTACCTCCAACTACTGGTTATTGAAATATACCTGGTGATAAACTGAGGGATACAAATAAGAATCACAGAGTTAAAGATAATCCTCAAGAATTATGCACACTAGAAACTTCATTTTTTTCATAACTGAACAAAATACTGGTTCTTATGGATTTCTTCTGGCTGAACCACTTGATATCATAAATATGTAAAAGTTTTCAATGGCTAAAAAGCACATTTTCCACAGTGCTCCTCCTGTTTTAAAATCCTGACCTGATCTCTTATATCATGCCCGTTATAACTGATAAATATGAGGTTAAAGGATTTCTTCACAGAAGATCTGACTTACAATATTAGTGTTTCAACCTCTCCAACTTCCAACACCAGCCAAATCACATTCTCTCAGAACTCACTCATTAACATTTTACACTTGTATTATAAGGGATTTGTCCCACATCGCCCAACGATCAATCCACTGCATGAATCAACACTAGTACGTTACTGGTTTCTGCTTTTTTCTTACTCTCGATAACTCGGGATGTTCAATGTGAACGCAGGATCACTTGAAGCTGTGATGCATTTGACAAATTTTAAGGCTGAAACAGTTGTCTCTCCACACTTGGCAACTTCTCATTTTCTGAATAAACCCTGTTCTGCAGTCAGGCACCACCCTTCTTTAGTTCCAATTAGCTGAGTCACACTGAAAACTGTAATATGCTTTTCAGCAGTTCATTATGCACTGACTCACTGCTTATCTACTGAGCCTTATCTGGCCTCCATTTTTGCCAGAAACAAATTCTTCGTGTTCCTTTTTTGTGTTTCATGTTACCATAAGAGCTGCCAGATGCATCACAGCTTGCTAGCCTACTTGTGGAGCATTTTCTGTCTTAGACATGAACCATTTCTACATTTCTAGAACATTCTTACTACTTTCTAAAGCCCATAATACACAATTTCTTGAGCAATATATAAAGACAACAAGGAGAATATTCGACATGTTTGACAGTCCAGCCTTTTGCCTTAATAATTCAGTTTTTGTCCACTAAGTTAGTGAATGGTGTTCCTATTGAAGTGGATTTCTCAAAGTATGATTAAGATGAGGCCATCAGGACTCCACCAGGATCTCCATAAGATGCTCCAACTCAAGTCCCTCTCTCACATGATTATGACCAGAGAAGGGAGAGGATGGTGGCGAAGAGATAGAAGGTGAAGAAGATGATGAGGAAGACAATGGGCTGAATGAGGAGAATGAAGGGAGGCACTTCAGATTCTGGTTGAGAGAGAGAGAGAAGGGGTGTGAGGAGGAAGAGGAGGGAGAGAAAGGCGGCAGGTAGCGGAGGAGATCATCCCCTGCTGGGTATCCACCTCCACTGCCTCTAAGCCCAAGCACTCCCATGTCCCTCTCCAGCAGGGACGTGTCTATGTCCTGGAAAAGATCCTCCACAGTGAGATCACTGAGGTAGCTGGACCTCATCACCTCCATGTTGCTCTCTCGTACCCTGCACTCCTCCTGCTGCTCCCAGCTGCCCCCATAACCTCTGACTTCCTGTTTTACCCACGCCACACTTCCCTCAGGCCTCGACAGGTTCTCCAGGGACCGGAGAGGTGTCCTTGGAGCTACCTGAGGGCTCCCGTCAATGGTAGAGTCCAGTGCAGTGAGAATGGAGGAAATGGCAGCTGAGAGGGAGAAATCAGGATCAGTGGACATTGATCCCCAGTCCTCATCTTCGTCTCCTACAGACATAGGAACATTTGATGTATTCATGTGGCAGCTTGCAAGATACCTACTTGTAACACAATTTGACATGTAATTTGAGGAAACCAGAGGGCAGCTGGTAAGTGCTGAGTGGCTGTTAGTAACTGCAACTGCAGAGTGATGTTTTGCTGCAGGAACTCCGGTGAAAATACTCTCCCACTCTTTCGCCTGGATTGCAGGTGAAGAGCTGCAAGGTGACACTTCCCTGTCTACAGAGGGTGCCATGCAAGCCTCTAGGCTGATCTGCCGCAGTGTGTTGGCTATCAGAACGGACCTCCGCAGACTGGGTTCAGGAAGCTCCTGGCCACGTTGATACTTGCTCAGGGAAACTGAGAACACAAACTGTCGTTGGCTCTCCCAGGTTGGGCTGGTCCTGTCAGAAACCTCCACATCCTCTGGTGGGAATTTACGCTTCTGCCCCTTCATGATCATCTTTAAACTGCAAAGGAAGGCATAAACTGTTAAACTGACCTGAATTACAGCCATAAAATAAATAACAGTACCAGTTATAACAGTGTAAACGTTTTATAGATGTATCAGTTTCTCAGTTTTGCCCTCAGTAAAGGAATGTGAGATTTTTCAAATTCAAATGCTCTTATACTAACAAAAAAAGCATGGGATAATATCAAAACACTGATGTAACATACATAACATATGAATAAAATGTTTAAGTGTTAAAACAAGTAGTCGCTCAATAGTAACTTCTCCAGCACAAATAAACAATAAAGCTTCTCAAGGACTGGGAGGATTTTTTTGCTTTTTGATCAGTTTTAAGTTTTTGGTTTTTTTTTGCTGTTGTTCCAAACCTAAGTCATCACTTTGGGCTCTGACAGCCTACGATAAACATCTGTCATGATCTAATGTAGCTACTAATCATCAATTAAAATTATTGAAAATTGCAGCCATAGACTAATACATCATAGGCAGTAAAAAGTACTTTGAAATAATATATTTACAACAAATGTTTTAAATAAATAAGACTGAGCAGAGTTCAATAGGACATAAGTCATCATCTTCAGTGTTTGTTAATTACTATTTTCAAAGATATGGCAAAACTAGTGCATTATAGATTAACTCTACTACTGATAAGACGAATATTAAATTAACTGCGTTACATAAATTTGATAATTTTATTTTTCATCAGTTTTCTATGAACTGAGTCATCCAGTGACTAAATGTGGGTTGGGGGTTGTAACGTTAGCTTCATCGTGTAGGAGGGAAACAGAAACCTTCTCAAACGAGGCCATTTAGTAGCAACGTAAATTAACTAAGACTAACTTGAATCATCATGATAACCGACACGAACACGAATAGCGTAGTTAAACCACCAGCGGGTTAACTTTAAACAGTTTAAAAGTAAGGTATCTTTAAACAAACCTGTTGAATCACTTCCCGTCTCTCGAGACAGTCGTTGTTGGATAAAGTTTCGTTATCCGGCTTCCTCCTCGACCCAAAAAACTAATTTAATTTGACACGAATTGCTCAACTCATTTAGAAATTAGTCGGTGATTAAAAAGTAATTTAAAACAATTTTTTCGGTTTAAAACTTTAAATGTTACAGCTGAGTTTCGCTAACCGACTGACTCGCTCTTCTCCCGCCCGTGATTTGAGTTTCACGCCAAAAGGTTTGCAGTTGGGGGCTGGATGTAACTATGTGCATTATGGGTAATGGAGTTTTATTACGTTACATTCCAAGAGTAATTTCACACTACAAATCCGCATGAAATACATGTTTGTAAACAGTATTACAAACATGATGATACAATTACAATTAATATTATATGTAGACCTGTTAATTCACTCCTCTCCTGATTAATTGCCCCCCCAAACCGGATTGTCAAGCTTATTATTATGTAATTTACATAGCACTAATTCCTAAATGATTACATCAACGATCCCCATTCTCATATTGGCTTTGAACGACTAATTAGTTTACTAATTACGACAATGGTGTGTTAAACACTAACACAAACGTTATCAAATGGGGATTCCAGTCAGCATGTCTTATCGTTTAACGTTTAAATTTAAGTTATTGTTACAAAAGACTTGTGAGAGATCAGGCTCCCGGACTGATCAGCAAACCAAAACAGTCCAAGAGATTTGGAAATGTACATATTACAACGCGATATCGACATATCAGAAACGTATGCATCCTAAAAATGTACACGTCCACAAGAGAAGTAAATTGTATCTCTAATAAAGTGTGCAGTCGTTCAAATCAATCTTATTTCAAATAGAGTCTTTCATTTACCTGAGAGCTGCAGTCGCCAGAGAGGAAAACGGTCAGTGGACTCAATCTCTTCTGTCGTAACCCACCTACATGTCAAATCTTTTCTGTTTCGATTTAAATTCCTCCACTAGACTTCTCGCCATACGAAGAACCAGCGATTCAACTTTGAAAAAACACCATTGGCTCCTCCTCCTCAGCTTGAGCATTGGACAGCAGAGAAAAACATCCAGTGATCAGAGAGTAAAGCAACTACTGGTAGTCTCTTTCAAAATAAACACCCAGAAAGGCGAACAACAGCAACAACTTTAATATAATATAATATAATATAATATAATATGCTTTATTTTTTATAGTTGCAACACATCTCCCCGAATCAGTATAGGACTATAGTAAGACATGACTGGAACAATGACCAGAATTGGTGTGTTTCAGTGATGTACTGGGCACTAACATTAATATGATAACACAAGCATAAAGGTTAAAGGCCTCTATAAATTAAGCTTTTATTTTGAAGGCATTCTGGTATTAAGATGGCGCTCCTTGGTTCACTTGACACATTTTTGTCAGAGGGAGTTGCACAACAGATACACATGCCACTCATCTGACTCTCAGGGACATGAGACACAGCAGATCAGAAAAGTGGCTCAGTACGTAGTTTTATATCAAAACCCAACGAAAACATCAAATGGGAGCAAAAACTCACATTAAATTACATTGCTACCACGTGTAGGGACAGAAATAACTCATCCTCATTCATTTTCTGTGGAAACCCATTCTATCATTTTATCTTGAACATAACAGATTACTGTGCTCAGTTTTGATTTGATTTAGATTTGCTGTTATCCCTCAATCTGAAAATAAAATGGGATAAAGAAAACATGGTGACCATTTTATATTGCATCACTCAGTTGCAAAACTTTGGAGGGTGCTTTAAACTGACGTACTTCCTGCAAGGATGTCACTCTGGCCCTTTCACAGTGATCAAAATCTATCTGGGTAACTGTTAGTTGTCTGTAAAAAGAGTTACTTTTCACCCCTGATCTGCCTCATCAGTCATTTTCTGTTTTTGGTTAAACTAAAGAGTTAGGTAGATTACTGTATAGAATAGTATTATTAATTCATAGTTGTTGTGTCACCCCTGCAACAAATAGCCTGCAGGTATATGCTCATTCACATGACACCTCACTTTTTTGTACAAAAGTCTTTTATTTTCAACAGCCGTAAAAAGAGACCTACTGTAGATCAAAACAGCAACAGTAGGCATCACCTGATTTAATGTTCAATGATGGGAAACAATACATTCAGTATGTAAAGACTGTTCACGTGAAAAGACAGACATGATGTTATGAAATGTATACAGCTATAGCAAAAGCAGCTGTGCAGTTGTGCACTTGTTTTAAAATATCTCCCCTATGTGCCACTGATAATAAATTTAAAATTAATATAAAAGTATAACAACACAAAGCAAAAGCTGCACAATCATGATCATAAAAGCGAAAACAGCAAAGAATTAGTAATAATATAATATTAATATATTTCCTTCATTTACCTCTCAGCACACACAAATATTTTTTGTATTTTGAGTGTTTTGGTGAAAATAAAGAATGGCAATCAGTGACAGGAACAAATGAGGAGGGCGTCAGCAGTGTTTCATTCAGGATTATTTGTACTCTCCCCACACTCCAACAGTCTTGCCATCCCACTCTGAGGTAGACAGACACTTAACGAAGAAATGTCCCAGGTCATGTTTAGAGATGGCTCTTCCTTTCAGCATGTTTTCTGTTGCCATGTAACGCTCTGTCAGAGGGAGGTCACCTGGAGAGACAAACAAAAAATTTAATATAAGATAACATATCACTGCCCTCTATAATGGCAGTTAATAGAAAAAACAACCAGTCAAAGGTGTGATAGAGAGACATATTTCAAAGTTAAACAACAGAAAATTCTTTTTTATTGTCTTGAACCATGTCACACACTTACTAAACTAAAGAAAGTCTACAATTATTCATGAGTGAAAGTAAATTTCTTTCCTGTTTTTGTTTTTTCAACTATGTAAAAGTTTTTGCCTTTGCCTCTGATTTTGCCCTTTTGTGTTTTTTCTTAACTTTTCTTTGGAGCAGATTCACGTTGTGTGTAAAGTCCAGTGTCAAAGTGTCCAATGATTTTTATTATTATTAAAACTTTCATAAGGTTGTAATGACAAAACTCTGTCTACATAGATCATAAAAAGGTGCTTAGAACTTGGTATCCATTAGATTAGCAGATTGGCTAACTGCAGCACTTTTATGTCAGCAATACATTTTGAAAGTTTTCTCCCACTTTGGTTTGGAATAAAGATCTTAGTTTCTACTTCCTACAGACCTGCGATGTGAGGAGGCATGATGGCCACGTAATCCAGCCCCGACATTTTCAGCACTGTGTGCATCCTGTCATGGTCCTCTGTCACAGGGACCAGACGGGGCGGGACTTTGGAGCGATCCCACAGCAGGAAGGCTGGAAGGGAGGAAAGATGAAGAAAAGAGTGAAGAGGAAAAAAATGAAGGAGAGAAGAGAAGGAAAGAAGGATGAATTAAGGCAGTGGACAGAGTGAAAGAAAGGGAAGAAGAGGACAGTGATGAGATAAAGGAATGAAAAGGGGGTGGAGATGAAACAGAAGAAAAAAGAAAAAGAGAGAAGTGGAGGAGTTTGCTTCAAGTTGTCTCCATTGCGCAGATGTTTGTCACATATTTATTCACTTCCTTTGTCTTCTACTTTTGATTGGCTTTCATTTTCACTCTCCGAAACAAAGGGCAATTCAGCAAGTGACAGGAAAATGCATATGCAGGAGATCCAATTCATTTCTCTTTACTTTGACTACTTGATCTACTTCATTAGTATTTTTATAACAGTGAGTCGTACCTGACATGCAGCCGACCACCTTGCGGATTCCACGAGCCTTCATGGCCTCCAGGATATTCTTGGTTCCTTCAGACATCATGGTGGTGGGACCTGAGCGAACATCAGAAAAAAACATTAGGGACTGTACTGAGGTGAAAAGTACCTAAATATTCCAAAACTGTACTTAGGTCTAGTTTTGAGGCACTGACACTTTACTCAAGTACAGTATATTTCCACTGGGTGGTACTATACATTTGCACCACTGTATTTGAGAGAGCTACTCAATTACAGAGTAGAGCATATACATGAAAACAGTAAAATAAATATGTGTTAGTAAATGGATTATTTAGAAGACCAACATTAAAAGATGTCTTCCAAGTTACTGTATAAATCATTTACAAGTGAAAGGAAGTGTTCTGTTATTGAACAGAAAGTTTGAGTGCAGGACTTTTACTGTAAATCAATGATTTTTCTACTACAGCGTTGATATTGTTGATTAATAAAGTCCTGATATTTTTAACTTTTTCGGAACTCTATCTTGTATCTATGTTATCTCCATGTTACTTTGTGTGTACGTTTATTTATCTACAGTTAATCCATTTGTCATTTATTGAATCATGGAAATGTTGGCCTGGAAAACTACATGCACATTCTCTTTAGTGTAGTGTGACACTGTATATGCCATGCTCTGTTTTATTTACAGTGTTTAAGATTGTGTCTTATACTTATACAATGATGTCACACAGGGTTGAACGTTGTGTAAGTCTTGTGGTGCCCTCTGGTGAATATATTGCATTATTACACCATTAAAAACTACAATCCTTGTGTAAGGGGAACAGTTACGTAAGGAAAGGTGAACTTTAACAATCATACATTCACTAGTCAGTGTAAACATGCAAGAAGAGCCTAAAGCAACAACAGTAAGAAAAAAGCTGCAACTTTAGGCCAGTAAAATTCAAAACCACATAGATAAATCCAAAGCATGTGTGAAAATCGAATCATCCAAGAATGCAAATGAAATTTAGCAATAAAAGATTTAGAAACTGCAAACTAAATTTTAAGTTTTATTATTGCAATGCCATTAGAGTTTTATCAGCCTAGACGAAACTTGAACTATGTTTTCTTCTCTTATAATATTTGCTGGGTTGTGTGTCTTTCTTCGAACTGTGGAGTCTTACTGAGGTCATTCCTGGTGCCAAGGATGATGATAACAGCATCCTGGCCCTCCATGGTCATTTTCACATCCTCTTTATTCAATACATCTCCCACCACCACTCTGGACGCCTTGTGGTCAGAAGGCAGCTTGGCAGGGTCCCGCACCAGCACTGTCACATTGTATCCTGGAGGAGGAGGACACATGGAAATGAAACAGTAGCAACACGTACTCACAGCATCATTACCATCATATTTACAGATATGATATTGTATCTTTGCAAAGTCTTATATAAATGTACTGCTACCACAGTTGTTATATTTCATAACTCTACAGGACTTCTTCATATCTTACACAATATCGAATGTTTTCCATTAAGATAATGCAGAAGAGAAAGTGGACAGAAAGTTTTAGACTATTTGGATAGAGCCTTAATTTTCAATTTATCACTTAAGATTAGCAAATGCTTTCACATCGCAAATTTTTGGTTTTATGTCCCTTTCCACGTTGCTCCAATTCAGTACTATGAAAAAGTTTAACTTAAGACTCCTATCTTGATGATGACTGTATGAACTCTGCAGGAAAGTTACATGTGACAGTAGTACAGTCAGATTCAGAATTACTTTTATCCAGCAACTATGAGAGCAGGGATTACTTCAACTGTTTCGGCGGATGGCCCAGAAACCCTCATACTGAACTGTCACTTTCACCTGACTGGTTACAGTGCAGTAAACATGGCGAGACTGACTGTGAAATTCAATGACATGACATGGTTTCAACCTCTGACTGCTCTGTATTCTGTCTTTAATAACTTCACCACTTACATGAGGGGGATCCCGCCCCTCCTGTACAGGCAAGATAGTGAACATGTTTAACTATCAGCTGTGTCACAATCTGCTGTGACTCAGCACAATGCTCCTCTGTAACGTCTAACATGACTCAACATTTTTTTCACCCCATGGTGAGCAGGAAGAGAGGAAATGAAAATGGTGCTAAATCAATCATATGACATGATATATGTGATTGTGTATGTGTTTGTGTATGTGATTTGTGTGAGTGTGTGGGTCTGTCTATAGTTTATGTTTTTGAATATCTTTAAGGAATTGCAGCCAAAAATAGAGCAAATTAAGTCTGGGACTTGCAGTTTAAGCCATAATCCAGTGTTAATTTATAAATAAAGAACACATCAGTCAGTACTACATTTAAGAAACCATTCCACCTCTAAAATGTATTCTTTAAATTACAGCATATTAAATTTGTTACAATCTTCAAAAGCAATTAAAGTAGGACTGACCCCTATTGACAAAATCAAATACCACCATAGTTTTGACCTTAGATCTTGATATGGTTATATGGTGATATACTGTTTTAAAGATGACTGCTGGTGCTTTCTAAAGACATGAACACAGGGGAAGAAAAAAAATAGTAATGTGGACTAAACTCTGAATCTGAAAAATGAAAAGTTAAGCTATAGGCTGCTGTACCACAATTTTACAATAAGCACAATTACGTAACTTTATTTGAATGATATTGATTTATAACTCAGCTGTAAAGCAATAGCAGAAGAGCATAAGTCCACAACTTGACACAGTGAAGCCTGAAGTTATGTAATTATCAATAGTATCATCGATCATCTGATATAAGGTTATTATTAACCACTAAAGCAAACTCAGCTGATCAACTTCTTGATTGATCATTAGACTGAGTTTATGCTCTTTTTTGACTCCTGTAGGTGCACAGACAGACATCATATGTATCAGGACAGTTAACAAACTGGAGGGTAAAAACTTTGACCAGAACAGACACCACTTATTCTCTGAGCTGCAAACTGCAACTGAACACAATATAATGACACCGATGTTACTGTGTGTCCATAGTACACAGTTTAACCAGCAGAAGGCACCGATACATTAACTGATCTATTCTAATATATTCTTTTCTACCCTACTCTCATTCCTCACCTGCAGACACCGCTAGTGGCAGAGTCGCCAGTCCGGTCATTCCCGTGGCTCCAAATATCGCGACGTTTTTGATCGACCCTGACATTGTTTGTAACAAGCGAGGTCACGACACAGCAACAACTTGTCGGCTAAACTGTGTCCGAAGCAGAGGGTGCTTTCACTTCAAAATAAAACTTGACATGTGAAGACACGAGCTTTAAGGTGACAGGAAGGGTCACTCTGCCGCCGCTTCTCAAACTCCTCCTCCCGCACAGAGAGTTAAAGGAGCCCTGCTGATCATTCATCCCTGTTACAGCCAGCCTGTTACTACGCTGACATGGGATGGCTCTTGTTCCTAAAACAGCAATACCACAATTTCAAAACACTCAGTTGAAAATTGCATGTGTCTTTGAATTGTCTTTGATTAAATAAATATCCAATTTAGTAACAATTCAGATCGCCATGTTAGCAAAACAGCAAAGTTTTATTTTAAGGACCGAATTTCCTTAAAAAGTTACTTCATCTCATTAACTCAGTATTCTGAAATCCTGCTTAGATCCCTGGTAGTCATCATTACATTGGTTTGCATAAATTACCATCTCTCAAGCACACCTGTGACTACATGTGCCAGTTGAAATTAATTATACCATTTGCTTGTTTTCAAGTTGTATGCATAAAGCCTCAATTGTCCTCCTATGTGGATGCGCACATGGACAGCTGCGGACACCATGGACATGTAGTTGTTCTTATAGAGGGCTGCAGGGATGATATATTTTTGTAGGTCACTCTGTCTCCCTCCCCACACACTCGCAACCTTGGAGTCATTTTGAACACCATGTCAATCAAATCACCAGAACTGCCTTTTTCCACCTAAAAAACATAGCTTGTCTCCTCCCATCACTCTCCTTCTCTGCTGCCAAAACTTCGATCCATGCCTTCATCATATCCAGGATAAACTACCACAACAGCATTCTCTTTGGCTCATCATCCAAAGTCGTAAATAAACTCCACTATATCCAGAACTCTCTTTTATCACCTCATAGAGTATTCCTATTACAATTGTCTTTTTCCATCTTAAAGAAGTAATTTCCCCTTCTTTGCTTTGTATTTTCTGTGATAGTGTAGTAATTTGGATACTGTCCCAGTCAGGTCCTCTCTCCTTCTCTAGATCTCTTTTAGTCTGAGCCTGTTTCTTATTTAATTTCCAGATCTTTGTACCTTAATCTGTTTTCAGATCTAGAGTTCACCAATTGTCTTCTTTCTTTTTCAATGACAGTAATTCTTTTCTTTATCCATTAGCTCTTTTTGCAGGTTCTCCACTACCATTTTGATTCATAATAGCTTAAAATCATGACTGGGGTTTTTATTGATGTATTTTATGTTTTACAATAAATATGAAAATGCCTTCAGCTTGTTAACCAAAGACCTTATTTCAGCCATCTCTTCAAAGACCCATCCACTTTGGGACCAGGGAACCAGAAGTGCAAAAATGCTCATTTCCGGGTTTTAGTCTTGTAGCTCTCTATTGGCTGTCACGCAACCCCAAAGCCCCTCCCACTTCGTCTATGGCAGAGGCTTTAAAAAGGGGAAGGAAGGGATGACACAGAAAGTCGGTTAGTAATTCACTTAAATAGTCAGTTAGTTAGTTAGCTAGCTAATTAGTTAGCTAGTTACACCACTTTAACCACCATGAATAAGGTATGTTAAACCTAAGTCAGTAACTTAACTCATAACAGTACGTCGTTCTTAGGGCCGGTTAACATTTGGATAGCTAGCCTTGAAAATACAATGAAACTACCATAGACTTGAATTTAAGTAACGGTTAAAGTAATTACAAACACTTGAAAATCGTATATTTCTTCTTTGTATTTCCTTACACAACAATACGGTTTGAAAACTTTGAACTTGACTTCTTTCGTCTTTAAACCACATCTGCTGCTGTAAAACACGGCCTCTTGCGGCTTCTCGCTAAAATTTACCACTGACAGTCTCTCTCCCTCCCCCTCCCTTCCCCCTCCCTCTCTCTGCTCGCCGCACTGATGCTGATATTTCTCTCCAGCATCACCAGCGGAGAGGAGGAGGAGGAGGAAGGGAGGTTGTGTCAGGTGGAAACGGGTATCTCTATGGATGTCATCACTACCTTCCTTTCACCGGCTCGCATCCTCAGCACCGACAGCATTTCCCAGCCGGCGGTCACCGCTGCAGGCACGCAGCGCCCTTTTCATGCACCGAGGCTGTGTATTTCCACGGTACAGACTCCCCGGACTGCTTCTGTAATTGCTCAGACAAACCACTTCCTCTTAGAGTAAGGACTAATCGAGGGAAGACCCTGCTGGAATAAAAACGGAGCGTCCGTCTCCTCCATTGATAAACCGCTATCATCGATTCAGCCCAAAGACGTCTTGGTATAAGAGGAGGACAAAACCAATCCAAAAAACTGACTCTGAAGCTGAAGGTAAGGCCGACAGAATGACGACAGAATGATTCCTTACTGCATGGTATGTCGTTTCATTTTGTCATTCCCTGTGCGAGAGCAAGGAGTCGAGGTGCACGGTGTTTTTTCCTTTTTTGCAGGGACGCCGGCCTGCATTTGGGTGCAGGGTACCGCAGTGATCCGGTGGGGGGACGCGCTGTTTCATGTCTGTTTTTACCGACATGTGTTGCGAGATGTATGCCTGAGAAAGTATTTATGATTCCTGCCAAAGCTGATTGTATCATTTGAAAGGGTAAATTGGTTAAGATGCAGAATAGCGGCCTAGTGAATGGGCTGTGGCATGTTGTTGCATCTTATACCGGCTCACTTCAGGCTTCCCTATGTCCTATAACTTTAAATAACTGATGGATACGAAGGCTGCTGTTGTCCTCTGGCAAAATGTGCCTCAATGCAACTAGCAAAAGAACTTTCCATCGGTAATTCTCTACACTAATACTATATATTCCTGCAGGAAGTTATGGAATGTCTGTGGTCTCACTGTGTGACCTCATATTACTTTGCCATTTCTGTCCCTTATGGTATCAGTTATTGTTGAATCCTGAGGGGGATTTTGCTATTCTTTAGGGGGTAAATTTATTCAGATTATTTGTATGCTTTAGTGACACAAGGCAAACAACAGCACAGCTTACTTTAGCAACTCAAGGAGCAGATGCGCTGTAGCTTGTCAAGTCTTAATGTGGTCTGTTTGATCACAGCTGCAGTGAAAGGTGACTACTACCTCAGTTTTGCATCGAGATTACTGGCTATTGGATATGGTTGCTGTGCTAGAGCTGCTGTTGAGAGCTCATACGAAGGTGTGCAGGCAGGTGCAGGTTAGTTGGTGAGCTTTGGGTAGTTGGTGCAAGATGTGTGTTTGTGTGTATATGTGTTTGATGGAGGTGAACAGGAAAGAAAAGGGGAAAACAGACAAGTATGCTATTTTTAAAGGCAGTCATAATGAAGATGATTTTCTCACACTAATACTCCTAGGGGGGTTCATAATGGCCTATAATACACAAATGATAAATGATTTATACGTTATTGTAGTTTATGGAAGTTCAAGTCCTATGCTGTTCCTAAACAATTTCTGTAACACACCTGCAGGGGATTGTAGTGTGTCTGTGATGCTCAAATCTATTACACTTTATAGTATTACATCTTATCCAGTATCACTGATATTTATACAATGCAATAATATAAAACAGAGTACAGTAATTATAGTAAGTTTTATATTGCTAATTATTATACTCTATACTGTACATACATACGTATACTAAGTACAGTAGTATTATGAAAATACAGTGGTATACCATTATTAGTGTATATCACAATGTATACTGCCCAGCTTTATTACAGTATAGAGCTCTTTTTGACACTCTTCTTCTTGTCGTCCCTGTCTTGTCTGGATGATAGACAGCCTCTCATGGATACTGAAGCTCTCTGCTGGTACTCTTGTTTATCGGACCACAAGGTGACTGTTTTGACTTGCGGTCTTGCCAACTCTAAACTGGGCGTTGACTGCTGCGCTTGCTTACAGATGTTGTTTCATTCTACTGAGGTGAAGTGAGTGGAAGTGACTCAGTGCAGTGTGTAAAGTGTGGACTGTGTGACGTCACAGTGAAGGATTGTGTGTGTGTGCGTTGTGTTGCGCTAATAGTAAGGTTACATTAAGGTCAGAATAATGGTTACATTTAAGGTTAGCTAGCTTAGGCTCTCATGAAGCAGCTCAGGCTGTCAGACTACACAAATGTCAGATATTTTCCACAAATGTGTCAAATTCATTGTGTTGCTCAGTTGGCATTTTAATAGCAGCCTTGCAGGGCATTTACTGTGATTCAACCCAAAGCCATTCAATGTACATTTTAATCTTTGTTTGTGACTACCAGCTACTAAATACATGTGAATTTGTACATATTTCATAGCTTAGTTATAGACAGACCATTAAAAACACTACACAGGAGAAAAAAACTTCACCTCAGCTCTAAAAAGACAGCAAAGCAGAAAAGAGAGTTAGATGAACAGTGAGAACAGAAACATAGAAACACAGCAAAACTGTGAACAGTATACTCCATCATGCTAGATGGTGTTTTACAAGCACTACACACAGTGTAGTAACATCCACTTTTAACACGTACTATTGTCTTCACTATAACCTTCTGAAACAGTCAGAAAGTTCTCCAAAGTTTTATTCCATATCTAGGATGTCTCTTACAATACCATTTTTTGCTGTTGAACTTTTGCCTGTTGTTTTTGTTTATAACATCAGTCAATAGATTAATGTATATACCATGTAATCATTATATACAGAAAGGGAGTTTAGTGACATTGGTTGATAGCCAAATTGACAAACAGTTCATATTGGCAAACAGAAATACAGGGCCTAATATATAATCATATGCAAGGCATCCTGCACTATAGTTGAACATGCATTATCTCTTAGTAAGTTTAACTTTAATTCATTTGTACATAATGTGATGAAAACATTTTTTTTGTATCAGGAAAAGTGCATTAGATGACTGACATTGTCATGGAGAATAATGAGGTTTCTTTAACTTTCTTCTGACCCTCCAGAGAGAGTTGAATTGATACTTGGTCTTTAGATCAATCGATAGAAATTCCAGAAGCTGAGCATGATCCTCTCAATTGTCAATAGGCAGATTACATTCTTACTATATTGCAGAGGTTATGATAAATGTCCCCAAGATGTTTTGACGATATTGATCAGGACGTGTGTGTGTGTGTGTGTGTGTGTGTGTGTGTGTGTGTGTGTGTGTGTGTGTGTGTGTGTGTGTGTGTGTGTGTGTGTGTGTGGACTGAGGGTCTGGTCCCCATTAAGTCTTTGAGAAACAGAGACACAGAGCTGCTGCCACTGACTGATTAACACTGGCAGCTGTCTGTCTGTCTCTCTCTCTCTCTCTCTCTCTCTCCTCTCCCTTCATCTTTCTTGTGACATGCGGCATGCCTGTCTCTCTTTTGTTCCCTTTTCTTTCTTTTTCCCCAATTCTCTTTATTTTACCTCTTTTTCCATGTCCTTCTTTCTGTTTCTCTGTAACATCTCCTTTCTATAACATCGCAGTCTGTTTTTCTTTCTATATATAACCTTCTATTTTACTCCATTACTCTCTCTCCATGTCTTTTGATTATGCCTGCCTCTCTTACTCTCTCTGTCTGTCTCTAAATCTAACCTCTAAATCTAAAGAGATGGACAGTCAGAAATTCTTGATCTACATTAGGCTATTATTGGATCGTCAGTGAACTTATGTGCTCAGAGAAAAAATACAAACAATAGAACATCATCACTGAAATTGTTCCCATTTCTGAAGAATTCATCATAGAGTGGTAGGTACACAGGATGTATGGCAGGAATGTGTGAGGAAGAAGTGAGGGGTTAGTGTGTTTTCAACCATATTTAGGTGAATTTCTTGTTGGACCTGGGTGCCAGTTGGAGGTTAGAAATCTATAGATGAAACATGGACACACATGCAATTTAATATATTCACCACAAATTACAGTTTCCAGTGCCACAATACAGTGTAAAATAATGATCTCATTTTAATGCTCCTGTTCTTATTAGTAGAGTCCTTACATCTCCCCAGTGGACATCCATGGTAACACCAACTATCTTTGATGGAAGGATATTTGTAACTGAAATGTATCTGTGGTGGTACCTTCAGTCAAGTTCATGTTAAGTTAGTCAGTATTGTAAAATTCACCCTGGTAGTTCTTGGGACATCAGAACCTCTGGAGTAGGGACTTTTTGGGAGACAGGAACTATGACCAACTAACCAAAACTGGAACTAAGTTAATTGAAAAGTTTCTTGGATAATGCTCCTGAAGCTCATACAGGCCGTTAGCACAAGATCAGAAAATACACATCATATTTTAGTAACTACTCCAATCCCATTAGTTGCTAAAACCTGAAATGGACTTTTGGTTTTGTCTTCTAGTGTGCATCTACAGTATTTAGGAATGCATGACATGAATTAGAATCTTAAGAGACTAAACCTGTGTAAGTACATATATGTTTGCCACATTTGCTCTTTTTCACCACCATCCTTCTTGATAGTCAGTTTTATACTGTATATTAACAATCGTTAGCTTCCCAGGACCAGCAGTCTTTGGACACTGAACAGACTTTGGCCGCTGAACAGACTACTGTTGGTGACTGAACTGCTTCATTGCAGAATTTTCAGGGTTAAGTGCTTGTTTCAAGGACACCTGATGTCAGCATGTACTGAAAAGATTAGAGTATTGTCACTCTTTGGTAGTATGGAGGCATCATGCCAAATGCTAATAGCCAAAACACAAGAGTGGAGGCTGGACAGAGAGGATAGGTGGTGAGGACAAAGGGAGGAATGGGAATTGAGGGAAAGGACAGTTTAAAAAGTGTGAAGGATAATAAAAGGAGAGAGTAGAGAGGTGGGGGGCTGATGCTTTCATTACACCATTGGTGTAACAGTGATTTATTGTCGATACCAACAGCGACTGCATAGCTGGGCAGAGAAGGCAATAATAACACTGAGTGGTTGAGAGGAGAATGCATGATGACATGCATGCACGCACTCACAATAGTTCTGACACCACTAGGTCATTGATAGCGAATAGTACATCAATAGAAAATTAATCAGTGATAATTTGATAATCAATTAATCGCATTAGTCATTTATCAAAATAATATGTGAACATTGTCTTGTTTCTACTTCTCAAATGTGTTGAATTAAGCACATAATTTTAAGATAAGACTACTATCTAGTCTCTCAGTCAAGGTTTAGTTACAGCTCTGGACTAATGCAGGATGGATTGACACTGACTATTGATTAAATGTTGAATTTAAAATGTTGATTAGCTGGGCACCCTGGGCAATATGGATGCACATCTCTCATGAAATAATAACCATCATGTATTCAATGAAGCCGTAGTATAAATAGTATTTTATTTTGAACAATTTCTTAAAGGAAATGTGGGGTAGCCTATTTGAATGGGGCTGATGGAGCTGAAAAAAATAATTAAGCTGCAGCCATAGCCTATAGGCTTATGTTGATATTGTATAGCTTAAGCTAAGTCTGGTGTGACTGTGTGGCAAAAACCTGTTTTTTTCATACAGATAATTGATCAGGAATCGATACTGCATTGGTATCAATAAAATCTTATCATTTTCCACTCCTACCAATTAGAAAAACTACTTGGTGTCACCAACACTCCATTATCTTGGTTGAAATCCTACCTCCCAGCTGGAAAACAGTTTGTTTCCATTAGTAGCTTTAAGTCTCCCACGTCCCCCCTTTCCCATGGCGTTCCCTAGGCCTCAGTTCTTGGACCATTACTATTTATCGTTTACATTCTCCCTCTTCCTGATGACTCACAACATTACATTCACACCAAGCCCACAGACACTCTGCCATCATCCAACCTGATAGACTGCTTAACCCATTAAGACCTAAGGTAACCTCTAAAAAGTGTTTTAATCCTAAGCATTGCCGGAAAACAACTTGACGTTCACTAAAACCATTATTGCTCAGAATCTGACGCAGATAGAAACATGAAGTAAAAACCAGTTGAGAGCCTAAACCTTTGACTTTTATTATAAATCATTGGCTTTGCCTTGGAAACTGGATATGGCTGAAAAACAAGCATATTTATCAACATTTTCAGTTCAGTTTAATCATTGATTAATTAAATGTATGGTTTATTGATTTTTGTTTTAAATGTTGATGAACATTACAGTATAGGCAATAAAATCTATTATTATTATTAGTATTAGTATTAGTATTATTAGTTAGTATAAGTAAAGTAAAGAGAACAACTGCTGAAAGAGTTCCAACAGAGCTGAAGTTGAATCACACAAACACACTCAATCCACTTTGGGGGGGGGGGGGGGACAAAGATGGCCACCCTGAATATAGAACATTTCTTTTTAGACGCTGTCCTATAAACCACGATGAGGTTAGGTTTGGGTCCACCTAGAGAAAAAATAATGCCTCAGATGATCTAGATTCAGTCCTAAAAGTGATAGATGAGAAGACTTCTCTGGTGCTAAGTGTTTATTCCTGCTGCGCTGTCTTTCCTAGAGTTGGATGGTCAAACAGTATGAGTGGAACATGACATTTTCCTTGTTCCTAGTTTGAGCTTCTGCTATCACCTCACACTACCTTGTTCATTCTCTGTTTTAGGGCTGAATCATATGTTGAATCGTATGATCATTGATTGTTCTGTGCAGTATTTTCTCAATTAATCAAGTCCAAGTGACTTATTTAAATTTGCTTGTTTTGTTCAGTGAACAATCCAAAATCCAAATATATCTTAATTTACTATCGATAATCATAATAAAAGCCAGCAAATCCAAGCATTTATTTAACATTTTTCATTGTATGTGGGATGTTCAAGGGAACACAAACACACACACACACACACACACACACACACACACACACACACACACACACACACACACACACACACACACACACACACACACACACACACACAGAGAGACAGGTGATTCCTCCTCCTTCTTCCAGCTCCATGGAGAGATCAGAGAGGCTGCTGCTGTTATAGTGTTTGATCCTTCAGTGTTAGAACAGTAGACTCTGGATCCTGTACTGACTGAAACATGTGAAGTCTATAATCCCGTGGAGTCCAGCAGGACAAACCTCAGAACCAGAACCAGATCCCCTTTCAGTCTGGGAAAGTACAAAACGGTCCAGAAACAACCTTTATCCTGATCCTGTGTTCCTGCTGTTCTTTTCCCTACTTTTTTGCTCCAGGTTTAGGATTCTACAACTAGAGCTGTTAAGCACAAAGATTTTCTTTGTTTCCTTTAAATGCCACAGTGATGATCTTAGATATTACATAATATGATTACAGCAAAATTAATAGATCTCAGCAGGTTTAACGAATGCAGCGTGAAAAACGATACTGCACTGCTGTTGTCATTATACATGAACAATATTCACAGATCAATTTTACTGAGGAGAACTTTCTGAAGTGTATTATATTTATGTCATAAATATAATACACTTCAGAAAGTACATAAATTTTATGAGCAGTATAAATGGAGAAAGCAAAATGAAAGCATTCAGCAGCAGATTCACTCCCATCACTCGCATTTTAGTGCAGCTTTGTGGTTTTAGGTGTTGATTACTGACCAACTTCAGACACTGGCTGCTGTGAGGGCAGCAGCATTACTCAGCACTTTATTTTTGACACTGTTGTCAAGAAGCTATACTTGAAAGCCTTTGAAAAGCAAGCAAAATGAGACCCAGACTAATAATTTTGTATATTTCCAGTCTTTTTTGCAATTTTTTTGGAAGTGATTTGTACCTGCAGTTTATTTGTAATCAGAACTATTTAGAGCTCCTGGAAGTTGATTGTTCCTTGAAGGTTATACATATACTGTGCACATATACATTTACCATACTATGGTAAAATAAGTGTGTATGTGTCAGGCTAAGGTAATGAGGATTGTTATATATTCTCAGAAGCTGTTGTCACTTTTAGATTGCAGCTGCTGTTTTCTGTGTGTAGTGCTGATACTTGGACAACATAGTAGATCTTTTTTATCAACCATACATATGCTGGATTGTATCTGAATCACTGGCGCACAACTGCAGCTGTTAAATAAATTAATAATAAAAATATTAAATAAACAGTGATGCCAATGATGTAGCCAGATGATGATCCATCCTCTTGTCAGTCCAAATACAGTTTATAGTTTGCTTCGATGGCTGCTGCAGTTACTGACTCACAGTTGATAAAGATCTATGCAGGAACAGAAGCAGTGTTTGATTGGATGAATATTTGAGGTCTAAACAAGAAATATATCACCATAAATACATAACAGATGTCAGATGTGATTGGTTACCTTGCAGCACTTTTGCACCCCTTTTAGGCCACATTTATTTTTAACTTTACCCTCTGGTGTGCTTGCCCGTCCCTTACCACCTGTGCCACTTCATATACACAATAAAAAGGGGATGGCAGTTGTGCCTATTTTGCTGGATTTGGTGTAACTTTACCTTGTGGTCAAGCAAACAAGAGGAAATAAAGGTGTGACTGGTTGAAGCCTGAGCAAATATTCCCTCAAATATACAACATCCTCTCTAATATTTTGTTATTGAAATAATATTATTTAAATTTATAGACTAAGATACATTAGATGGCGTATTTGGACATTGACATCCAAGGTCAAAACCTAGTATATGGCTGGACCGTGTTTCTTCAGTGTGTGAAATTGAGGATGTAGTTGAAAACTGTTGTGGAATCGCTATAAAAAACTGACATCATTACATCATATTTGCATTCTGCCTAATGTAATAATCTGTTTGCTTCTCTCCTCCTCTGTGCTCACATTACAGTATTTTATTACAACCGAATTCCCAATGAAGCTGTTCTCATTTGCATGTTTTTCTGTTTCTGTTGTCAGACAATGGAACAAGTATGAAATAGTGACTGAAACACAGCACATTAAGACTACATGTTAACCAGCACTCACTTCCAATCCATTTCCAAGCTGCTGCTCTGCTTCTAAAATCCTGATTTTATAACCAAGACGTCATCTGACAAAATCACTAACCGCATACGTTGAAGACAAAGACTGTGCTGTGCTTTTGGCTATATTTACAAGCAAGTTGATCACTCAGAGAGAAAATTAGAAACAACAGAATATCTGTCTTATTTTGTCTCTCACACAGCGTACAGCCTCCATCTGGGTAACAAACTGCTGCTCCACCTCTGCCACTCACTGAACAGAGTAGACAAAGAAAGAGGGTCTGAAAAGTCAGTAAATCTAGTGACAAATGCATGAAGTTGGCAACACTGCGGGCTGTAAACTCCCCCCAATAGAAACAGTTTGCGCCAATTGCATTTGAAAGCTGATGGTGTCATCAGGGTTATCTCGGACTTTATAGTGGGCATTTCGGGGGGCAGACCGGTCTAATGAGCAATGCTATTGACTTGCATTATGGAAGTTGTAGTGTCCAGCATTTTTGGAGCTTGATCTGAATCAGTGACTAAAAGTCAGTACATACCGCCTCTACTCCTCTGATTTTTACCATTCTTTTAAAATTTGTCTCTTATGAGTCTCCCAACATTACAGTTCTTCTGCATTGGTCTTAGCATGTGATAATGGTTGTTGCTGCTTGCTTGAGACAAAAGTTTCCAACTAAAATATTAAAATGATTTATTATTGATATTCTGACGTTGAAAAGTGGGCTTTTCATTCATACTACTCTGAACGCAGATAGTCTCTTCTGTGCTCAGTCTCTGGAGGAAATCAAGAAGCATCTTACTGCTGCTTTTACTTATGGAGCAGAAAATGGATAGCCAGGAGTGTCTGTGTGTGTGTGTGTGTGTCTGTGTGTGTGTGTGTGTGTGTGTGTGTGTGTTATCACCTTTATTCTAATATTCAGACTCAGCTGTTGAGGAATCCGCTAGCCCCAGGCAAGAGAGTCGACATTATTTCTGAAAATCCCCCACACACACAGACACACAGACATACACACACAGATATACATCAGAGCAGTCCTGTGAGATGTGAGTCTGATTGATTGAAAGACACCAGGTGGTTGAGGTTAGGCAAGGATCAGGGCAAGGAGAGCAGAGGACACACACACACACACACACACACACACACACACACACACACACACACACACACAACACATATCTCTAGCCACACACCACACCACACCTACAATTTTGTATCACAGCCATAGCACACACAACACAGCACTATTTTGACTGACATGACAGTGTAGCAGTTTGACTGATGTGGTGTAGATACTTTCTACTCTCCTCTGTAATCCATTGATTGGTTTCGATAAGTGTTTTAGTTTGTTGATGTTATCTCATCATGTCAAAACGTGATATTCCACATGTCTTACATTGTTTTGTTCTCATGCTGTAGGTCTCTACTATGAGTCTCTCTTTCTACTTCATGGCAGTACAGTCATTTTACAGTGTGCTGACAGCTGAGACAGTGATATGGTTAAAATGATCACTCTAGCTTTCTCAGATAAGCTTCCCTTGTTTTATTATCCACATACTCCCATCTCCCTGTGGCAGGAGTTATTCTGTGTGAACCTTTGCTGAATTCATGGTTTCTAATATCAGTCAGTTTGGTCTGCAGTGGGACTGTGTGCAGCCAACTTTGATTTTGGCTCTCTCACACTCTAAAGGGAAACGCTGGCAAAAGATTTTGCCACACAGGTGATATGGATGGAAAATGTATAGGGATTTAGGGAGGTTAAACATGGGGCTGGTTCATAGCACATCATCAGCTGCCATTTATCTGAGACTTAAAGACTAACTCGACCAAGTCATGTTGAGATATTTTCAGTACAGCTGCAAGGAATTTTGATTGTAGACAGTGTTTCAGTGATGTTTAAGAGGTTGTTGGGTTTTGCTGTCGGTTCCTCAGGATCAAAGATGAAAAGCCATTTTTCACCTAACACAGACGAAGATACTGTACCAGTTCCTCTGAGACAAAATATAGCAGATGAACTAATATAATGATTTTTGAAGATACATCCAGTGCATCTTTTGCAGGTCTTAGTACCCCATAATCAAATAGTAGCCAGTCAGTTTTTTAATTTCTTAAGTAGATGTGAAAAATGTAAAAATACTTAGTTACAAATAAAACCCATGTGCTCAAAATGAGATTTTATTATATTTAGGATATAATAGAGCCACAATTTACAAAAAGTAAAAAAAAGAAATCATGAAAAATGTTCATAGTGTGAAATTACTGATGTATTAACCTGCAAGCAACTTTTATGTTGTTAGCTGTCCAGGTGGATAAAATAATATACTGTTCACTTGCTCTTCAATTAGTCAATTACTTGAGTAATCAATCAACAGAGAATTAAATGGTAACTATTTTGATATTGAATTGTAGAAACGTTCACAGGTTCCAGCTTCTCAAAGCTTCTTTTGGTTTTTGGACTGTTGATCAGACAAAACAAGACATTTTATTATTTCACTTTATGTTCTTGGCCAGTTTGATCAACATTTTTTACTATATTTCTATGTTACTATTTTCTGACATAGACAAAGCGATTCATCAAAAAAGTAATCATCGGATTAATCAATCGTTAGTTGTAACTCTAATTACATTACATGTATTACAGTAAAAACAAAATTGTAAATGAGTGTTACAGTGCTCTAATATTAATAATATTACAATGTGTAAAACTGGTTTGCATGCCTCTCTGACTGAATGGCACAGTTGGATTAGCACCTTTGCATATTCATTCAGTTAGCCTATAAATTCAACTGATTTCCTGTAGTTTTCACTTGTGTTGGCTTCTGCTGCAGTCCTCTGTCTGCCTCATCATCAGACAGAAAGCACTGTAATGTTTTGCTGTTACTCTCTCCAGGGAGAACAGCTAAGTGCATGTGCACATCTACCCATCCTCTCTCTGTCTTGCAGGGCATGCTGACATTTACTCGATATGGCTATGTTGTTTTCCAGGGGTTTCACATGTGATGTTCGACTTTTGATGTGGTGGAGATGGAGGATGGGCCAGAAAAGGGGTGGGATGAGGGGAAGACAAAGAGATTTACAACAAAAAGATTGATGCAGAAAATGACAGAGAAACCCTTAAACCTGCAGCAGCCTCAATTACTCTTTGACTTTTAGTCTTTTTGAAATCCTAATTAATAAATCAATCAAAAACTCATAATCATGAAAATCCTTTGATCCACTTTTTTTATTTAAATAATAATAATAAATACAAGCACAGTTTCATTAATTTCACATTAATTCTTGTTTAGTCTGTGAATTGTGCACTGGTGCATTTGTCTTATTAATATGTTTGATTGATGTCCATCTAGTAATTTTCTGTTTGAGTGAGAGGGAGAGGTGTGGATGGGGGTTTGATGGGGAAAGGAAGGGGGCTGAGGATGTTTGAGGGTGAAAGAGGGAAGAACATTTTTCATTCAGTGTTCTGTTATCTTACAAGGCGTTTCAAGGACAGGAGCTTCAATGGCTGCAGAGAGGTGAACGCTAGCAA